>NC_069500.1:113045159-113645159 GCF_027579735.1 Bombina bombina
ACTCCTATTATCAAATTTTCTTCATTCTCTTGGTATCTTTATTTGAAATGCAAAAATGTAAGTTAAGATGCTGGCCCATTTTTGGTGAACAACCTGGGTTGTTCTTGCTGATTGGTGGATACATTTATCCACCAATGAAAAAGTGCTTTCCAGGGTCCTGAACCAAACAAATAGCTTAGATGCCTTCTTTTTTAAATAAAGATAGCAAGAGAATTAAGAAAAATTGATAATAGGAGTAAATTAGAAAGTTGCTTAAAATCGCATGCTCTATCTAAATCACAAAAGAAAAAAATTTTGATTCAGTGTCCCTTTAAGTCCATTTAAATTAGCATATTGGCATGTAGTATGCTTAGCTGTACAATCAGGAAGTAGCTGCTACAAAGAAGTGTAAAAAAAACGAAATGTTAGTCCTCTCACTCACCCAGAACACAAAGACCTAAGAAACAACCAGGGCTCTGATCTGTGGTCCAAAGTGGGTATGTGCCTGAGAGTGTAGCTGCATTGATACACATTTATGTTCTGAAGTGGGTAACAGAGGCTGCAGGCCTCTGTTGATCAGATCTGCAATGAGTAATGGGTTAAGAGAGGACTGCTGTGCCTTTTACATGTAGCTTGATGTGGGTATTTGGCTTTAAAAAAGGACTGTGGCTGTGTTGCTCAAAGATGGGCTGCAGGGGTATTTGGGTCAGGTCTAAAGTGGGTAAGGGGCTAACAGAGGAGCTGCTTTTTTGGACCTGATCTGAGTGATCAAAGGTCTGATGTGAGCATAGGGTTTCTATGGATGCTGCAAGGATATTCTGTATAGAGCTTAAACCGAGAACTTAAGTTGGTACGTGGCAGATAGGGGCTGAAGGAAGGAACAGGGTCTTTTTACTGGCCAGGGGTCGCTCAATCATTGTCCAATATTTTATAGAAGACAGCTGGCAACCCTATAGTCAAATGACTAATGCAGGACCTTCTAATCTAGGAACATAAACGTTTGCCAGGGAAAGAGGACAAATGGAAATGAACACTTAAAGGGATACTAAAGGCAATATTTATCTTTCATGATTGAGATAGAAAGTTGCTTAAAATTGCATTCTCAATTTACTCCTATTATTAATTTTCTTCGTTCTCTTGCTATCTTTATTTAAAAAGCAGGTATGCAACGCTTAGGAGACTGACAATTTTAGGTTCAGCGCCCTGGATAGCGTTTGCTTATTGGTGGCTACATTTAGCCACCAATAAGCAAGCGTAACCCAGTTCTGAACCAAAAATGGTCAGGCTTCTAATCTTTACATTCCTGCTATTAAAATAAAGATAGCAAGAGAACGAAGAATAATTAATAGGAGTAAATTAAGAAGTTGCTTAAAATTGCATGCTTCATCTGAATCATTAAATAAAAAAATTGGGTTTAGTATCCCTTTAATAAGAAAGTGTATATATCAAATGTATTGTGTGAACCACAGTATAATTACATGATAAGTATTGTTCTACACTATTTGATTTCATGTTAGGTAATCAAACAGAAGTGAGCAAGTAATGGTTTATGTCTTGTAAGGAACTGTTTAAGGAAGATAGAGATAATAGCAGTAACAAAACCATTTCCTATTTTAAATTTGACATTTGTTTAAAAATGTGAGCTCCCCTGCCTGCTGAGTATTCCGCTTGCTCCAAGTAAAGAGAGGAGCCTGGGCATACTGTTCATAGTGCATGGTTAGTTATATATGTATGTGCAGGTTACCATTAACTGAAAGGACTCTGGATAGCTCTATATCAACGAGAACCAAAGTGCATGTACAATACATATGACTGCACCCATCTATTAGTGTATAGTAAAGGCCGGAGAAATTAAAGCAATTTTATGTATAATCTAAATTCTTATGCTCAAAAATGAAAAGTGATTATTAGTATATACCATTACCAAATACTATAAATTGTGTTAATTCAACCTACATAATCTAAAATGTGCATCCAATGCTGCAAGGCTAGAAACAAATCAAACAGGCTGCAGAATACCGTGCTTACCCCTGAAGTCAGAGGTCACTGAAATAACGTCAGAGTACAGTCAACAACTTCACAGGGAAACAAAACTCACATTCCTAGCAAAGGACAAGTGTGCTTGTCACAAGACATCTCATAACTATGTCGGAAGCAGTAATCCATTGCTTGCAGCACAACTAATTTACAATATGTTTTTCTGGTTGATGTGGTTACACAGTTATTCAAGTAGCTGCAGCTGACCATGACAGAAGGCCAGAGCTAGGAACTAGCTTATTAACTAATTTGATATGGACTGTTCTCTAAATAAATACACAGAATAGAAATTCAAATAAATAAGCAAAAATTACAATAAAACTTAAAGTTGGTTCTTCATAGCAAAAACAGGTTGAATGTTCTTCCTTGTCGGAAACTAATACATCAGTAACTGTTGTGTACTTCTTACTAGTCAAGATGGCTAATAAGGTATATTCCGCCACGCTCAGTGGCCACTAGAGACGTAATGCTAATGCATATTACTTGAATGCTTCTTTCGTGTACAGGATCGGAAAAAACGGAGTACAGTGTCCCTGCAATCATACTTTAACCTACATTTGCAAAAAACATTGGTTCACAATCAGCATAAAAATACCATTATGGTGTCATATGTGTTTAGTTCGATTTATAATTCATGTCGTAATACAAAATAGAAGTATAAAAAGAACATTAGTGATTTTCCTTTTGGATTGTGTTGGGAGTTTTGTGAATACTTATAATAAAAAAAGTTCTAAGGCACATAAAATTGCGATAAATTAAATTGAAACAACAAACAAAAAGTGGAACTCAAAAGTTGAAGATTTTGTGGCCCTGAATGCACAAAGTAAAAATAATTTTTAAATAAAATTAGTTTTTTGAGTATATAAATATGTGCCATTATATAATAGTATATTATATATACTAGTATATACAATGGCACATGAGAGAGAGAGAGAGAGAGAGAGAGAGAGAGAGAGAGAGAGAGAGAGAGAGAGAGAGAGAGAGAGAGAGAGAGAGAGAGAGAGAGAGAGAGAGAGAGAGAGAGAGAGAGAGAGAGAGAGAGAGAGAGAGAGAGAGAGAGAGAGAGAGAGAGAGAGAGAGAGAGAGAGAGAGAGAGAGAGAGAGAGAGAGAGAGAGAGAGAGAGAGAGAGAGAGAGAGAGAGAGAGAGAGAGAGAGAGAGAGAGAGAGAGAGAGAGAGAGAGAGAGAGAGAGAGAGAGAGAGAGAGAGAGAGAGAGAGAGAGAGAGAGAGAGAGAGAGAGAGAGAGAGAGAGAGAGAGAGAGAGAGAGAGAGAGAGAGAGAGAGAGAGAGAGAGAGAGAGAGAGAGAGAGAGAGAGAGAGAGAGAGAGAGAGAGAGAGAGAGAGAGAGAGAGAGAGAGAGAGAGAGAGAGAGAGAGAGAGAGATGGAGATGATGATGATAGAGAGAGATGGAGATGATGATGATAGAGAGAGATGGAGATGATGATGATAGAGAGAGATGGAGATGATGATGATAGAGAGAGATGGAGATGATGATGATAGAGAGAGATGGAGATGATGATGATAGAGAGAGATGGAGATGATGATGATAGAGAGAGATGGAGATGATGATGATAGAGAGAGATGGAGATGATGATGATAGAGAGAGATGGAGATGATGATGATAGAGAGAGATGGAGATGATGATGATAGAGAGAGATGGAGATGATGATGATAGAGAGAGATGGAGATGATGATGATAGAGAGAGATGGAGATGATGATGATAGAGAGAGATGGAGATGATGATGATAGAGAGAGATGGAGATGATGATGATAGAGAGAGATGGAGATGATGATGATAGAGAGAGATGGAGATGATGATGATAGAGAGAGATGGAGATGATGATGATAGAGAGAGATGGAGATGATGATGATAGAGAGAGATGGAGATGATGATGATAGAGAGAGATGGAGATGATGATGATAGAGAGAGATGGAGATGATGATGATAGAGAGAGATGGAGATGATGATGATAGAGAGAGATGGAGATGATGATGATAGAGAGAGATGGAGATGATGATGATAGAGAGAGATGGAGATGATGATGATAGAGAGAGATGGAGATGATGATGATAGAGAGAGATGGAGATGATGATGATAGAGAGAGATGGAGATGATGATGATAGAGAGAGATGGAGATGATGATGATAGAGAGAGATGGAGATGATGATGATAGAGAGAGATGGAGATGATGATGATAGAGAGAGATGGAGATGATGATGATAGAGAGAGATGGAGATGATGATGATAGAGAGAGATGGAGATGATGATGATAGAGAGAGATGGAGATGATGATGATAGAGAGAGATGGAGATGATGATGATAGAGAGAGATGGAGATGATGATGATAGAGAGAGATGGAGATGATGATGATAGAGAGAGATGGAGATGATGATGATAGAGAGAGATGGAGATGATGATGATAGAGAGAGATGGAGATGATGATGATAGAGAGAGATGGAGATGATGATGATAGAGAGAGATGGAGATGATGATGATAGAGAGAGATGGAGATGATGATGATAGAGAGAGATGGAGATGATGATGATAGAGAGAGATGGAGATGATGATGATAGAGAGAGATAGATATATATATATATATATATATATATATATATATATATATATATATATATATATATATATATATATCTATCTATGGCGAGTTACCCCCTAGGAGAACTTTCCAATATATCAGTCTGATCCCTCTTAGTAAGTTTAGTCTAGCCCCAAAATACCAGGCAATTCTCCTCTGGGAAAAATATAGCAACCCTGTATGATCGTTTCGGCCTACTGTGGGCCTAGTCAGTGGTAGAACAAGCTACTGAGCTGTTCATTCCTGGCTAATTGCTTCTCTTTCTGTATTCAATTGTATTATGACACTGGGAAGGTCTTCCTAGGGTTGATGGGGGGAAACAGACGTTGACTCTTTGCCCAGTGTGCATAGAAAAATATGGCTGCACCTCACTGACTAGGACCACAAAAGGCTGAAACTATTGTCTGGGGTTGCCATGTTCCGTGTTTAGAGGAGAATTGCCTGGTACTTCAGGGCTGGACTGTTCTAAATAGGCAGGATTAGACGGATATACTTCAGGAAAGTTCTCCTCTGTAAAAAGTACAATTGAGCTAAAAGTAGATGCTCCTAGGTGGTAACTCGCCATAGAACAAGTAACCGAGCTGTTAGTGTGTGTAACATCTCTCTCTGTGTGTGTCTCTCATTAAAAAAAAAAAAAAACTACTTGTCCAAGGGACTAAAGCAAAATAATTTTAACCAAAAGACAGTGTGTGGTATGGGAAAGACTATCTATAAAAGGTGGAGCAATTGCGTCTAAGGGAAAGACAAATGTCAGATAAAATAGGGAATAGAGGGAAAATTATATATAGTGAACATGAACCGTATCCACCTAATAGAAGATTTACATCATAACTGGTCAGGATGGAAAGAATAGCTATAATTTTTAAAATTGAGCAATTTGCTGTATCTTAGGTGAACAGATACATACAAATTATATAGGGAGTAGAAAATGACATAATTTTTATTCCTCCCCTGTGTAGTTTTGCAGTATATACTAAGAGGGTGAGGGTAGCAGTGCTTTATGTACAACCATTATGCTTTAACTATATAGGTATATTTTTAACAATATTCTGTTCCATATTTAATTATATAGGGTACTACTATAAGGGGTTGTTTCCAGGATATAATATTTGGTCATGGAATGTTAATAATTGTGGGCTTGTTATGTGTTATAAATGAGGGTGTAAAGTAATACCTTATATAATACTTGTGGTGTGACACTACACTTAATATTTTCAAATGAGCAAGAAACATCTTTTATCAGGTAATTATGTACAACATATGAACCAAGGTGTAAATATGATAAACTGTTACTGGAGCAAACCCCAGACACATAATTTAGGATCTACATACACACAGCATGAATAGGGACATCATCCTATCAAGAATACACTGGTCTGTAGTACTATTAGTGGCAATCCCCGTAGATAAAACATTAGAAACCATCAAGGAGATAATGAGTCATATTATGGTATATAGTGTGTTCTAAGATGTCAGAGCACCCAATCATTGTCAGTTAAGGAGGGAGATTGTTGTATGTCAGAGCCCTGCTTTGTGGATCTAAGTTCTTGCCATTGGTTTGTAGTACCCCACTCCAGTTTCTCTGTTAAAGCTGGCACTCAGGGGAAAGGCCGTGCCATATGGATAGATAGAGGCCGACTTATTTGTGTGAAGTGCTAGCCACAGCAGTACTTCATTGCTCCAGTCAGATCCAAAAAAAGACTGATCTCGATGCCCTGCTTCATTAGAATGCTAATTTTATATTATACGCCTGCGCTGCTGTTAGCTAAAGGTTGTACGTTTTGAATACACAAAAATATTTGTATGATTTTGCTTACTTAATTTTTTTTTATCCAGCTAAAATTTGCTGCTGTTTCAATTTGAGGTTTTCCAGCGTTTTCTGTTCCCAATACAGAAAACACTGGAAAACTTCAAAGTGAAACAGCAGCAAAGTTCAGTTGAATAAAAAAATTTAAGTAAGCAAAATCATACAAATATTTATGTATTTTCAAACCGTACCACCTCCAGCTCACAAATTAGCCAACAGCAGAGCAGGAGCAGAATCGGAACAAGCTGATCTCTATTATACTCAGTGTATAGTAGAGCTGCGCAGCCAGGAAATCACTGAGAGGGACAAGTCTACCACTCGCCTCCACTGAAAGTCTCCAACACTGCAAGCGGGGACTAGAAGGGAGGAGCTAAGCAGCGTGAGACACACTGTTAAACCAGCGGCGCGTTAATAAGGGGAATAAAAAAAAAAATACTTTTACTGTCTGCTTAAGAAAAAAAAAAAAAAGCTATAAGGGTCTGCTAAGGGGAGAAAAAAGCTTTTATGGTCTGCTAATAAGAAAAGGGGGGGAAAAAAGCATTAAAACGGTCTGCTTGCCCGCAGCAGGGCTAAATGTGAAAAAAAACACATGCCCTGCACCCAATTATTTATTCGGACATGTAATTGCCTTAGGGCTATATTTATTTTACAGATCCCTGGGAGAGACTTCAGAAGCCAACCTAGTTATTATAACAGGTGGGCACTACTATCTAGATTTAAAGGGACAGTGCTTATTTTTTCTCTTATCTTCAATTGGGTTTAAAAGGATATGAATTTAGCCACCAATCAGCAAGCGCTACCCAGGTGCTGAACCAAAAAATGGGTCAGCTCTTAAGCTTACATTGATACTACAAGTAAATTAGAAAGTTGCTTAATCATGAAAGAAAAAAATGGATTTCATATAACTTTAAAGCAGAAGATTTGGGACTACAGAGGTAACCAAAAAGCGTGATATAAAACTCATCAAAGTGAATACTTTTTTATCTATGTCTCCTTATGGACACTGTTTGCTTTCTGCCTAGATCCCAGCATGGAGGAGACTTGGGGTGTGAGGAGGGACTCCAGCCTCTGAAAAATCACTACATAGCTAGCAATATTAAATATGGTTATAACTATTTGCTGAACACATTATAGCTACCCATAACCATGTTTTAGATGCTGAGAAAAGCAGTTAACCAACAAGCCCAAATATGCCTAAGTAATATGAAATAAGCAATTTTGCAATATACTGCCATTAGCAAAAATGCTTCTTTAAAAAAGTTATTACGGTTTTTCGGAAGCATACACACATCCTTTGAGGGCACGTACACCAGTATTTAAGCACCATTCATGCTCAGAAAGCTGGCTGGGTTGTGTAATGCTTCTGAATCTATATATTTAGGCCTAGTTTCCATTGCTGTTTTAAAAATGTATAAACAGGTGGTAACAAGTATCTCCATTAACGTCTATGTAGAGGTTTTATGTTAAAGGACCACTAAACACAAATTATAAACTACATAATTTTGAACCTTCATATCTGAGAATAATTTCACAATGAAAACTGCAGTTTTATTTTGTCAAATGAGTTATGGCTATATGTTTATTCATTTCACAGATTTTCCTGTCCCCTAGAACAAAAGAATCCTTGCTAACCAATTACAAACTAATATTCAGATATAGCACAAACTCTGTTTGCACATGTGCAGTTGAGAGAGACTGGGGAAGCCTGCCCTTATCTCTTCATTTAAGGTGGTTTTGCACTGATTCAACTTAGTTACTTATTGCAAAGTATGATTCTCCTATCATGATTGTAGATGCAATACTGATAATCCACCCTTTACAAACATGTGACTGCTGAGAATCTTAGGGGAGAGTGGTGAAGTAAACAAAAGCTTACATAAATTGCCTTAAAGTATTAACACAAACCTCCCTGGGAGAAAGTAAAACAAGCACACATTTTAGATGTATTTTACAACAAAAGGCAGCAAAATAAATAATGAATGTATATTGCAATAATGTTGTACTTGCAATAATAAAACATTTTATGCGTTGTTGAAAAGTCAAGTTTAATGGTCCTTTAAAACCAGTTTACAGCAGAAATGGAAACTAGGACTTAGAATAGTTAGTGTTTTTTACTTTTGTTTGCTGTAATGCTGTTTGAGTAGATGCTAAATTGAATACTGATGAGTAAATTGTATATACATATTGTATCAACCACAAAGCACCTTATAAAGAATCATTAAAACTTGGGAAAAGCCAATAACAGATTGTACTTTCTTAGTTGCTTAGCTGCAGATTCAAATTGCCATATGTAGTGACTCAGAGAAAATGAATGATAAAGATCAAAATATGCCAAGAAATATGCATAGTGGAGCTGTGGCTGGGAAACAACCGAAATATTCTTTTTTAGATTTTGTATTACGCATCGGTCCTCAAATATATACAATGCATGTACGCTTTTTAGGACTTGTAAAAACAACTAAATCAGGATTAGAGTACGATTTGCTTTTATTTTTTAAATAAATAAACCTTAAATAAAATAAAGAGGAATTGTAAGCTGCTCATCACTTACATACTGCCGCTTTAAAATATGGGCTAGGAGGAAATAAGTCATTAACACAATTATTTAATTTCTTCTGTATTCATCTGAATTAAAGCTCATCAAAATCTTCTAGGAGAAACGGATGCATTTGAATATTAGTTTACAGAGGGCAAAGCATTTTACAACACGCTTATTGCTCCAAAAACGAATGGATGTTTAAAATGTTGTACAGCCACGCATAGCATGCATTTGTTTGCAAGTACCTCTGCCACAAGGGTATAATTTGGGTGTGTGACATTACCGCTGGCACATAGAGCGTTTATAAAAAGCACTTTATCTCCATGTTTTCAGGAGGTCATGTGCGCAAGAAAAGTTTTCAGATACATTTTTGCAAACAATTATTTGCAAATGCATTCAAACTTAGTGGCATTAGTAGGGGCAGTCAACGTAAAAAACAACAGCTGTAATATTTTACCAACTCACATTGATGTATACATATATTGCCTTCAAAATATGCTACCAACTTCACTATTTTTTTAAAATAATCAGGGAGTGGTTCAGCCAATAAGGAGGCCACCACTTACTCTTATTGATTTGAGCTAGCAAATTTGGTAAAATATTTAAAAGGGGTTATGTACTATAAATGTCAGCTACAGATCTAATACAGCAAAGTTGTTTCTTACATCGAATTTAGCACCTTAAAAAAAAAAAAAAAATTGACACTTTAACCAGTAATCTTCACACCCGTCTGATTAGTGCTGCCACTAATAGCATCTAACATAATTATGTTAGAATACAAAAGAATAAAATACAAAAGGAAAAAAGAAAGTAACCGTGAAATAAAGAAAAATATACATACATGGACACTATAGATAGATGGATATACACACACACACACACATATATATTTATTATTAGTCAGGGGTGGAACATAGTATTTGGACACTAAAATTTCATATCACGATAAAAATAAATGAATAAGACTGTCACTAGTTAAAAAGGGATAGTAATCACTTACAGGTTTTAGTATAAAATGTTTAATTATCTGTAGTAAAACAACATAGCAATAAAGTTGTATTTATTTTGCCCCCATTTTTTTTTAAAATATGAAAATTAAGATTTTCCTAATTCTGACACTCGGAAAGGCACATGGCAGACTTCCTAAGCTTAACCCTGCCACATATCTGTCCTTGATTAGCTTAAGCAGAAATCACCAGTTAAGAAACTACAAAACAATGGTGATTTTGCTAACACAATGACAGCGATTATCTGTGTCTACTCCAATAACAAGTCTGCACTGGCTCCTCCAAATAAGGCATGTGGTGGGTGGAGTCTTAATGTGGTCAAAACATTGTCAAACTCAATCACTATGTTAACTTGTGAAACTGCAGAGAGAGATTGGAATTACACAGTGATACCTGAATTTTCACACACAAACCCCATCATTACCTCTGCTGAGATCTAAAGGGACATTTTCCTCCCCACTGTCATTCCGACCTGGTAAAGAAGAAGAAAAATAAATTAAGACACGTTACCCATTGGGACTGAGATTACAAGGGTTATACAGGAACGTAAAATAGATGTAAAACCATACTGTGGTTTATAGAAGGAATGGTAACAGGTAATCAATACTTTGTTTTAAATGACAAATACAGGACACTAATAATTCCTGGTCCCTAACATTTTTAATTCCTCTGTATACATTTGTATATAAAACCATCCCTTGGCCTCTAACAAACTGTATGGCTGGCTCTGCAGCACCCTGTTTCACACAAATCATTCAGTTATACACAAACTAGAAACTGCAGAATGCCACCCATAATTATTTCTGTAGAATCACACTCAGCGAGTACTCAGAGCCAAAACTGCATAAACAGCAGAACTGCATTTTGCTACTAGGTTTTCTGAGAAAACAGTTTCCAGTAGATAGCACCCAGTGCAGTGGGATGTATGAGATATAGATATAGCCCATGCCTACTCACTGTTTACCACATTAGTGTGTATGTGCTGGGTATCGTGAATCCTGCCTAACTGTGCAGCAGCTTTGGCTCAGACGTTTGCAAGTCAGCATTCAGTTCATATGCTGCTCCAGCAAAGGGAGTACACTGGAAAGACACCGTTGTAAAGATACAACTAGTAGCTATAGATGACATTAAACCCAAAAAAGTTATTTCATGACACAGCAAGCTATTTTACACAACATTCTAATTTACTTCTATTATCAAATTGTATTTGTTAACTTGGTATCGTTTGTTGAAAGCAGGGACTTAAGCTCAGGAGCGTGCACATGTCTAGAGCACTATATGGCAGCAGTTTTGCAAGAATGTTATTCATTTCCAAGAGCACTAGATGGCAGCACTATTTGCTGCCATGCAGTGCTCCAGACAGCTACCTAGGTATCCAATTTAAAAAGTAAATAGGAACTTGTTTTAATATTGTATGCTCTTTCTTTTTTTTAACTGTGCTGCAAGACAACAGGAAATCAACCACAGTAGATATATATATGGATTAGCAGTTCACAAGAAAATATCTTGGCAGCAGCCTAATGTGTTAAAACTGACTCAATGAGTCTTGCCCCAAAAGCGTTTTTCTCATGAGTGGACAATAAGCGAGTTATATTTATGACTATATGACAATTTACTGCAACACTGAAAAATTCAATACAAATCAGTCCAGCAGTTTGGGGGGGGATTAAAAAAAAAAAAAAAAAACACACAAAATGTGCTTTCAAGTTCCATGTGACACTATGATAATCATTAGTTATGGCTAATGGCTGAACAGTCTCTCAACATTTGGAAGATAAAATTAGAGCAGCCCTTAATGCCTTTTAGAAACAAGAATCTGACACATATTGCTCCAAAAGCAGCAGTAATGATCTTTTGCTTATGAGCATTGGTTAAAGCATTTGGTCGCAATACACATGCTCATTATTAAAACGTGGCACATTTTTTTTTTTTTTTTTTCCTCTCGCTCTCTTTCCCGCTCCCCTCTTCCCCCATCTTTTCTCTCCCTGTGTACCGCCTCTCTACGTTCTTCACCCCTCTTCTTTCTCTACTCTGCCTTCACTCTTACAACTAGAAGCTACCTGTTTTGTGTGCTGAGACAGAGAGAGGTAATTTTTTGGCTAACCAGGATTTCGCTATATGTTATTATTAGTTTTATTTGTTTGAAAAATACTAGACAAAAATCAAGCTATTGAAAGGCCGTCATTATTGACCATCTCTGAATATTGTATTCATGTTTGTAACAAATGTCTTGCATGACGTACCTAATCTATGTAATGTTATTTATTACCTTATAATAAAGCTTGTTTATAAATAAAACGTGGCACATGTACAACATAAATGGCCAACTGGTGGCCCTCTGTGCTAGTCTTTATGGTGCTAGGAACTAGCGGAATTAAAAAAAAAGTGGAAATCGTGATAAAATATTTCTGTTTTCATAGTCATAAAAAATATATGCATCTCTTAAGGGTTCTAAAATATGTAAATGCAGCCCCTATGTGTTAGAAAATTCACCATCTTAGCTGTAGACTACCATTATTTATATTGCTGCTTTATTTTGCAATTTACCCATGAAAACTTTTGTTTCCCACCTCCCCAACCCCCAGAGTGGCTAAAGTATATCCTGTAAACTTTAGATGCCTAAACCAGCTACATGTTGCAGTGAGACTTACTTATCATTGCAGGAATTTTGTACCCAACTGCTTACCTGCTAATGTTGGTAAGAAAGGTACAGTTTTAATGCCTTAAAATACGTATTTTGTATAGAAATATTCTGTAATGCAGTAATATATTCTATACAAATATAAAAAATACTTTAAAATCAGGTTAAAAAAATGTTACAAGGGCAGTGGTCAAAAAGTCAAAACTGCAATCCACAAAAGCATTTATTTCTGAATGAGAACATTGCTGCGTTACATTTGAATTAGCAAAAATGTTTCTGGTATAAGCTTTCACTGCTTCTAGAACATATGCACACGTGCACTGAAAGATGTGCATTCTCACAGAGCAAGCAATGTGATCACACCACCAACAGCTCTAACTGGCGCAGCATTTCAATATGCATACTTGGAGCATGTGTAAAAAATATCTTGGAAAATTTGAAATGCTTCCATTCAGCACTAATTTCTTAAGTAAATGAAACGCATGTTTAAATTGTCGTACTTCACACTCCTAGACTTCCTTGTTGCCCAGAAGGAAAATGACAAGAGAGGACAATAAACCCTCATTTAAATAAGAAATGTCATCATCTGAATATGACTCTCTAACATACAGATGGTAACCATAGCAACAGTGATCACCTTTTCATCCAGGCACCAGGTATGTTCTAGATGTTGGATTCTTTAAGAGCCCCAATCCCCCCTCTCCCAAAAAAAAAATCATCCAATAATGTACCCCAGTTTCTAATCAGGGGTCTCATGCTGCTCTGACATTTTTGAGAAGCATCTATATACTGAATTTATGTATTAGGGATGTAAGAAAGAAGTCTGGTGCCCTCTAGGTAAAAGGTGAGTGCTAAGGAAATAGCAGCCATCTGTCCCATAAGTGACTTTTTTCTTTTTAGGTGCCAAGCTCTAAAATACACCCTAGTAATACGGATTGAGAAATGATGATGCAATTTAGGAACAATTCTGAATATTGTGGAACACCTCTCAGTATTTATTAGCTAACGATTTTATATGTAGCTTCATGTAGAATAATTCAAAATTGGGAACACAAGAAATAAAAAAAAATTTAAAAAAAATTTAAAAAAAAAAGAAGCTTTAGCTCCCAGGATTTTTCAAGCTCTGCCCATCCTAGCACATTTTTTTCATATTTATATAGAATATATCAGCAATTAAACACTGTATCACAAAAGATCTGCATACAAAAAAAATGTTTTAAAACTATTTAAAAGGGACAGTCTTCTCCAGAATTTTTAATTGTTAACAAGATAGATAATCTCTTTATTACCCATTCTCCAGTTTTGCATAACACAGTTATATTAATATACTTTTTACCTCTGTGATTACCTTTTATATAGGCCTCTGGAGACTGCCCCCTTATTTCAGTTCTTTTGACCGACTCCTAGGTAACTCCACGGGAGTGAGCACAATGTTATCTATATGGCACACATGAACTAGCACTGTCTAGTTGTAAAAATAGTCCAAATGCAATGAGATAAGAGGCAGCCTTTAAGGGTTTAGAAATTAGCATATGAACCTACCTAGGTTTAGCTTTAGTTTAATTTTTACTAGACTGTCCCTTTAAATAGAACACTTTATTTACATTGTTTAGCAGTCCACATACCCATTAAAAAGTCTATTTTGAACAGGTTTATCTGAGAGGGAGCCTTTTCCTAAAGACAGAATTCAACACGTACACACAAAACACCTTTGCAGAAATGTGCTAAACACCACAACAGTATTTTATTTTTACACTATAAACATTTATTAAAAAAAGGACATGAAACTAAACATTTTTCTTAAGAAACAGCAATTATTATTTTTTAAATGTACTTTTCTTATCAAAGTTACTTTGTTCTCATTGTATTCTTTGTCAAAGTAATTTTAAAGTTTAATGTCTCAAAGGCAAGTTTCTAAAAATAATCTTAAAAAGGGACAGTCAAGTCCAAAAAAAAAAAAAAACTTTAAAAAGGGACAGTCTACACCAGAATTGTTATTGTTTTAAAAGATAGATAATCCCTTTATTACCCATTCCCAAGATTTGCATAGCCAACACAGTTATATTAATATACTTTTAACCTCTGTGATTATCTTGTATCTAAGCCTCTGCAAACTGCCCCTTTATTTCAGTTCTTTTGACAGACTTGCAGTTTAGCCAATCAGTGCCTGCTCCCAGATAACTTCACGTGCACGAGCACAGTGTTATCTATATGAAATACATGAACTAACACCCTCTAGTGGTGAAAAACTTAAAATGCATTCTGAAAAGAGGTGGCCTTCAAGGTCTAAGAAATTAGCATATGAACCTCCTAGGTTAAGCTTTCAACTAAGAATACCAAGAGAACAAAGCAAAATTGGTGATAAAAGTAAATTGGAAAATTGTTTAAAATTACATGCTCTATCTGAATCATGAAAGTTAATTTTGGCCTAGACTGTCCCTTTAATGTTTCTAATAGGGCATGTAATTTTAAACAACTTTCCAATTTACTTTTTATCATCAATATTGATTTCTTCTCTTGGTATTCTTAGTTGAAAGCTAAAGCTAGGGAGGTTCATATGCTAATTTCTTAGAACTTAAAGGCCGCCTCTAATCTAAATGCATTTTGATAGTTTTTCACCACTAGAGGACATTAGTTCACGTGTTTCATATAGATAACATTGAGCTCATGCACGTAAATTTACCATGGAGACAGTTCTGATTGGCTAAAATGCAAGCCTGTCAAAAGAACTGAAATAAGGGGGCAGTCTGCTGAGACTTAGATACAAGGTAATTACAGAGGTAAAATGTGTATAATTATAACTGTGTTGGTTATGCAAAACTGGGGAATTGGTAATTAAGGGATTATCTATCTTTTAAAACAATAAAAATTCTGGTGTTGACTGTCCCTTTAAAAACATGGGCACTTTAATTCATTAAACTTTACAAAGAAGCTTCTTTTTAAAAACATTTACCATTTGGGTATGGAAAACAGACTACCGATCCTCTGCCCGCATCTCGCTCTGTATTGAGCATATGGATGATTAATCCGTCTTCCTCCAATCGTTGCGTGCCCCCTTTGGTGTCCAGCATGTGAGGCACGCAACGTTTAGAGGAAGTCGGATTCGACATCGATATGCTCAATACAGAAGTAGATGCGGGAGGAGAATCGGCAGTCTGTTTTCTATAATGAAATGCTAAGTATTTAAAAAAAGAAGCGTGTCTGTAAAGTTTAATGACTTAAAGAGGCCCCGTTTTTAAGATTATTTTTAGATATGGGGCTTTAAATCATTAAAAACATTACAATCACTTTAAAGAGAATACCTAGGTAGGTACTGTGCACGTCTGGAGCAGTTTTGAAAGAATGTTTTTGATCACTAGATGGCAGCAGTAATTCCACAATGTATTATAGTCTAAAAAGTAAACTAGCAAAACTGCTGCACTATATTGCTTCAGACACATGCACACTCCCAAGCCTAAGTACCTGCTTTTGACAAAGGTTACCAAGAGAATAAAGACCTTTAAAGGAACAGTCTACACCAAAATGTCTATTCTTTAAAAAGAAAATCACTTTATTATTCATATTGCAAACAGCAATATGAATATTTTTTTTCCTCTGTGATTACCTTGTATCTAAGCCTCTTCTGACAGCACCCTTATCACATGGCTACTTATTGATTTTCTATTGACTTGCATTTTAGCCAATTAGTGATGTGTCCTGCACAACTGCACGGGAGTGAGCACAATTCTATCTATATGGTCCACATGAACTAGCAGTCTCTTGTTGTAAAAAGCTAATAAAAAAGCCTGTGAAAAGAGGCTGCCTATAGTGGCTTAGAAACAGGCAGAAATATAGAGGTTTAAATGTTATAAAGTAAATTAATATAGCAATGTTGATTGTGAAAAGCTGGGGAATGGGTAGTAAGGGCATTATCTATCTTTTTAAACAATAACAATTTTGGTGTAGACTGCCCCCCCCCCCCTTTTAATAGAAGTAAATTTTAGAGTTTATTTAAAATTGTGTACTCATGAAAAAAATGGGTTTTAGGTCTCTTTAAATAAAAGAATGTAGCATTAGTTACAATACAACCAACACAAAGAAACAAAATATTATTATTATTATTATTATTAGTTATTTGTAGAGCGCCAACAGATTCTGCAGCGCTATAAACAAAGGGGGAGTACAACAAAACAATTATAGAGTAGAGGGCCCTGCCAAGAGTTGCACTGTTGTAGTCAGCTCTTAAGAAGGTGATCTACAAACAGCTGGACTTTTAGGCTTACATGCTAAGGGGGTTCAGGGGATAGCAATGGAGGAGAGGAACTGGTATAAAGAAAGGTTAGCGCAGGTTGTATGCATCCCTGAACAGTAGAGTCTTTAGGGAGCACTTGAAGCTTTTAAAACTAGAAGAGAGTCTTGTGGAGCGAGGCAGAGAGTTCCACAAGATGGGATATATAAGCATACTGTGAAGGTCAGTACCTATGAACTGGGTTGAGTGATCAATACTAACATTTCTGAACACTTATTTTTGAATATATCTAGTTTTTAAAATTAAGCTCAAATACAAATATACATTATATTTTTTTTATGTAGTTAAGTTTACTCACTTCATTTTCTTAAACTGTATTCTCAAAGAAGCTAGAACTTTAAAGTAATTTTGAAGACTGAACAACAATTATCACTGGAAAAGGACAATCCAGCCAAAATGGAAATCCACACGAATGCATTTTAGTTTTGAATAGAAGAATTTTTGTAATATACATGTATTAGCAAAAATGTTTTTTATAAAACATTAAAGCCGTTTCAAAAGTGTATTTTTAAGGGACACTGAACCAATTTTTTTTTCTTTTGTGATTCAGATAGATCATGCAATTTTAAGCATCTTTCTAATTTACTCCTATTATCAACTTTTCTTTTCTTCTCTTGCTATCTTTATTTGAAAAAGAAGGCATCTAAGCTTGTTTTGGTTCAGAACTCTGGACAGCACCTTTTTTATTGGTGGATGAATTTATCCACCAATGAGCAAGGACAACCCAGGTTGCTCACCAAAAATGGGCCGGCATCTAAACTTACATTCTTGCATTTCAAATAAAGATACCAAGAGAATGAAGAAAAGTTGATAATAGAAGTAAATTAGAAAGTTCTTAAAGTGGCATGCTCTATCTGAATCACAAAAGAAAATTTGGGTTCAGTGTCCCTTTAAGTATGCACCATGCATCAGCATTTTAAACACAGCACTTGCTCAGAGAGCCTAGGGTGCTTGTACCATCTATTAATGATTCAATTTCTTAATTGCTGACATGATACAAGCCACACTGGTGCTCTGGGCAGCTGCAGTATTTAAAATGCTGGTGCACTAAGAATATGTAGCTTTGCTTTACATGCACGTGCAGAGAAAAAAATGCCAACTTAAACAGTGATAAGTGATAAGTGATAAGCATTTTTGCCAATACATTTATATTGCAAGTATATTTCTATTCAAGGATGCAATTCATCTATGTGAATTTAAATTTTGACCAGAATGTCCTTTTAAGGAATATGAAAGTCAAAATTAAACTTTGTTTCACATAGAGCATACTATTTACAATGATCGCTTGGTATCCGTCGTTGAAAAGCATATGTACATATCTTCAAGCAGCAGCAGCAGTGCACTACTGAGAGCTAGCTGTTGATTGGTGGCTACACGTGTCTTGTCACTGGCTCACCAAACGTTTTCAGCTAGTTCCCATAGTACTTTGCTGCTCTGGAGCACTTTTGCAGGAGTTAGACACATAGCTATTATATGCAATAATAAAATACTCTAAGCGAGCATTTTCTTTTTACACTTGTGTCAAATTTATAAAATGTGGAAGTTTTAAGAAACTATGATACAATGTTCTGATAATTTACATGATGAATGGTCAAGGACATAGAGAGAGGATTTCATGAAAATTCTACAGATGATATGCACCAAGGTGAGAAAAGTCTCTGCAATAAGAGGAATTCCAGCTTCATTCTATGATGCAGATCCTAAGCTCTTCAGTACAGGTTTGGGGGGTTTTCAATACCATAATCAGAGAGCTTTTTCATAGATTACTTCTCTAATCTTAATTATACATGTCGTATAGACTTTCTCAGATATTCTGAAACATTGTTTTTGTTTTTACAAAATAGCTGGCTAAAAACATTCATCTGAACTACAAGCAAGGAAAAGGACAAGGAGTTAAAATATGGATGTTCTTTAAAGTAACATGGAGGTCAAAATTAAAATCATACAATTGAAGAAAAAAAAATAGTTTTACTTGTATGTGCAAATGAACTTATTTTGGAATCCTTTGTTGAATGAGCATACATAGGTAGGTTCAGAGATGAGCATGTCCTGAGCATTACAAAGCAGCAAAGTTTGCAACAGTATAATATATTGTTATAAACATTGTTGCAAACACTGATGCCATATGCTTTAGAATCCTAGCTTCAGATCTATTAGATAAAATACTAAATTAGTTGCACAAATGGAAGGATTATCTACACAACATAGTTCTGTGGTTTACACTGTGTATGGGAGGGGAAAAGATGGACCATGAGAGAGGATAAGACAACATATTTTAAATGGTAGGAGGAGAGGAAACAACTTTATGTAATTATTTTTAGAGAAATCCTATATAAAATGTTTGTTTTTTTAATATTTTGGAATTCAGACAAATGTAATGACGGGACTTTTTTTTTTTTTTTTTTAAAGGAAACAATATGAACAAGGAAATGATATGGAAAAAGTCCTAATGCCTAATCTATACTCTTCTGCAAAACTAAATAAAACCACACTTCTACTAATGAGGTGACAGGTAAAAATTCCCAGATCTGGAATTACAAAATCCAGATTATCATTAATATTAAATATATATTTTAAAATAACCATTGTTCTAAAATGCTAGTCTACATTTCTTTAAAACAGCTTTTACCTTTCTGATTACATTACGATACCTTTATAATGGCACTATGTATATGAAAGTATTAAAATGATATAAAACTACCTTTAGGTTACATGTATAAACTGTATTACGACATGCAAATATTGCCCAAATCACATAAGATATTGTTGTTTACACTTGGTCCCATACACTCTACAAGCTGTCCCATTTTACAGATGCAAATACACAACCATTCGAAAATCCAAACCTTTTCGGGACACAAGCAGTTTGGATAAAGGGTTTTGTACCTGAATATTGCAAAAAAAAAATTGAGAATATTGAGTAACGATCAGTATGAAGTTCAGTGTATTTGTGTAATAATTTAGGATTTAATATATGTGTAATAAAATTTAAAGGCAGCTCTAAAAAATATGTACATATACTTATCACAGGGATTATAGAACAGAGCTTAAAGGGTCATGAACCCAAAAATGATTAACACAGAGCATACAATTTTTACAATTTACTTTTATTATCTTCTCTCACTATATTATTGTCACTCTGACATACAAAGCCCTCAACTGCACTGCCCCCCCCCCCTATAGCTCAGACCTTGTCTCCAGATACTCTCCCTCCCGTCCCCTTCGCTCTGCTCATGACCTCCTACTCTCCTCCTCTCGTTACCTCATCACACTCCCGTTTACAGGACTTCTCCAGTCTCCGTTTACAGGACTTCTCCAGACTGGCTCCCATCTTGTAGAACCCTCTGCCTCGCTCCACAAGACTCTCCCCTAGTTTTGAAAGCTTCAAGCGCTCCATAAAGACTCTACTGTTAAGGGATGCATACAACCTACGCTAACCTTTCTTTATACCAGTTCCTCTCCTCCATCGCTATCCCCTGAACCCCCTTAGCATGTAAGCCTACAAGTCCAGCTGTTTGTAGATCACCTTCTTAAGAGCTTACTACAACAGTCCAACTCTTCGCAGGGACCTCTAACCATTTGATCCATATAATTAGGGTTGCACCAATACCATTTTTTTAAGACCGAGTACAAGTACCGATACTTGTTTTCAAATACTCGCCGATACCAATTACAGATACTTTTTTTAATGTCAGACTAATTATTCTGTAGCTCAAAATACATTATGAAATAATAAAACAGGTTTTATTTGTCACATAATTCACAGAACATGTTTAGAAATAAAAATATTACAATAAAATATATTAACAACAACAATAAATAACAAATATAAAATTGCAACCAACCAAAAGTGCCATGCAGTAAAAAATAGAACAGAATACTGTTTAATGATGGTGAACAACACTATGGGCTAGAGCAGGGCTCGACAAACCCAGGAGCCTGGGAGCCACTGGCTCCTAGAATTGTACCCCTGGCTCCTAACTTTTTAGGTTATTCTCCATATATCTATATACAAATCCAACTGTCTGGCTCCTAAAAATATGCCTGGCTCCTAAATATTCTTACTGGTTCTTAATTTTTTAACATATTCGTCAAGCACTGGGCTAGAGTACATTTGACTGGTAAGCTTTACCAATGCTCTCATTACACATCCTACTCCATTAAAGGCTATGGAGTTGGAAATGTGAACAGAGCATTGGTAAAGCTTACCAATCAAATGTAATCTAAATCTAGTCCTATAATTGCAGGATGAGTGTTCATTGGGATTAATTTAATTTTTCCTATGAGTACTCTTCCTGCAATTATATAAGCCAAGATGTTCCTCAGAGTACAGTATGTTTTGAACATAATTGTGCAAGATGAGAACTAGCCGTATAAAAGGCAATCTAGCAAATAGAATAATTTTTCAAAAGTTAGTGGCAAGTTCTTTTTAAGGAACAGAACAGAAGCATCTCTGCATGTTCAGCTATAAGTCTGTTTTTGCTATCAGTAAGGAGGTTCAACTTTCCCCACTACTGCATGGGGCAGAACAATATTTTTGGACCATTTTAGCCAGCGCTGGAAATCTCAGTTTATTAACTGCCCAGTACTTCAGGGGTTTGTCTGAACGCAGTACAGTGATCTCTCCTAGAATAATACAAATAAGAGAAATTTGTATTGGCAGAACAGAAGTAAACAATTTTTAGTTTAGTCTCCACTCCAGTTTTAAATGAAATGGGAACATGCAGTTTGAAAAAAACACCACAAGATAGCATATGGGTAGTAAGTGGAGGTATCGGTTTAAGTATCGGTGCATTTGCACGAGTACAAGTACACATGCAAGTACTTGGTACCAGTACCGATAATAGTATCGGTATCGGTGCAACCCTACATATAATTGTTTTGTTGTACTCCGCATTTGTTTGCAGCGATGCGGAATCTGTTGGCGCTCTACAAATAACCGATACTAATAATAATCTTCTCTGCTTTGCTCTCTTGGCATCATTTGTTAAAAAGAATACATAGGTAGTCTCAGGAGCTAGCTGCTGATTGGTGGATGCACATATGCCTCTTATAATTTGCTTACATTTATGTTCAGATAGCTCCCAGTAGTGCATTGCTGCTCCTTCAATAAAGGATGCCAAAAGAATAAAGCACAATTGATAGCAAAAGTAATCTGTAAAGTAGTTTAAAATTGTATGCTCAATCTCAATCATGAAAGAAAAGTTTGGGTTTCCTGTCCCTTTAAGTAAAACAACCAACTTGATGAATTGTGGACAGTCTTCAAATAGTCATTTAAAGGGACAGTCTAGTCAAAATTAAACTCATTATTCAGATAGGACTTGTAATTTTAATCAACTTTCCAATTTACTTTTATCATCAAATTTGCATTGTTCTCTTGATATTCTTAGTTAAAACTAAACGTAGGTAGGCTCATATGCTAATTTCTAAGCCCTTGAAGGCTGCCTCTTATCACATGCTTGTTTAAATGCTTTTTACAACAAGAGACTGATAGTTCATGTGGGTCATATAGATAACACTGTGTTCAGGCACAGGGAGTTATTTAAAGGGACACTCAAGTCAAAATTAAACTTTCATGATTCAGATAGAGCATGCAGTTTTAAACAACTTTCCAATTTACTTCCATTATCAAAATGTGCACAGTCTTTTTATATTTACACTTTTTGAGTCACCAGCTCCTACTGAGCATGTGCAAGAATAAGCGTGTATGCATTTGTGATTGGCTGATGGCTGTCACGTGTATGCATTTGTGATTGGCTAATGGCTGTCAGATGGTACAGGGGGAGTGGAAATATACATAACTTTTAAAATTGTCAGGAAAAAAAAAAAATCTACTACTCATTTCAAGTTCAGACTAAGTGCTATTGCATTGTCTTGTTATCTTACATTTGTTGATTATGCAAATCTACTGTGTTGATTGGTACTTTAATACTGAATGCAAGTAAAATAATAAATACAAAGTCATGTGATCAGGGGGCTGTCAAAGGATGCCTAGATACAAGGTAATCACAGAGGTAAAAAGTGTATGAATATAACTGTGTTAGTTATGCAAAACTGGGGAATGGGTAATAAAGGGATTATGTAGCTTTTAAAACAATAACAAATTCTATTGTAGACTGTCCCTTTAAGCACAGTCCAAAATCAGCAATGCTCCCTTTGAGTGTTGCCGCTGTAAACTTGCATGTATGTTCCTACTTAAAGGGACACCGATTCAGATAGAGAATGAAATTTTAAGCAACTTTCTAATTTACTCCTATTAATTTTTCTTCGTTCTCTTGCTTTCTTTATTTGAAAATGAAGGCATCTAAGCTATTTTTTTGGTTCAGGACCATGGAAAGCACTTGTTTATTGGTGGGTGAATTTATCCACCAATCAGCAAGAACAACCCAGTTTGTTCACCAAAAATGGGCCGGCATCAAAACTTACATTCTTGCATTTCAAATAAAGATACCAAGAGAATGAAGACAATTTGATAATAGGAGTAAATTAGAAAGTTGCTTAAAATTGCATGCTCTATCTGAATCACAAAAGAAAAAAAAATGGTTCAGTGTCCCTTTAACAAGCTTAAATATGTATCTTTTGAAAAACATACAGGATAAAAGCACATCTCTGACTCAAGGTAGTTTTATTAAAATAAAACGCACATACAATATTGCACTTACCGGAATTAAATGTATATATGCATCAAAAGATAGTCCTGGCACGTCACCAGATCTCGTTTCTGTGTCGTCCGCTCGGAGTTGTCTAGAAAACCATTGAAGTGAGACACTGGGGCCAGGAGTCAAAACACGGATACCCATCGTGGAACAAATTACTCTGCGTGTTTCGCTCGGTAAGCATTCAAGCTTTCTCAAGAGATGATTGATGCTCCAGACAACCCAGAGCAGACAACACAGAAGGGAGTTCTGGTGAGGTGCCACACTAATCTTGAAGTTGTTTGGAATTTGTCTATTGATGCATATATACATATCATTCCAGTGCAATATTGTATGTTCGCTTCATTGTATTGTAAACAAAACTACCTTGAGACTGGGATGCTCTGTTTACCTGTATGTTTTTTGCAACATAGCTCTTAAAATCAGTGCCCTTCATAGAAAATGTTGCCAAGTATCAGGACAGTGTAATACTTTCTAATATGATAACATTTTCTGCTACTCAAAGCACAAATTAATTGCATAATTTAACCAATTTAATGACAATTTGAGAAATAAACATTGCAAAAAATATATAAAAGGCCAATTGTAGATTAATTTTGGCTATATATCAAGATACCACAAACTGAATATTGATATTCCATAAAAAAAATATTACACTGCCCCCACCCGGCTATATATCTATATATCTATATCTCTATATATCAAAAGTCCTGGTCACCAAGCACTCTCATTTATCCTATAACGCCTAGGTGCAGTACATATGTATGTAATATAAGTGAAAGAGAGACCGCACTCATAGGACTTATTTTCACCACAACTGTGGACTTTTATTACTCAGTAATAAAAGTCCACAGTTGTGTATTTTCCTATTGTCACAACATTAGCTACAACTGAAGTATTATGTTAACATTCATTTCCCTCTTCATTATTTTAAATAAATACACTATTATATCAAAATAATATAGGATGTTTAAGCTACTAGACCTTCAGTGACTGTTTCAAATGGAAATGGTCTATCCAAATGTAAGCCTTGGTAAGAATGGCCAGACAGTATATCACTAGGGGGCACTATTTTTTATGTTATTGTTGTGTCAACCCCTCTCCTATTTTTCTAACAAAAACATGATTTCAAAGCAGTATCTAAAGCCATTGATCTGCTGAAAGGATGTGGGCTCCCCTGTGCTGTTAAACAAAAAAAACAGCACTTCACTTAAACACACCCAAACATAAGCCACATATCTGCTTACAATGCACTGAGGATATAGTAGTCCCACAATCACCTCAAATCCAGCTTACTCAAGAGGAATGTGTTCAGTTCAAAAGAACAGAACATGTCATGTTTACATTATTCTTTGACAGGCCTATCAATTAATACTGTAACAATAACAAGCACCCATGTAGTACTATGGCACATGCAAGTGAAGAAAATGCAACCAGGCTACAACTGAGAATGGTAGAAACAAGTACACACACGATAAAATATATATATATATATATATATATATATATATATATATATACATATACATACACATATATACAATGATATATACACGTGATATTTTCACAAGTGCACTAATATAAAAAGCCAAAAGCATTAGAAGGTAAAGAATGGAGTCAATTCAAATCACGCGTCACTAGTAAAACTGCATAAACATGAATGCAATTGATCGAAGGGTTTTCACTTTGGTGTATGTGTATAAAAATTAACTGGAGACAAACACACTGAACTATGTATCATCGCACAGTTCTCGTAGCACAAGGTGACAATGACTGGGGGTGACATTACTTTCATGAGTGTGAGGGCTGCATGCAATGGGCTGATGTAGGCACTAATGAGGATTCCCTAGCAGTTGGCCGCTGAGGCCCCGGTGATAGTATGATATGAAGAAGGGGCAGGGCTGTTGCACTGCTGCTCCCTATAACAACAACACTCCCATCCCGTTACCAGGGGCTCCCTCTCATTATACAATAACAAGTAAACCGTCAGATACTGCCAGGTTACCTCGTATCCTGAGGTGTCGGAGGGAGCGGGTGCGGATGCTGACCGCCATATTCCACGGTGGGGAGACATTCACAACACCGGAAACCTCGTACTGTCTCGCGAGATTAGGCCAGCTGTGGAGGATGAATCGAGGAGGCGTGGAGTATTTTGTGAGAAGAGAGATTTAGAACAGCTTCTGCTAGAAAAGACCTTGAAACAAATACAATACTTTTCAGAAAAATACAAATGGATTATCGAACTGGCATTCACTTAACGTTATCGCATTAGTATTGGTAAAAAAATGTTTATGATGTGCGTAGCGGCCATGTTTGTTATGGGCAAGTTGTCTAGTGAGTGTGATTCGTGGATTTTTTTATTGATGAGCTCCCTATAATTAGAAATGCAATGCAACAGAGACAAGTACCCGTACTAGCAAAACGGGTTTTTGTTTTTGTTTTTTTAACAGTAGGTTGAAAAGGTTGACAAAGCACATACAGTATATACATATGGATCTAATTTATGAACAAAACAAATATATATATGAAAATGTAGCATTCATGGTTGTTAAGGTGTTATTACATATTCATAAAGTACCAACAAATTGCACCATGCCAAGAGGTATATTAGTCCCAAGTGATCAAAATTGTGTGATAAATCCCAGTTCTTTTTTTTATTTTTATTATTATTTTATTTATATAAAAGACATGCAATTAACAATCTCATTTCAATTAAATTTTAATCAACTTTCTAATTTACTCCTATTATCAAATTTTCTTCATTCTCTTGGTATCTTTATTTGAAATGCAAGAATGTAAGTTTAGATGCCGGTCCATTTTTGGGGAACAACCTGAGTTGTTCTTGCTGATTGGTGGATAAAGTCACCTACCAATAAACAAGTGCTGTCCAGAGGACTGAACCAAAAAATAGCTTAGATTCCTTCTTTTTCAAAAAAAGATAGCAAGAGAACGAAGAAAAATTGATAATAGGAGTAAATTAGAAAGTTGCTTAAAATTGCATGCTCTATCTGAATCACAAAGAAAAACATTTGGGTACAGTGTCCCTTTAATTTCACATCCCGCAGGGCGGGAGGGGGGGTAGGGTAAATAGAAAGAAGAGAAAAAAGAAGAGAAAGAAGAAAAAGAGGAAGAGAAGAAAGAAGAAAAAAAAATTGGTTGTTAATATGGGAATTTAAGTATCACCAAATATCCATTCACCCCTTAAATTACATTCCATCATATACTGAGTTGAATCAAACTTCTTTACCAATATTATTTGGTCCTCATTATCTAAATTCAAAATCCAACATTTCTATTTTTAAAAAAAAAATTCCACGTTGTGCTCAATACTAAACCAGATATCCTGTTGCTCTAACATAAACTGTCTCTGTACTGCATTTTTATAGGCTGCAAAGGAAGGTTCACTTTCCCTGATCCAATTTTTGAATAATAAGTTCCGCCCTATAATTATTAAGGTATTAATACAATTCTGTCTATTTAAGGTATTGAATCCGCCAATACCAAGAAAAATATCAACTCAGGGGAAAAATCTATATTAATGTGACAGATATTGTTTAACCAGAAATTAATCTTTTTCCAGAATCTACTCATTTTTTGGCATGACTACAAACAGTGTACAATATTAGCGCTAGGAAATTTGCATTTAGAACAGCAAGGGGGTTCTAAACACGTTCTCCATTTAGATCTTCTATATGGGGTTATATACTGTATGTCATCAGCAATAACTTCACATGTTGTTCTCTGGACAAAGCAGAAAGAGTAGCTTTTTCCACTTTCCGTAAACTCTTGTCTATAATTTGACCAGCTATAGTATGTAGGCCTACTTTGTTCCACTTATAAAAAATTTCCTCTAAAAAGACTTCATGATTCATGTTAGTAATTACATTATATAGAGGAGAAATGGAAAATTTTCCATACCTGAATGCATTGATAATATGTGTGATTACCTTCCACTCCCAATCAATGTACCCCATATGTTCTATGCAAATAACTACAATGCTGCTTAATTTGCAAATAAGATAACCAGTGTTTCCCCTCCAACTTGTATCTATCTCTAACTTGATCAAAGAAAAGGAGATTTACCTCTCCCTGTACTTCATCCCACATTTTACATATTCTAATTAAGCCTTTATCAAGCAAAAATGTAGCACTCTGTCCCAATTGAAGATATGGATTGTTATCTATCTCTAAAAATCTAGAGACAGAGAAATTTATTTTTAAAATCTTACATATACGGTGCCAGGCAATAATTGGATCTCGCAAAAAAGCTACCTTTCTTATAAAATTTGGTAAATATTTGTTAACTAAATGGATTTGTTAATTTTTGATTCAATTTCATACATAACAAAATGTCCACATTTCAATATTATATCCAGAGCAATTTTTGCCAATGCAGCAAGATATACCCATAATATTTCCGATTTATTTACATTAACTACATATCCAGAAAAAAAACTAAGTAACTCAATAATTTTCCTAATTTTGGGAAAGTTCCTAGGACAATGTTGAGTAAAAATTAAAAAGTCATCCGTGTATAATGCCATTGTGATCTCTTCTCCAAACATATTAATGCCCTGAATTTATTTTTTTATCAAAATAGCCAATGGTTCAAGCGCTAAGTTAAAAATAAGTGGAGACAATGGGCATCCTTGACGTGTCCCACGTAATAATCTAAATGGGGCGGATTTGGAGTTATTAACTAACAAACATGCAGATAATTCTGTATATAGATTTTTAATAACATTAAAAATATTACCCCAAAATCCAAATTTATTCAAAGAGGTAAAGAGATGATCCCATGTTATAGAGTCAAAAGCTTTACAAGCGTCCTAAGAAATCATTTAAAGGTCCTGTTCTGGTTGAAACTTTTTGTATTTTAAATTATACCAAGTGTTAGAAATGGTCAGAAGAATTTGCCTGACATTTATATTTAAAGATCTACCCTTCATAAATCCGGTCTAGTCAGAGCTTATCACCTCTCCGAGGGAAAATTGAATTATTTTTGCGATTAATTTAGTTAATATCTTATAATCTAGATTCAGATTGATCTATATGAATCCATAAGTTCTAAGTTTTTCCCTGGTTTCAAAATAAGAATAATTACAGATTCATTAAAATTCCTCTGGGGGGGGGTGATTTGACCAGACCAGATTTTATTAAATAGAGTAGTCAGTACCTCTGTGGTCTCATTTACTAAGATCTTGTAAAATTCAGCCGGGAGGCCATCCGGACCAGCTGTCATATTGTTTTCAAATTCTTTGATAATTTTTGCCACCTCGCTTTCTAAAATTGGGGAATTTATCTTTTCCAGATCGGAAGAATTAACCAGAAGATTCTTAATTTGACTCCAAAACCACTCCTTCTTCTCCATATCGACATTAGGATTAGAGTATAGTTCAGTATAAAACTCTTGGAAAGCTTCCTTGATTTGGCCCATTGCTGTTACTTTTCTATCATGTATTTTGATGTTAGTTATAAGTGGGGACTTTTTCTTATATCTATTAATCTGTGCCGGAAAGGCCCCAGATTTTTTGCCAAATCTATAATATTTAGCTGCTCTCCTAAGATCTTGCTTAATGGACTCATTCATTAAAAAATTATCACGTTGTTCTTTCGTTATTAAATATTCCCTCCAAATATATTTCGAGTATGCATTAGTCAATTGATTGGATATCTGCTTTTTCCTCATTTCTATCTTCTTTTTTAATTTACACGTATATGTAATAATTTCACCTCGCAAAACAGCTTTCCCTGCTTGCCAAAATATATAATTTTTTTCCATATAGCCTTTATTATTTCGTTTATAGTCTGTCCACTTATTTTGTATGTACTTGATACATTTTGGGCTATTAGTCAAATATTTAGGGAAAATAAGAAAATTATCTCCCCTCTGCCCCTTTGAAATTTCCATGGACATAATAATGGGTGCGTGATCAGAAATAGTGACTTGGTCTATTCTAGATTCTGCAATAAAATTAGCTAAACTTTCAGAAATTAAGAACATATCTATTCTAGAAAGTACAGAGCATGTCTTAGAAAGACATGTAAATTCCCTTTCATCCGGGTGCAAAATACTCCATATATCTAGTACTTTAAGATCTCTCTTTAATTGCTTTAAGATATTAGCTTCACGCTTTCTTCTATATTGTAATGGTTTAATATCTTTAATATTGCTCTTTTTTTCTTCCCCTTCCCACCTTCATTCACATCCATCTGCTTTCTATCCAAAATCTCATTGGGTGTTAAATTCAAATTTCCACCTAACACAATTGGCCTATCCAAAAAAGGTATAAGAACATCAGTAAGAGAATTTCAAAAATTAAAATCTTATTTATTAGGGCCGTATACATTACACAGGAGAAATTGTCGCCCCTCAATCTCAATATCAACAATTATATATCTACCATCTTTATCTAGAATATGATTCTTAAAGGGACATTCAACACTTAGTGTAACATGTTTTGATATTGTAAATAAAAAAACGGAGGTCTGCCTACACTATACCCCTCCTCCCTTGCCGCCTTGCTTCTGTCCTAATCAGAATCAGAATCCAGTCCTCGGACAGAAATTGCACGTGCATGCAATTTCTGTCCGAGGACTGGATTCTGATTTGCTTATCAGTTGAAGAAGAAGGCAGCTACGTAATAGTGGGGGGAGTTCGGCATCCATATTGACCGGGTATTAGAGTAGTTAGCGCCGCTGATTAGGACAGAAGCAAGGCGGCAAGGGAGGAGGGGTATAGTGTAGGCAGACCTCCGTTTTTTAATTTACGATATCAAAACATGTTACACTAAGTGTTGAATGTCCCTTTAACATTATACTGCAGAGCTTTACTTAATAAAGTCCTTTTTTCCGCTTCTCTCCAGGTGTGAATATTATCTCTTTAACCCAATTGCTTTTGAGTTTCAGGGATTCCTGAACTTTTAAATGTATTTCCTGAAGAAAAAGAAGCTGTGTACCTAGACTTTTTGCATATTTTAAAATTGCTTTCCTTTTATTTGGTGATTCTATTCCCCCTATATTCCATGATACAATTTTTAAAATCATCTATTTAATATTATTTAAAGTAAAATATAAAAATAAAGAAACACAAAAAAAAAAAATGGGGAGAGAAAAAAAAAATGAGGAAAAAGAAGGGGAAGAGAAAATTTATTAAGTGTAAAAGAGAACATTCCCATCGTTCTCAGTAAGGGCGCGATCCGATATAGATCGTAGTTTGCGGCGCAAGCGAGGGAACCGGCGTCGCCCGCAGTTTCAGCTCGCAACTCGAGCTATCCCATATATGTCGCCGTCAGATGCTAACGTGCCGTAAGTCTGACAAACCAGCGATGTCCAGAAATCTGCGCAAGTACAAATTTCTGGCGTCGCCAGTGACTTACGGCACGTTAGAAACTGCCGGCGCCTACAAAACCTGACTAAAGTCTAAATCACCCGCACTGTCTAACACGCCTCCCTAACATAGCCCGACACGTCTAACCCTCTATCCGCTATCCCCCCTCACTAGCCTAACAATAAAATATGTATTAACCCCTTAACCGCCGCTACCTAATAAAGTTATTAACCCCTAAACCGGCGCCAGCTATATTAAATCTATAACCCCCTAAAGTGAGCCCCTAACACCGCCGCCATCTACCTTACCTACCCCCTAAAGTGAGCCCCTACCCCGCCGTTATCTATTTTAAAATTATTAACCCCTAATCTAATCCCCCTACCCCGCCGCCATCTATATTAAATTATTCAACCCCTAAAATACTAAACTATCCCTACCACTAAACCTAAGTCTAACCCTACAAATAGCCCTGAAAAGGGCTTTTTGCGTGGCATTGCCCCAAAGTAACAGCTCTTTTGCCAGCCCTTAAAAGGGCTTTTTGCGGGGCATGCCCCAAAGTAACAGCTCTTTTGCCAGCCCTTAAAAGGGCTTTTGGCGGGGCTTTGTCACAAAGTAAACTGCTCTTTTGCCTACAATCTACATCCCTCTACACCGCGGCCACCTATAATAAATGTGTTAACCCCTAATCTAATCCCCCTACACCGCCGCCAGCTATATTAACTATATTAACCCTAATTATATTAGGGTTAATATAGTTAATATAGTTATTATATTATATATATTAACTATATTAACCCTAATTATATTAGGGTTCATATAGTTAATATCGTTATTATATTATATATATATTAAGTATAATAACCCTATCTAACTCTAACATCCTAACTAAACTCTTATTAAAATAAATCTAATATTAATATTATTAATTAAAATATTCCTATTATATCTAAATACTTACCTATAAAATAAACCCTAAGATAGCTACAATATAATTAATAATTACATTATAGCTATGTTAGGGTTTATATTTATTTTACAGGTAAATTGTTAATTATTTTAACTAGGTCTAATAGCTATTAAATAGTTATTACCTATTTAATAGCTACCTAGTTAAAATAATTACCCAATTACCTGTAAAATAAATCCTAACCTAAGTTACAAATACACCTACACTATCAATAAATTAAATAAACTACAAATATCTATCTAAAAATACAATTAAATAAACTAAACTAAATTACAAAAAAAAAAACCCACTAAATTACAAAAAATAAAAAAAAATTACAAGATGTTTAACCCCTTAATGACCACAGCACTTTTCCATTTTCTGTCCGTTTGGGACCAAGGCTATTTTTACATTTTTGCGGTGTTTGTGTTTAGCTGTAATTTTCATATTACTCATTTACTGTACCCACACATATTATATACCGTTTTTCTCGCCATTAAATGGACTTTCTAAAGATATCATTATTTTCATCATATCTTAAAATTTACTATAAAATTTTTTATAAAATATGAGGAAAAAATTGAAAAAAAACACACTTTTTCTAACTTTGACCCCCAAAATCTGTTACACATCTACAACCACCAAAAAACACCCATGCTAAATAGTTTCTAAATTTTGTCCTGAGTTTAGAAATACCCAATGTTTACATCTTCTTTGCTTTTTTTGTAAGTTATAGGGCCATAAATACAAGTAGCACTTTGCTATTTCCAAACCATTATTTTTCAAAATTAGCGCTAGTTACATTAGAACACTAATATCTTTCAGGAATCTCTGAATATCCATTGACATGTATATATTTTTTTTTAGTAGACATCCCAAAGTATTCATCTAGGCCCATTTTGGTATATTTCATGCCACCATTTCACCGCCAAATGCGATTAAATACAAAAAATCGTTCACTTTTTTACTAATTTTTTCACAAACTTTTGGTTTCTCACTGAAATTATTTACAAACAGCTTGTGCAATTATGGCTTAAATGGTTGTAAATTCTTCTCTGGGATCCCCTTTGTTCAGAAATAGCAGACATATATGGCTTTGGCATTGCTTTTTAGTAATTAGAAGGCTGCTAAATGCCACTGCGCACTACACGTGTATTATGCCCAGCAGTGAAGGGGTTAATTATGGAGCATGTAGGGAGCTTCTAGGGTTAATTTTAGCTTTAGTGTAGTGTAGTAGATAACCCCAAGTATTGATCTAGGCCCATTTTGGTATATTTCATGCCACCATTTCACCGCCAAATGCGATCAAATTAAAAAAAACGTTAAATTTTTCACAATTTTAGGTTTCTCACTGAAATCATTTACAAACAGCTTGTGCAATTATGGCACAAATGGTTGTAAATGCTTCTCTGGGATCCCCTTTGTTCAGAAATAGCAGACATATATGGCTTTGGCGTTGCTTTTTGGTAATAAGAAGGCCGCCAAATGCCGCTGCATTTCACACGTGTATTATGGCTAGCAGTGAAGGGGTTAATTATGTAGCTTGTAGGGAGCTTGCAGGGTTAATTTTAGCTTTAGTGTAGAGCTCAGCCTCCCACCTGAAACATGAGACCCCCTGATCCCTCCCAAACAGCTCTCTTCCCTCCCCCACCCCCCAATTGTCCCCGCCATCTTAAGTACTGGCAGAAACTCTGCCAGTACTAAAATAAAAGCTATATTTGGGCTTTTTTTGTGTGTTTTTTTAGCATATTTACATATGTTGCTGTGTAGGATCCCCCCTTAGCCCCCAGCCTCACTGATCCCCCACCAAAGAGCTCTCTAACCCTCCCCCTCTGCCTTAATGGGCGCCATCTTGGGTACTGGCAGCTGTCTGCCAGTACCCAGTTTAGTGAAAAAATGTGCCTTTTTTAAAAAAAAAAAACCTTTTCTGTAGTGTAGCTCCCCCCCCCCCCCCAAGATCAACCCCCCACCCCTTCCAGATCTCTTAGCTGTTTATTTACAGCTTTCAAAAACTTATTTTTTTTTACTTTTGAAAGTTTATTTTTCTGTAGTGTAGCGGTTCCCTCCCGCTCCCGCCCCGTGCACGCGCCCGCCCGCCGCCCCCGTGCACGCGCGCGCTCCCGTGCGCGCTCCCGCCCCCCTCCACTCCACTCGGCACATCGATGGCCGCCCACCCGCCTCCAAGACTTGCTCCCACCCACCAACGATACCGGCCACCGATGTCCGGTGCAGAGAGGGCCACAGAGTGGCTCTCTCTGCATCGGATGGCCAAGGGGGGTTATTGCAGGATGCCTCCATATCGAGGCATCACTGCAATAACCGGAAAGCAGCTGGAAGCGAGCAGGATCGCTTCCAGCTGCTTTCCAGACCAAGGACGTACGCCACACGTACTCGGTCATTAACTGTATTTTTTTTGAGGACGTGTGGCGTACGTCCTTGGTCCTTAAGGGGTTAAGCTAATTACACCTATTCTAAGCCCCCTAATAAAATAATAAAGCCCCCCAAAATAAAAAAAATTCCCTGCCCTATTCTAAATTAAAAAAGTTCAAAGCTCTTTACCTTACCAGCCCTTAAAAGGGCCTTTTGTGGGGCATGCCCCAAAGAATTCAGCTCTTTTGCATTTAAAAACATATACAATACCCCCCCCCCCCCATTACAACCCACCACCCACATACCCCTATTCTAAACCCACCCAAACCCCCCTTAAAAAAGCCTAACACTACCCCCCTGAAGATCTCCCTACCTTGTCTTCACCACACCGGGCCGAACTCCTCATCCGATTCGGGCGATGTCTTGCTCCAAGCGGCAAAGAAGAATTCTTCCTCCGGCGACGTCTTCCTCCAAGCGGCAAAGAAGAATTCTTCCTCCGGCGACGTCTTCCTCCAAGCGGCAATAATAACTATTTAATAGCTATTAGACCTAGTTAAAATAATTAACAATTTACCTGTAAAATAAATATTAACCCTAACATAGCTACAATGTAATTATTAATTATATTGTAGCTATCTTAGGCCTAGATTTGGAGTTCGGCGGTAGCCGTCAAAACCAGCGTTAGAGGCTCCTAACGCTGGTTTTGGCCGCCCGCTGGTATTTGGAGTCAGTGATTAAAGGGTCTAACGCTCACTTTTCAGCCGCGACTTTTCCATACCGCAGATCCCCCTACGCCATTTGCGTATCCTATCTTTTCAATGGGATCTTCCTAACGCCGGTATTTAGAGTCGTTTCTGAAGTGAGCGTTAGAGCTCTAACGACAAAACTCCAGCCGCCTGAAAATAGCAGGAGTTAAGAGCTTTCTGGCTAACGCCGGTTCATAAAGCTCTTAACTACTGTACCCTAAAGTACACTAACACCCATAAACTACCTATGTACCCCTAAACCGAGCTCCCCCCACATCGCCGCCACTCGATTAAAATATTTTAACCCCTAATCTGCCGACCGCCACCTACGTTATACTTATGTACCCCTAATCTGCTGCCCCTAACCCCGCCGACCCCTGTATTACATTTATTAACCCCTAACCTGCCCCCCACAACGTCGCCGCCAGCTACTTAAAATAATTAACCCCTAATCTGCCGACCGCAAAGCGCCGCCACCTACGTTATCCCTATGTACCCCTAATCTGCTGCCCCTAACACCGCCGACCCCTATATTATATTTATTAACCCCTAATCTGCCCCCCTCAACGTCGCCTCCACCTGCCTACACTTATTAACCCCTAATCTGCCGAGCGGACCGCACCGCTGCTATAATAAAGTTATTAACCCCTAACCCGCCTCACTAACCCTATCATAAATAGTATTAACCCCTAATCTGCCCTCCCTAACATCGCCGACACCTACCTTCAATTATTAACCCCTAATCTGACGACCGGAGCTCATCGCTACTATAATAAATGGATTAACCCCTAAAGCTAAGTCTAACCCTAACACTAACACCCCCCTAACTTAAATATAATTTACATCTAACGAAATAAATTAACTCTTATTAAATAAATGATTCCTATTTAAAGCTAAATACTTACCTGTAAAATAAATCCTAATATAGCTACAATATAAATTATAATTATATTATAGCTATTTTAGGATTAATATTTATTTTACAGGCAACTTTGTAATTATTTTAACCAGGTACAATAGCTATTTAATAGTTACCTAGTTAAAATAATAACAAATTTACCTGTAAAATAAATCCTAACCTAAGATATAATTAAACCTAACACTACCCTATCAATACATTAATTAAATAAACTACCTACAATTACCTACAATTAACCTAACACTACACTATCAATAAATTAATTAAACACAATTCCTACAAATAAATACAATTAAATAAACTAGCTAAAGTACAAAAAATAAAAAAGAACTAAGTTACAAAAAATAAAAAAATATTTACAAACATAAGAAAAATATTACAACAATTTTAAACTAATTACACCTACTCTAAGCCCCCTAATAAAATAACAAAGCCCCCCAAAATAAAAAAATTCCCTACCCTATTCTAAATTAAAAAAGTTACAAGCTCTTTTACCTTACCAGCCCTGAACAGGGCCCTTTGCGGGGCATGCCCCAAGAATTTCAGCTCTTTTGCCTGTAAAAAAAAACATACCATACCCCCCCCCCCCAACATTACAACCCACCACCCACATACCCCTAATCTAACCCAAACCCCCCTTAAAGAAACCTAACACTAAGCCCCTGAAGATCTTCCTACCTTGTCTTCACCATCCAGGTATCACTGATCCGTCCTGGCTCCAACATCTTCAGCCAACCCAAGCGGTGGCTGAAGAGGTCCAGAAGAGGCTCCAAAGTCTTCCTCCTATCCGGCAAGAAGAGGACATCCGGACCGGCAAACATCTTCTCCAAGCGGCATCTTCGATCTTCCATCCGGTGCGGAGCGGGTCCATCTTGAAGCAGGCGACGCGGATCCATCCTCTTCTTCCGTTGTCTCCCGACGAATGACGGTTCCTTTAAGGGACGTCATCCAAGATGGCGTCCCTCGAATTCCGATTGGCTGATAGGATTCTATCAGCCAATCGGAATTAAGGTAGGAATTTTCTGATTGGCTGATGGAATCAGCCAATCAGAATCAAGTTCAATCCGATTGGCTGATCCAATCAGCCAATCAGATTGAGCTCGCATTCTATTGGCTGATCGGAACAGCCAATAGAATGCAAGCTCAATCTGATTGGCTGATTGGATCAGCCAATCGGATTGAACTTGATTCTGATTGGCTGATTCCATCAGCCAATCAGAAAATTCCTACCTTAATTCTGATTGGCTGATAGAATCCTATCAGCCAATCGGAATTCGAGGGACGCCATCTTGGATGACGTCCCTTAAAGGAACCGTCATTCGTCGGGAGACAACGGAAGAAGAGGATGGATCCGCGTCGCCTGCTTCAAGATGGACCCGCTCCGCACCGGATGGAAGAAGATCGAAGATGCCGCTTGGAGAAGATGTTTGCCGGTCCGGATGTCCTCTTCTTGCCGGATAGGAGGAAGACTTTGGAGCCTCTTCTGGACCTCTTCAGCCACCGGATGATGGATCGCCAACCCCCGCTTGGGTTGGATGAAGATGTTGGAGCCAGGACGGATCGGTGATACCTGGATGGTGAAGACAAGGTAGGAAGATCTTCAGGGGCTTAGTGTTAGGTTTCTTTAAGGGGGGTTTGGGTTAGATTAGGGGTATGTGGGTGGTGGGTTGTAATGTTGGGGGGGGTATGGTATGTTTTTTTTTACAGGCAAAAGAGCTGAAATTCTTGGGGCATGCCCCGCAAAGGGCCCTGTTCAGGGCTGGTAAGGTAAAAGAGCTTGTAACTTTTTTAATTTAGAATAGGGTAGGGAATTTTTTTTATTTTGGGGGGCTTTGTTATTTTATTAGGGGGCTTAGAGTAGGTGTAATTAGTTTAAAATTGTTGTAATATTTTTCTTATGTTTGTAAATATTTTTTTATTTTTTGTAACTTAGTTCTTTTTTATTTTTTGTACTTTAGCTAGTTTATTTAATTGTATTTATTTGTAGGAATTGTGTTTAATTAATTTATTGATAGTGTAGTGTTAGGTTAATTGTAGGTAATTGTAGGTAGTTTATTTAATTAATGTATTGATAGGGTAGTGTTAGGTTTAATTATATCTTAGGTTAGGATTTATTTTACAGGTAAATTTGTTATTATTTTAACTAGGTAACTATTAAATAGTTCTTAACTATTTAATAGCTATTGTACCTGGTTAAAATAATTACAAAGTTGCCTGTAAAATAAATATTAATCCTAAAATAGCTATAATATAATTATAATTTATATTGTAGCTATATTAGGATTTATTTTACAGGTAAGTATTTAGCTTTAAATAGGAATAAGTTATTTAATAAGAGTTAATTTATTTCGTTAGATGTAAATTATATTTAAGTTAGGGGGGTGTTAGTGTTAGGGTTAGACTTAGCTTTAGGGGTTAATACATTTATTAGAATAGCGGTTAGGTCCGCTCGGCAGATTAGGGGTTAATAATTGAAGGTAGGTGTCGGCGATGTTAGGGAGGGCAGATTAGGGGTTAATACTATTTATGATAGGGTTAGTGAGGCGGATTAGGGGTTAATAACTTTATTATAGTAGCGCTCAGGTCCGCTCGGCAGATTAGGGGTTAATAAGTGTAGGCAGGTGTCGGCGACGTTGAGGGGGGCAGATTAGGGGTTAATAAATATAATATAGGGGTCGGCGGTGTTAGGGGCAGCAGATTAGGGGTACATAGGGATAACGTAGGTTGCGGCGGTTTACGGAGCGGCAGATTAGGGGTTAAAAAAAATATGCAGGGGTCAGCGATAGCGGGGGCGGCAGAATAGGGGTTAATAAGTGTAAGGTTAGGGGTGTTTAGACTCGGGGTACATGTTAGAGTGTTAGGTGCAGACGTAGGAAGTGTTTCCCCATAGGAAACAATGGGGCTGCGTTAGGAGCTGAACGCTGCTTTTTTGCAGGTGTTAGGTTTTTTTTCAGCTCAAACAGTCCCATTGTTTCCTATGGGAGAATCGTGCACGAGCACGTTTTTGAGGCTGGCCGCGTCCGTAAGCAACTCTGGTATCGAGAGTTGCATTTGCGGTAAAAATGCTCTACGCTCCTTTTTTGGAGCCTAACGCAGCATTTGTTTGAACTCTCGATACCAGAGTTAATTTTATGGTGCGGCCAGAAAAAAACCTGCGGAGCGTTAACAGCCCTTCTACCGCCAAACTCCAAATCTAGGCCTTTGGGTTTATTTTATAGGTAAGTATTTAGATTTAAATAGGAATATTTTAGTTTATAATATGAATTAGATTAATTTAATATAAATTTAGTTAGGGGTGTTAGGGTTAGATAGAGTTAATATAGTTAATATAAATACTATAGTAACTATATTAACTATATTAACCCTAATATAATTAGGGTTAATATAGTTCATATATATAATGTAATACCTATATTAACTATAATATACTTAGGGTTAATATAGATAATATAGTTGGCGGCGGGGTAGGTAGATTAAATTAGGGGTTAATAATTTTAATATAGATGGCGGCGGTGTAAGGGGCTTACATTAGGGGTTAATAATATTAATATAGCTGGCGGCGGTATAGGGGGATTAGATTAGTGGTTAATAATTTTTATATAGGTGGCGGCGGTGTAAGGGGTCAGATTAGGGGATAGATAAGGTAGATGGCGGCGGTTTTAGGGGTTCACATTAGGCGATAGATAAGGTAGATTGCGGCGGTTTTAGGGGCTCACAGTAGGGGGTTAGTTTATGTAGATGGCGGCGGGGTCCGGGAGCGGCGGTTTAGGGGTTAATAACTTTATTAGGGATTTTGGGGGGGGGGATCGCGTTTGACAGGTAGCTAGACATTGCGCATGCGTTAGGTGTTAGGTTTTATTTAGAAGATCGCGGTTGACAGGTAGAAAGACATTGCGCATGCGTTAGGTGTTAGGTTTCTTTTCTAGTTAGTTTAGGGAGTTACGGGGCTCCAATAGTCAGCGTAAGGCTTCTTACGGCTGCTTTTTGTGGCGAGGTGAAAATGGAGCAAGATTTCTCCATTTTCGCCACGTAAGTCCTTACGCTGCATATTGGATACCAAACTGCGCTGGTTTGGTATACCTGCCTATGGCCCAAAAAACTACGGGCGACGGCAGAAATATACGCGCGTAACTTCTAGGTTACGCCGTATATGTGATACCAAACCAGCGTAAATATTGGCGTCGCCGGCTTTTGCAGGCAACGATTTTTATCGGATCGACCCCTAAGTGTTTTATCTGTTCTTGAAAAAGGAAAAAAAAAAAAAAAAGAAAACACCTCTGTTTTGTAGACTTTCCAAACATTAATACCCATCCATTCCCTGACTTTAGATTCTTCCATGAAAGTTTTACTCCCTTCCTGTATTTGGACACTTATCCTGGCAGGGTATAACAACCTAGCTTTCAACCCTGCCTGTATCATCTGTGTACTGTACATAATGGAGCCATCACTTTTCATTTATTAGAGGTCTCAACTTAAAAATCATTAAATAATAAAATCTTTCTGCCCCTATATTCTATCATACCATTCTTACTTCTATATGTCCGCATAATGTGAATTTTATCCTGAAAATTCAGAAATTCAGGATGACCAGTCTACTGTAGTATTCGCCTGATTTAGGGGGGTTTTTCTGGCCCATTCTATAAATCCTTTCTATTACAGGTGAGAAACTGGTCTCTTTCAGATCTAAGCAATGGAGTAACTGCTTTTCAACAAAAAATTTCAAATCCTTCTCCAGAATATCTTCTGGGAGACCAATAATCCTCATATTATTCCTACGTGACCTATTTTCAAGGTCTTAATACTTTCTACCTGTTTCAACAGCATTTGTGTGTTTTGTTCTCTAGTTATTTCCCTATCCTCCACTTCTGATACCCTTTGTTCCACCTGTGTTAGACGATTAGCATTCTGTTTAACTTCATTGGATAGTGACGTTATACCACTTCTAATAAGATCAAACTTCAGTGAAAATAAATCATTCATTTGTTTTAATAATTCCTTATTAGTGTTGCTTTGAGATATACTCTCTTCGCTTAAATCCTCAATTGTATCTAAAGTGGATTTATTTTGTTTGTCCTGTGTGCGACTTTTTGTGGCTATTTTAGGTGACTTATTTTTAGTTTTACATCCATGTGCAAAATACCCCAAAATACAAATGTTAGTGAATGTGCATATACTTTTGTTATTTTTTTTATTTTAAAAGTTTTTATTGAGCATAAAGAAAATACAACAAACATTGAGAAATCATACAGAGTTATCAAGTATACCAGATTTTCATATACCGGTAAGTCAAATTAAGATAAGGTTATTCAGTGACCTAGGTGATTAGTATCGTCCCAGACTTCAAGAGAGATCGATTAAGAAGTCTTTTCCTTTCTCTCTTTCAGAAGTATCATAGTTCAATTTTTAATTTTTCTATTGTTAAAAAACAGCATAAAAACAGGTAATAACATAAAAAACACGGGGAAGCCCAACTTAGGACTTCGGTCTTATAAAGTAATCTGTCCGTTGGGGATTTACTGAACATTTGGTGTATATCTATCAATATAGGTTGTAGATGTAAGTAAATCAGTAAAGAAATATAAAAATAGATAGAGGCATAGACAAGGGGGTGAGAAGAGAAAGGAAGATGAAGAAAGAGGAGGGTAAGGAGAGAAAAAAAAAAAGGGGGGGGGAGAGGTTCCGTGGTTGGGGAGGTATTTATGTCAAATGGGAAATGAGAAGGGGTGAATGATGTTGTTTTAGATGGCAATGTGCTTTCTTTTAGAGACGTTGTCTATCTAGCCTGTGGGGGAAGGGAGGGGTTCCAAAGTTCTAACATCGTCTCATATAATTCCATGTTTCCATTTTTCATGTATTGATATCTTTCTATTTGAAGTAGTGAAGAAACCTGTCCTCTCCAGATATCTAGTGTGGGGAACTCACTAGACTTCCATCTTTGCGGGATAAGGGCCTTGGCACTATTTAACATAATACACATTAAAAGTTTTTTAGGTTTATTTCGGATCTTAGGCATATCTAGAAAGATAAGGATGCTGGGGTCTTTTTGCATTTGTATGTTAAGTTTAGTGTTTATTTCAGAGATTACATCCGACCAGATGTCCATTTCTCTACAGGACCACCATATATGTATTAAATCTGCTTCTTCCCCGCATCCCCTCCAACACTTTCCGCTACTCTTCCTATAAATGTGGCACAATCTGGCTGGTGTTAGGTACCACCTCGCCAGTAGTTTGAAGTTCATTTCTGTAATATTGGAGGAAATTGTAGCCTCCTTATGACTTACAAGAGCACAATCCCATTCTTCCTGGCTGATTTCTCTATCTAGGTCTTTAGCCCATTTATTGGGGGTATTCTGTACCGCTATTAGTTAGTAATATGTTATAGATTTTGGATATGATATGTCTAGGCTGGGTTTGTTGTGAGCACAAAGTTTCAAATCTAGTCAGAGGGCGATTAAATTCGTCTCTTTTCTTATGTGTCTGTATAAAATGTTCCAATTGTGTGTATGCAAACCACGGAGGAGGAGGTCCCCCGTCACCCCCAACAAGGGTCTCTCTCTCTACCAGTCTATTTCCCTCCATTACGCTTTTTAAAGTGAATTCCTGTATATGTGGAAAGGGGCCGTTTAAAGAGGGGAAACCCGCGGTCGGTAGGTCAGGGTTGCATCTGTATGGTGTCATAGGAGAGAGCATGGTGGAGAGGTGAGTAGACGTTTTGAGGATCTTATCCCATATTGTTAACATTTCACACCATAATGGATAATGAGAGATCTCGGCGGGCCTCGACTTTGGAGAAATCCAAGCCCAAATGCCCATGTTTTCTGAGTTTAAGATTGTCCTATCAAGCTGAATCCACCTCTTATCAGCTGAGTTGTAACACCATTCCACCAGACGCTGCAGTAACGTTGCTTGTCTGTATATTTCTATGTTCGGCACCCCTAGTCCTCCTCTGAGTCTGGGGAGGAACATTGTGTTCTTTGGAATACGTGGTCTGAGTTTTTGCCAAATGTATTGTCCTATAATGTTCTGAAGGTTCGCAACATAGTGTCTAGGTAATGGGGTAGGTAGTGTCTGTAATATGTATAAGATGCGTGGCAAAATGTTCATCTTAACGACTTGAACTCTGCCCAGCCATGAGATCTGTTTGTTGCTCCAGCTGGAGAGGTCAGCTGTGATTTGATCTTGTAGGGGTTTGTAGTTAGCTAAAAACAAGTTTTTAGGGTCTGCTGTCAAATATATACCTAAATACTTCATTTTGTGAGGTTGAATGATTAGAGGGCTAGAAGATTTTATTCTGAGTATTGTATCAGGAGATGCAGTGACATTTAGGATTTCTGATTTGGATGCATTCACGTGGAAGTAAGAGAATTTACCATATTCTTCAAATTCGTCTAGTAATGCTAGCAATGAATTCTCTGGGTTAGTCAACATAAACAGAATATCATCAGCATATAATGCCAATTTATGTTCTGAGTTATTTATTTTGATGCCAGAGATCAGGTGATTCTGCCAAATCTTATGGGCCAGTGCTTCCACAGATAGAGCAAACAGGATTGGGGACAGGGGACATCCCTGTCTCGTACCATTAGTGATACAGAATGGCTCGGACAGGATGTTGTTTACCCTAACTCTGGCGGTAGGATTAGAATATAGTGCGAAAATTTTGGAAATAAAAGTACTGCTAATATTCATCTGTTGTAGGACAGAGCCGAGAAAGCCCCAACTGACCCTTTCAAAGGCCTTCTAGGCATCTGTAGAGACCAATATCATAGGGATTCGGTTATTACGAGTATAGGAAATTAACTGGAGTATCCGAAGCGTGTTATCCTTTGCCTCTCTCCCTGGCACAAAACCAACCTGATCTGAGTTCACTAATTTGGTCAGAATCTTATTAAGTCTATCTGAAAGAATTTTAGCGTATATTTTCACGTCCACATTGAGTAAGGATATTGGCCTGAAGTTTTCGGGTTTCGTAGGGGATTTACCCGGTTTGGGAAGGACTGTAATATATGCTTCTAACATTTGTTTGGAGAAGCCACCAACTTCGTCGATAATATTAAATAATTGTGTAAGATGGGGATCGGTGGAAAACAGTCTGTAGTATTTACTTCCGAAACCGTCCGGGCCTGGGCTCTTTCCCAGGGGGGTATTTTTGATAGCCAATGAGACTTCCTCACATGTGATAGGGTGGTCGAGTGTGGCTGAATCTATTGAGTCTAAGCGGGGGAGTTCTAAACTAGAAGTGTATTTGTGCGGATCGGGGGGACCCTGCTGATTCTGGTTTGAGTTAATGTTATTAGCCAATTGTTTGATGTTATAGAGAGTTTCATAGTATTTCCTAAACGTTTCTGCAATAGTTAAGCTATCTGTCTTAGTGTTTCCCTCTTTGTCTTTCAATGTGAGAATATAGGATTTCAAACGTTTACGTCTGAGTGACCTGGCTAGCAAACGGCCTGCCTTGCTCCCATGTGTATAGTAATATTGTTTGAGTGCTAGTGTCTGCTTTTGTTGATCTAAATGCAGAAAATCCCTCACATTTGTGCGTGCTTGAATCAATGAGTCTGAAAGGGTTGTATCTTCCGGATGCTGTTTATGAGCTTTTTCTGTCTTTGTAAGTGTTTGCAAGAGATCATTATATTTTTCTCTGTGTAGTTTGCGTATCCTAGCCTTATGGTTAATTAATGTACCTCTGATCACACATTTGTGTGCTTCCCATCTTGTCATTTCCGAGGTCTCTTTTATAGTGTTAATTCGGAAATATTCTGTAATGGTTTTCTCTAGATCTATCCTGACCAGAGCGTCATCTAGTAGATGGTTATCTAATCGCCATTGGAATGGGACGAGAGGTGTCTCCGGCCACTCCAGAGTGCACAATACTGGTGCGTGGTCTGACCAGGTGATGGGTAATATTTTAGATGTTTTTATTGTGGACAGAATCAGGGGATCTACGAAAAAATAATCTAAACGGGAATAGACCCTCTAAGTATGGGAGAAGAAGGTATAATCTCTCCTGGTCGGGTTTATTAATCTCCAAACATCATGGACAGCCAAATCTCTGAGAAGATGGTTAATAATCTTAAGGTCTCTTTTGGGTATTGTGGAGGTGCCCCCCGATGTGTCTAGTTTGGGGTCCATAGGGACATTAAAATCTCCTCCCATGATAAGTGAGCCTTTCTTGTGATCCAGAATATGATTTGAGAGATGTCTCATGAATGTTTTTTGGGCTTTGTTAGGGAAGTATGTGTTAACAATTGTAATGGGACGTCCATATAGTAATCCATGTACTATAATGAATCTACCTTCTAGGTCTTTGTCTATTTGAATTGATTGGAATGGGATTGAGTGTTTAAATAAAATTCCTACCCCATTTTTTCTATTTGGCCCTGAAGCAAAAAAGGTAAGGGGGTAATCTCTATTATGCCATTTTGGTTCATGCCCCTTTTTGTAGTGGGATTCCTGTATAAGGACAATGTCTCCTCCAAGCCTATTGAGATCTTTCATAACAATACTGCGCTTTGTAGGGCTATTCAAGCCCTTAGCATTTATAGTTATAAATGTAAGTGTTTTACATGCCATGGATTTAGGGGGGAGGAGAAAAAAAAGGGGGGGGTGAGGAGGGAGAGTAGAAGAAATTAAAAATAGGGAGAGAAAAGAGCAAAGACTATGAGTTGAGTAGAATAGATAGAAAGATTGAATTAGTGAGATTTCAGTGGGTAGATAAAGATTTCGTAACCTGTCAACTAAAAAGAGTATGCGGTTACTATCTAAGAAGGAGAGGAAAGAGCCCTTTCCCCTAAGGGTCGTTCGAGTATTTAAGACATATTCTATATAAATGATTAATTCCCGGACAATTAAATCTGTGTATTCAGAGTTGTGATGCCAAGTGGTAAATGTGTCCTTAAATGTGAAGCAATAATATGGCCAACTCAGGTGTCTGCAAGTCTCAAGGTGTAGTCTCTTATATGCCGTGTCAGCCCTGGGACTGGAATGTATGACTGTGTTATAGGCAGATTGCTACAAGTGAAGACCCAGCTTATGTCAGATTATATCTCCAACCCCTAAAGAGTGTAATTGGCCTTTAAGTCTGGGAAGAACAAAAGGATACCAACATTAACATTTGAGCAAATCACATAAAAACATACAAAATATAAAATATAAAAAGAAAGCCGATAACATACATTTTTAATATCTAACTGTTAACATAGCACAATTATGAGCGGCACCTTTAGTTATAATATGACTTTTCCTCTATTCTTGGCTTAGAATAACTAGGACTCTCTAGAGGATCTCGCTGTAGGATGTCAGTAGGAGCCGCCAACTGGTCCGTTAAATGATTGACATTCTGACTGCGGGTGTAAGATAAGCAGTCTTGCCAGTCGCCGGAACCCCCACCACCACACTCTCAGCACTATCTAAGCCAATGTGAACCATTTCTAGACTGGTACCTGGGAAATTTACAACAGTTTATTCCAATAAAATAATTATAACCATATCAAAAACTGTTTTCTGAACATAAATATCTCTTTAGCCCATACTTTACCTAACATTTGGCACCTGCTATTTACTATAATTTTTACTGTGGATGGAGAATAAGATCAAATCTTGGTATGCCATAAACGTGTGCTACCAGTCCTTGGGGCCAGTCCCAAAATAGTACAGTCTAGTCTTACTTCTTTCTGATGCCTCACAAGGCAAAGTCTATAGTGTATCCCCCAAGAGTGGTAGAAGATGGTGATGCAGTTTAGTAGATGTTATACGATACCTCATCCTGGCGTGGAAGTGGAAAGCTGGTTACCGTCCGGCTGAGATAAAGGGATAGGTCTCATGTTGTCTGACTCTATATCTCTATATCTGGAAAAGCGATTTTTAGGCCCAACTTCTCGTTAAACTTGTGGAGATCATCAGGGCAGTGGTATATTATTGCTTCCCCATTTTTTGTGGTGATTATACTCACTGGGAAACCCCAGCGATATTGGATCCCTGCGGACCTGAGCGTATCAATGATAAATCTTAGCTCTCGCCTCTTCTGGAGGGTGGTTGGGCTGATGTCTGAAAATATTTGGATATTGAAGCCTGCATGGGTGATAGGGGACTTCGCTCTTGCGTTCTTCAGCACCTCTTCCTTGTCCAGAAAGTTCAGAAAGCGAACTATAACGTTCCGCGGGGGTGCTTTCATGGTTGGTTTCAGCCTTAGGGCCCTGTGTGCTCTCTCCAAGGTCACCTCTGGTGCAGTTGGGGTTCCTTTAATAGAACGAAACAGGTCTTGCAAACAGCCCCGTAGAGCATATGGTATTATGGATTCTGGGAACCCCCTGATCCTTAGGTTATTTCTTCTGTTGCGATTGTCGAGGTCTTCGACTTTGTCCATTAAAAAGTTAATAGTCTCTTCATGGTTATGCAATTGTTTAATGGATTGTTGTACATCGTCACATAGCATTGTCTGTATATTTTCCAGTTTGGACACTTTTTGCTTGACCTGTGAGATGTCTTTATGCAGTTCTCCAAATAAGCCCCTGACCTCCTTGAGGACTTCCTTAATATCATCCTTGGATGACAGGGTTTTGAGATCTTCTCTTGTTATAAAAGAGCTAGTGTTTGGCGTGGAGTTATTCATCAAGGTTTGTGAGGAATCAGTACAACACCCTTATATGCATACATATATATATGAATAACCGCTCAGTCTCACACCCAACTTCGGGTTTAATTACAAGAATAAACCCTGGTTTGCTCATAGACATGAGGGTGACCAACATAGGTCAAAGGTAGTGGAACAGTACTTATTAGTACCTACACACAGAGGACATACCTACACTAACTAAATCTAAACTATAGCTATGGAATACAAAAGGGGAAATAAGTAATTCAAAGGCCCAGAATGGAATTCCTAATATTGAGCAAAATGTAGCATTGAGTAAGCTGGTACATATATGTATAACACAATTTGTTAAATGGAATAGCAAGCAATAAGATTCCTGTAAGTTAGCAGCAGTAGATGGCAGTGGTGAGTAAATGTGCAGCATAGGTATGAATCAGTAAAAGAGAAACAATCTCCAATTTAAAGTAACTGAATATCAGGCAAAAGTAGCAATACATCAGCAAGTAGTAAAAGTCTTATATATGCCAGTAAAATGTAAGGATGTGTTATTTGAATGAACTCTGTACCGTACATAGATTCTGTCCTCTGGTGCTGCTAGTGCTGACAGTCTGCGTGGCTACAGGAAGTCCTGAGTCTGAGTTTGAGATCACTGTGTCGCTCTGCAGAGTGACATAACACACTCCAACGTGTAGAGATGCAGTACTGAGTGAGAAAAGAACTTGCAGTTGGTGGTGAGAGAAAATCAAAAATAACACGTTACCAAATAGAGCTGGCAGAATGGTGAACCGCTGAGGGGATTAGAGAGCTGAGATCCCAGGAACAATTAATGAGGATTCAGAGTTCAGTCTGTGCTGATCCAAAGTGAGGCTAGAGTGAAGATTCTCAGTAGTATCAAATTACCTAGCAATGATTGATGGACACAGGTAAGCTTAAATAGGATGTGCTGATCACATGATGTAGAAAGTTAAAGTGACAGTATGTCAATTAGGTGGTTCCTGACAGTATACCCCCCTCAAGAGTCCCCTTCCAAATCAAGGACGGGGCCGGTCAGGATGACGTCGATGGAAGAGGGAGACCAACCTCGGAGCCGAGATGTTGGAAACAGGTTCTCAGGAATCTTCCTCAGGTCCGTAGTCCTTCCAACGAACAAGATACTGTAGAGCACGTCTGTAGATACGGGAATCAAGAATATCGGCAACTTCATAGCTTTTAATATCTGGATCAGGCATGGGAAGAGTAGTCGGTGTGGCAGGAGGCCTCGTAGGATTGTGAGGTTTAAGCAAGGATACATGGAAGGTGGGATGTATTTTAAAAGAAGGTGGTAGTTCCAAAGTAACGGCATTAATGTTGAGAACCCTGAGGATTTTGTAAGGTCCGATGAAAAGACTGCCCAATTTCTTGCTAGGAATTTGTAGTTTGAGGTTCTTTGTGGATAACCAAACTAGATCTCCAGGTTTATACGGTGGTGGCTGAGATCTCCGTAGATCATAGTAATGCTTCTGCTTAGCTTGGGCTAATGTCAGGGTTTCCTGTAGTAACTTAAAAGTTTGTTTAAGGCTATTGATAGAATCCGTTACCATAGGAGAAATGTTGTCATTCCTGTGGAGGAGATGGTAAGTAGGGTGATAGCCACAATTTACATAAAAAGGGGTAAGCCTTGTTGAAGTATTGACAGTGTTGTTAAAAGAGAATTCAGCAGTCGGAATAAGAGCATACCAGTCATCTTGTTGGAAGTTGCAAAAACATCTAAGGTATTGTTCAAGAGTCTGGTTAGTCCTCTCAGTCTGACCATTTGACTGGGGATGGTATGCCGAAGTAAGATGTCTGTCAATATGTAAACATTTACAGAGATGAATCCAAAACTTGGAAGTGAATTGGGACCCCCTGTCAGTTGTTATGGAATCAGGGAGTCCATGGAGACGTACCACATTTTTTAGGAAAGTTTCAGCTGTTTCCGATGCAGTTGGAAGACCCAGCATAGGAATAAAGTGGGCCATTTTAGAGAACTGGTCGACCACAACTAAAATGGTGTTATGGCTGGAGGAAGTAGGAAGATCAACAATAAAATCCATGGCGATATGCCGCCATGGCCTGTCTGCTATAGGTAGAGATAGAAGATGGCCATATGGTCTGATATGAGAAGGTTTACAGGTAGCACATACAGGACAAGTTTGAACATAATGCTTCACACTGTTTGCAATGCCAGGCCACCAGAAATCCCTTTAAATAAGGTGTAGCATTTTCCGAATACCTGGGTGTCCAGACAGAGGAGTTTCATGTGCATTACGCATAACTGTATCTCTGAGAGTCTGAGGGACATATACCTTCCCCTTCGAATGGAAAAGTCCATGGGAATCTTTTTGTAGCTGTAAGTTTTATATGCTTGGATCGGTCTTCTGGTGCTTACGGAAATAAGCAACCTGATGCATGGTGATCCCAATGAATTTATGGGGTGGAATTATAGTTTCCTGTGCATACTGCTTGAACGGTCTAGGTGAGGATCTGGAGAGAGCATCAGCCTTTTGATTTCTAGAGGCTGGACGATATGTGATAATAAAGTTAAAACGTGTGAAGAAAAGGCTCCAACGCACTTGGCGAGCCGATAACGTTTCATTAGTCTTTAAATACTGCAAGTTTCTGTGGTCTGTGTAGATAATAGTGGGATAGATTGCGCCTTCCAAAAGATGCCTCCAATATTCAAGAGCTGCCTTGATTGCTAAGAGCTCCTTTTCGCCAATAGAATAGTTTAGTTCGGCATTATTCATAGTCCTAGAATAATACGCTACTGGATGCATAGGTTCTTCTTCCGTTAGTCTTTGGGATAGAATTGCGCCTAGTGCATAATCCGAAGCATCCACTTGGAGAAAAAACTGCTTCTCGGGATCCGGAAACTGAAGAACAGGAGCGGTGACAAACCTTTTCTTGAGCATTTGGAAAGAACATTCAGCTTCTGGAGTCCAGAGGAATTTGGTTGATTTTCTTGTGAGTGCTGTTAAAGGCTTCACTATTGCTGAGAAATCCTTGATAAACTTTCTGTACCGTACATAGATTCTGTCCTCTGGTGATGCTAGTGCTGACAGGCTGCGTGGCTACAGGAAGTCCTGAGTCTGAGTTTGAGATCACTGTGTCGCTCTGCAGAGTGACGTAACACACTCCAACGTGTAGAGATGCAGTACTGAGTGAGAAAAGAACTTGCAGTTGGTGGTGAGAGAAAATCAAAAATAAAACGTTACCAAATAGTGCTGGCAGAATGGTGAACCGCTGAGGGGATTAGAGAGCTGAGATCCCAGGAACAATTAATGAGGATTCAGAGTTCAGTCTGTGCTGATCCAAAGTGAGGCTAGAGTGAAGATTCTCAGTAGTATCAAATTACCTAGCAATGATTGATGGACACAGGTAAGCTTAAATAGGATGTGCTGATCACATGATGTAGAAAGTTAAAGTGACAGTATGTCAATTAGGTGGTTCCTGACAAGGTTTGAGGTTGTCCCTTAAGAGGATCAGACCCAGTGTCAGTCTGAGGCTCTGCAGCCTTAAGGTATTGATTAAGGGTGGTAGATTTTAATGGTCTCTCCATTTTAGCTGCTCTCTTACAGGGCATCCCAGAGCAATCTTTATTTTATCCCAAAGGCTCCTGATAATAATATTGATGTGAGATTTAAGCAGCCTAAAGCAAATTGAAAGCACTATTGTTAGTAGGTGCAGGCCGTTTTTATAAGTAAACAAAGTGCGCAACAGGCTTATTAACTCTATAAGGCCGCCCTCACGTCTTTCTGTATACCTTGTAGTTTATTTGTTAAGTATGAAAAGAAAACATAACCCACTAGGACACAACTTGTCACCTTGCAGTTCAGTGAGGTTTAGTGGTTATATACTGGCCTGTTCAGAGGGAAATAATCTCACCGTTGTACTTAGGGTTTATAGTTCACTATGGGCAGCGCTGCACCGGATGGGCTCCGGTATAGGATTTTGCGCTGAGCCTTGATGTGGTGTATCTGTGGGTCCTCCGGTCGGCTGATAATTTGGGTCCGCAGTTAATCCGTTACTTTGCGGGAGCAGTAAGACCAGCGGCCTCCAAAGTTGCTGCGTGTGTGCGGTCCGATCCGGCGCAACGGCCTCCACGTCCAGGATCTACACCCACCTGTCCGATGCTAACACAAACAGTCCCAAGGTGGTCAGAGGCAGTCAGAGTGACCTGAGAGCTGTAGTCATCGCCGGGAACTTATTGTTATATCCCCTTAGGGAGAAAGTCTGCTACGGAGCCTAGTTAGTGTGCGGCCATTACACTGCTTGGCCAGGCTCCGCCCCCCTTCCTTATCTTTTTTATAAAAAATTCAGACTAACTCTAACCCGTATATGAAGTGACCCTCCCCAATTGTAGGTAGCTAGCTTAGATTATAACAGAGATGTCCACATATTCAAGCGTTCAATTTTTACACTTCAGCCCCAATTAGGGTTCTTTCTACAGGATATTGAAATGTAATTTCCAAGTCACTAAAGCTCTTGATCCTGCTATGCAAGGCTTCTGTTTATACGTTTACCAGTTTACAACACTCTTACTTTGTCCTACTATATCTAAGCCAATCAGACAGTGAAAAGAAAAAAAAATTAACGAAGCAAAGGAGAAAAAAGCTACCAGAAGAAAAACAAAATCACAAACATTAATATGTCCTTGCTAATCTAATAATTGTTAACTATTATACCAGCACCAGTATATCAGGCAGTCCAGACAGGGTTAATTGGTTTTCTGCTTTTCCTTCTCTTCCCTTAAACCCTCCTTAAAAGTCCGGTACCACCTGTGTCGCTATCAGGGAATACAGGAGAAAGGAAAGCAAGATGTGTCACTTGGCCAGTATAACCAATATATCCTCAAAATTCCTAAAACAATTACTTAAAGGGACATGAAACACATTTTTTTTCTCTTTTATAATATAGAAAGAGCATGCCAATTTAAACAACTTTCTAATTTACTTCTCTTATCTAATTTGTTTTATTCTCTTGATATTCCTTGCTGAAAAGCATATCTAGATAGGCTTAGTAGCTGCTGATTGGTTGCTGCACTTAGAAGCCTCATGTGATTGGCTGACCCATGTGCATTGCTTTTTCTTCAACTAAGGATATCTAGAAAATTAAGCAAAATAAATAATAGAAGTAAATTGGATTGTTGTTTAAATTTGCATTCTCTTCATGAATCATGAAAGAAAATTTTTGTTTTTAGTGTCCCTTTAAGTGCACCAGGGTACCGCGTAGGCCAAAGAAAAAAGAAAAAAACAGCACCTCCTTTAAATACATTTCAAAAGTTCAAGACACAATAGGGTACTGATTCTTTATGGTCTTCCTTAGTTGTTTTAAGAGAAAAAAAAAAATTCATTTAGCTTGTATCCGTTTTTCAGATTTTACCAGATTTAGTGCCACTTATTTCATGCAAGCACTTTATACCGTCCCTTATATAAGAGAATTCTTCCTCAGCATGTTATTTGGGGTGCAGCCTATGTAGCCCTATATTAACTTAATATGAAATAGCAGTGTAGCTTTCAAATATCCAATAAGTTTTTGGGTTACATATATCCTTTATTCCTTATTGCACAGAGACTTATTACTACCAGGCCCTACTCTTTGCAGGCACTTTGCAGCAGACAACAGGCAAAGCATACACCTCCTATGCATATGCTCCTTGAAATCTTCCACCACTGCTGAGACTACTATTTTCCTCCCCTCCACCAGTACACTTTCAGCCTGTTCCAGTAATTGTTAAGCCATAACTCCTATAGCTTACATCCGTTTTCCTTTTTTTTACAGGAGCTAAGGCAGTTTATTTTTAGGCAAGCACTTTATACAGATTCTTATGTAAGAAAGTTCGTCCTCAGCAAGTGATTTTCGGCACAGCCAATGTACCTATATATTAACTATGTATCACTAGTAGTGTAGCTTAAAATATCCCGAATTCTTAGGGTTACATATGCCCTTTGTTCCTTATTGCTACCGGGTCCTACTCTTTGCAGGCACTTTGCAAAAAACAACAGGCAAAGCATACACCCTTATGCTCCCATTCAGGTCTTCCTTAGATTCTTCAGCCACTGCTGATATTAGTATTTTCCTCCCCTCCACACTAGATGCTCTTGCAAACTGTATAACAGAATATCCCAGATAAGTTTAGACTTCACTCATTGCCTCAGCAGAAAGTTCCATTATCCCAAAAATGACATATTTTCCAGGGCTATTTCAATGCCTTCTACCCTCATACAGCATAGCAGGGACCAAGAGAAAGCTGAAACAGTACTTATCTGAGGTCATGGACAGATATTCTTCTTCCCAATACTAGAGTTGTCTTGACGGTAGGATATACGTCAGCAGGACCTGCCGTGCTGGCGTGTATGATGTAATATTGATGTTTGCTGTGTTCCACTATCCCTTAAATCCATGGCAGGAACCGGTGTGGCTAAGTCGGTCTGTCTCCCTTGGTCTCGTGGCGACGCCTTTTTTACGCGGTTTTGGTATCACATATACGGCATAGCATACAAGTTACGTGCTTATATTTTACCTGTCGCCCGCATTTTTTACTCCTATAAACTAACATAGAACTGGTGCGCAATTCGGTATCCAATATACAGCGCAAGGACTTATGCATGCAGAATTGAGATAATCTACTCCATTTTCATCTCGCCACACATGGCAGGCGCTGCAACCCTTGCACTGACTAAAAAAGCAACGTAACTCCATGGAAGCCTTAACAAACACATAGATTTAAGCAGCATCTCAAATACTTAAACGGACAGTATACTATAAAATTGTTTTTCTCTTTCCAATTACTTATTTTACTAGCTGCAGAGTATAAAATGTATGAGGTTAAATTACGGGCGGCGCGGGTTTCAGCGATTGCGCTGAAGCCTGCGCTGTATTTGTAATCTTACCCATTATGTATATCTATATATATATATATTTTTTAGCTTATGTGATTCGAACTTAAACTATCTAGAACAGTGGTTCTCAACCAAAGTGAGCTCAAGGCCCGGTAAATTTTAGCTAGACATGTCCAAGGCCCGGTAAAGAGATATATATATATATATATATATATATATATAAGCAGCAGGGGCGGGCTGATCTGCCAGGCAAATAGGACCTGGGCTGAGCTACCAGCAAGTAGGGGGGCCCACAAATGGCATCTCCACGGATCCTTGTGCATTCCTTAAGCTGGAGTTTTCAGTTGCCCTATCAGTAACTAAGCAAATAAGTGTGGGTTTAGTGGGGGCCCTGGCGGGGGTCTGTCGCTGTGAGGGCCATAGAGTGTGGGGTCTGGCCCTGGAGGTTGGGTGCCCTTTCTCTGGACCTTAATGTTGAGGGTCCTGGCTCTGGAGGTTGAGGGGCCTGTTGGGGGCAGGTCAGAGAGGCTACCATGTTCATTTGCATAAAATGTAATACATTTTGGTCAGTGTGAGACAGTGTTCCTGGGGCCTTGATTGGTCTCAGTCTGCCCCTGGTGTGCAGTGGGTGCATGACAGGTCGGGGCCCACCAGCAGGGCTATCGCGGCCCGGTACTGGGCCACGGCCCGGCTGTTGAGAAACCAGGATCTAGAAGCCATTGTAAGTGTCGGAATTACTTTGAGAATTTAATATGATCTTGCTTCAATAGTACACATTGATACATTTACATTTTTTATTTATACACTCTCTAGACTCCTCATGAATGTGATGTATTAGAAGTAATGTACACAATGGGATTTAACTTAAAGATCCCATAGCACTACTTACAATTTCGATCTGCCAATAATAGATGTCTTCTGGTTTTCGCTTCACTAAGTCACGTGACCAGTATTAAGGGAGGCGTGCAGCCGCCTCGCTTTAGAGCCGATAATTTTGCGGTTCTTTTTTCATTCCTCTGATGAAGAAGGGGGCTTTACAGAGAACGGCTTTTACTCATGTTCTTTTAGGAGACATTTTTTATAAGACTATTTTGGACACTTAATACCTTTGGATACTTGTCTTATTGCTTGAGCTCTGTCATTACCTCATATGTGATTAAGGTTCACTCTTGTAAGCAGTATATCAAACGAGTGTTACACTTTTTAGTTTAAATAAAATTACGGTGTGGCACTATGTGTCTCTTCAGCTTTCATTCCATGTGACACGCAATACGTGATTGGAAGAGAACTCTACTATCTCCAAGAAGCTTAAAAGTGTGGATTTTTCAAGGTCCGATGTGGGCTATTCTCTTGACTGTGCGGCACTTACCTCATATGATTGGGGGTAAGGAGTGTAAGTAGGAACCCTGATGGAGGCTTGGCTGTTCACTTATTTAAGGATATTATTTAAGGACGTTTATTAATTACTTAACTTCATTTATGAACATATGGATTAATGGAATAGAAAATGACTTTTATATGAAATTTTGTTGATTCCTTTAAATACTGTTGTTATATTTGTGGGCTGCATTGCTATTATCTGCTGGTATCATAGACGAATCGGTGCAGTAAAATCTACCCAAAAATTATACGCTATTATACTGAAATGTTGTATCATATCAAACTACTGTATGAGTATTAGGAAACATTACATTGCAGTGGTCATCAGTATTACCAATTCCAGCTCCCTCCATACTCTTCTTTTTCATTTGTTATCCAAGTATTGAGGAATCAGGATATTGTTTAGGGGCAATAGGCACCATACTCTTTAGGTAGTGGCTGCTGGTTGCAGTACAGAGTAGACCCTGGGAATTTTCATTTCTGTTTTATTCATTATCCAGCGCTTTTTTCTCCTTTTTTTATTTTATTCTTTCCTTTTAAAAGCTTGCAGGATAGGATTTTACAGTTAGGTATTACGTAACACTATATACAACTTTAGATATGTCTGAATTTGAATATGGGGATTATTTCAAACCCAACAGCAAACATAAAAACATATCTATCAGTCAGGAAGAATCAACAACATTGGAAAATGTAAATCTCACTAATCCAAAACAACTATTAAAAAAAACTGGAAAAACTTGTAAACAAATATTAAACTGGCACAACAGTAATCATTTAGAACGATATCTGAAATATAATATTATACCCAAAGAATTAAGTCTTGTGAAAACTCCTATTATGAAGGGTGTGATGAGAAAAAGCGCTTGGGGACAGTACTTAAGTCGGTCTAAAACATAGGTGTCTTAGCTCACCTAAAAAAGCATATATATAGAATAGTGTCAAGAGCGCCAGAAGATAGTGTTAAAAAAAGATATTTAATGTAAATAAGCTAAAAACCTAAAAAGGTATATGAAACTAAAAATAGAAACAGAAATACTGTACAATGTATAATTAAAACAGCACCATACATAAATGAATAAAATCAAATAAAAATAGTCTAAGCAAATTTCTAAGGTGCACCTTGAGAGCAAATATTCTTCAATAGTTCCAGTAAAACCGATAAAGTCACAAATGTAAAGTCACAAATATAAATTGTCCCAGATGTTTACGTATTCCAATAGTGATGTATTCCAATAAGTGGTGGTGATAACAAGTCGTGGTAAAGTATCCAAAATATTCAAAAATGTGAAAAAGTGAAAAATAAGAATAAAAAGTGAAAAATGTATTAAAAAACATATATTAAAAAACAAACAAAAATTAAAAGTAGAAATAAAAATGTCAAAGTGAAAAAATGTGTGTGATCCAAAAATAAGTCCCTCTTTGAGAGGTGAATCTTCTTAGGTGATGACTCGTGTTATCATACTTTTAACCTGTAAAACATATAACACAATGGTGCAATATAGCTAAAAACAATGTTAAGCAAATAGAATAAGGCTTACCAAACTGTCGACACGTTTCGGCCCTTGGTATTGGGCCTTTATCAAGACTACATTTTTCCATTTTTAGTCTTATTTTTCACTTTTTCACATTTTTGAATATTTTGGATACTTTACCACGACTTGTTATCACCACCACTTATTGGAATACATCACTATTGGAATACGTAAACATCTGGGACAATTTATATTTGTGACTTTACATTTGTGACTTTATCGGTTTTACTGGAACTATTGAAGAATATTTGCTCTCAAGGTGCACCTTAGAAATTTGCTTAGACTATTTTCTCCAACATTGGTGTGTCCGGTCCACGGCGTCATCCTTACTTGTGGGATATTCTCTTCCCCAACAGGAAATGGCAAAGAGTCCCAGCAAAGCTGGTCACATGATCCCTCCTAGGCTCCGCCCACCCCAGTCATTCTCTTTGCCGTTGCACAGGCAACATCTCCACGGAGATGGTTAAGAGTTTTTTTGGTGTTTAAATGTAGTTTTTATTCTTCTATCAAGTGTTTGTTATTTTAAAATAGTGCTGGTATGTACTATTTACTCTGAAACAGAAAAGGATGAAGATTTCTGTTTGTAAGAGGAAGATGATTTTAGCAGACAGTAACTAAAATCGGTTGCTGTTTCCACATAGGACTGTTGAGATGAAGTAACTTCAGTTGGGGGAAACAGTTAGCAGACTTTTCTGCTTAAGGTATGACTAGCCATATTTCTAACAAGACTGTGTAATTCTGGAAGGCTGTCATTTCCCCTCATGGGGACCGGTAAGCCATTTTCTTAGTCAAAAACAAACAGAATAAAGGGCTTATTATGGGCTAAAAAACTGGTAGACATTTTTATGGGCTAAATCGATTGCTTTATTTGTGCATATTATTCAAATTTAGGCTAACAATTGACATTTATAATCTTGGGGAACGTTTATAAAACGGCAGGCACTGTATTGGACACCTTTTTCAGTCAGGGGGCCTTTCTAGTCATAGACTGAGCCTCATTTTCGCGCCATTAATGCGCAGTTGTTTTTTGAGAACAGGGCATGCAGATGCATGTGTGTGGATCTAAGAATCTCTGAAAAAGCTTTTAGAAGGCGTCATTTGGTATCGTATTCCCCTCAGGGCTTGGTTGGGTCTTAGCAAAGACTGTATCTGGGACTGTATAGGGGTTAAATTGAAAAACGGCTCCGGTTCCGTTATTTTAAGGGTTAAAGCTCTGAAATTTGGTGTGCAATACTTTTAAGGCTTTAAGACACTGTGGTGGTAATTTTTTAACAATTCCTTCATACTTTTTCACATATTCAGTAATAAAGTGTTTTCTGTTTGAAATTTAAAGTGACAGTAACGGTTTTATTTTAAAACGTTTTTTGTGCATTGTTGACAAGTTTAAGCCTGTTTAACATGTCTATACCTTCAGATAAGCTATGTTCTATATGTATAAAAGCCAATGTGTCTCCCCATTTAAATTTATGTGATAATTGTGCCATAGCGTCCAAACAAAGTAAGGACAGTACTGCCACAAATAATGATATTGCCCAAGATGATTCCTCAAATGAGGGGAGTAAACATGATACTACATCATCTCCTACTGTGTCTACACCAGTTTTGCCCATGCAGGAGGCCCCTAGTACATCTAGTGCGCCAATACTTATTACCATGCAACAATTAACGGCTGTAATGGATAACTCCATAGCAAATCTTTTATCCAAAATGCCTACTTATCAGAGAAAGCGCGATTGCTCTGTTTTAAACACTGAAGAGCAAGAGGATGCTGATGATAATTGTTCTGTCATACCCTCACACCAATCTGAAGGGGCCATGAGGGAGGTTTTGTCTGAGGGAGAAATTTCAGATTCAGGAAAAATTTCTCATCAAGCTGAACCTGATGTTGTGACATTTAAATTTAAATTAGAACATCTCCGCGCACTGCTTAAGGAGGTGTTATCTACTCTGGATGATTGTGACAATTTGGTAATTCCAGAGAAATTATGCAAGATGGACAGGTTCCTAGAGGTTCCGGTGCCCCCCGACGCTTTTCCTATACCCAAGCGGGTGGCGGACATAGTAAATAAAGAGTGGGAAAAGCCCGGCATACCTTTTGTTCCTCCCCCTATATTTAAGAAATTATTTCCTATGGTCGACCCCAGAAAGGACTTATGGCAGACAGTCCCCAAGGTCGAGGGGGCAGTTTCTACTCTAAACAAACGCACTACTATTCCTATCGAAGATAGTTGTGCTTTCAAAGATCCTATGGATAAAAAATTGGAAGGTTTGCTTAAAAAGATTTTTGTACAGCAAGGCTACCTTCTACAACCAATTTCATGCATTGTTCCTGTCACTACGGCAGCGTGGTTCTGGTTCGAGGAACTAGAAAAGTCGCTCAGTAGAGAAACTCCATATGAGGAGGTTATGGACAGAGTTCACGCACTTAAATTGGCTAACTCTTTTATTTTAGATGCCGCTTTGCAATTAGCAAAATTAGCGGCGAAAAATTCAGGGTTTGCTATTGTGGCGCGCAGAGCGCTTTGGCTAAAGTCTTGGTCAGCGGATGTGTCATCCAAGACAAAATTACTTAACATTCCTTTCAAAGGTAAAACTTTATTTGGACCTGATTTGAAAGAGATTATTTCAGACATCACTGGGGGAAAGGGCCACGCCCTTCCACAGGATAGGTCTTTTAAGGCTAAAAATAAGCCTAATTTTCGTCCCTTTCGCAGAAATGGACCAGCCTCTAATTCTGCATCCTCTAAGCAAGAGGGTAATGCCTCACAACCCAAACCAGCCTGGAAACCAATGCAAGGCTGGAACAAAGGTAAGCAGGCCAAGAAGCCTGCCACTGCTAACAAGACAGCATGAAGGAGTAGCCCCCGATCCGGGACCGGATCTGGTGGGGGGCAGACTCTCTCTCTTTGCTCAGGCTTGGGCAAGAGATGTTCAGGATCCTTGGGCGCTAGAAATAGTTTCTCAAGGTTATCTCCTGGAATTCAAGGAACTACCCCCAAGGGGAAGGTTCCACAAGTCTCACTTATCCTCAAACCAAATAAAGAGACAGGCATTCTTACATTGTGTAGAAGACCTGTTAAAGATGGGAGTGATACACCCAGTTCCAATAAAGGAACAAGGAATGGGATTTTATTCCAATCTGTTCGTAGTTCCCAAAAAAAAGAGGGAACGTTCAGACCAATTTTGGATTTGAAGATCCTAAACAAATTTCTCAGGGTACCATCGTTCAAAATGGAAACTATTCGAACGATTCTACCCACCATCCAGGAAAGTCAATTTATGACTACCGTGGATCTAAAGGATGCGTACCTACATATCCCTATCCACAAGGAACATCATCAGTTCCTAAGGTTCGCTTTTCTGGACAAACATTACCAGTTTGTGGCTCTTCCATTCGGATTAGCCACTGCTCCAAGGATTTTCACAAAGGTGCTAGGGTCCCTTCTAGCGGTTCTAAGACCAAGGGGCATTGCAGTAGTACCTTACTTGGACGACATTCTAATACAAGCGTCGTCCCTGTCAAAGGCAAAGGCTCATACGGACATCGTTCTAGCCTTTCTCACATCTCACGGATGGAAGGTGAACAAAGAAAAGAGTTCTCTGTCCCCGTCAACAAGAGTTCCCTTCTTGGGAACAATAATAGATTCCTTAGAAATGAGGATTTTTCTGACAGAGGTCAGAAAATCAAAACTTCTAAGCTCTTGTCTAGTGCTTCATTCTGTTCCTCGTCCTTCCATAGCGCAGTGCATGGAAGTAATAGGATTAATGGTTGCAACAATGGACATAGTTCCTTTTGCACGAATTCATCTAAGACCATTACAACTGTGCATGCTCAAACAGTGGAATGGGGATTATACAGACTTGTCTCCAATGATTCAAGTAGATCAAAAGACCAGAGATTCACTCCGTTGGTGGCTGACCCTGGACCATCTGTCCCAGGGAATGAGCTTCCGCAGGCCAGAGTGGGTCATTGTCACGACCGACGCCAGTCTAGTGGGCTGGGGTGCGGTCTGGGAATCCCTGAAAGCTCAGGGTCTATGGTCTCGGGAAGAGTCTCTTCTCCCGATAAACATTCTGGAACTGAGAGCGATATTCAATGCTCTCAGAGCTTGGCCTCAACTAGCAAAGGCCAAATTCATAAGGTTCCAATCAGACAACATGACGACTGTTGCTTATATCAATCATCAAGGGGGAACAAAGAGTTCCCTGGCGATGAAAGAAGTGACCAAAATAATTCAATGGGCGGAGGATCACTCCTGCCACTTGTCTGCGATCCACATCCCAGGAGTGGAAAATTGGGAAGCGGATTTTCTGAGTCGTCAGACATTTCATCCGGGGGAGTGGGAACTCCATCCGGAAATCTTTGCCCAAATAACTCAATTATGGGGCATTCCAGACATGGATCTGATGGCGTCTCGTCAGAACTTCAAGGTTCCTTGCTACGGGTCCAGATCCAGGGATCCCAAGGCGACTCTAGTAGATGCACTAGTAGCACCTTGGACTTTCAACCTAGCTTACGTATTCCCACCGTTTCCTCTCATTCCCAGACTGGTAGCCAGGATCAATCAGGAGAGGGCCTCGGTGATCTTGATAGCTCCTGCGTGGCCACGCAGGACTTGGTATGCAGACCTGGTGAATATGTCATCGGCTCCACCATGGAAGCTACCTTTGAGACAGGACCTTCTTGTTCAAGGTCCATTCGAACACCCAAATCTGGTCTCCCTCCTACTGACGGCTTGGAGATTGAACGCTTGATTCTATCAAAGCGTGGGTTTTCAGATTCGGTGATAGATACTCTGGTTCAGGCTAGAAAACCTGTAACTAGAAAAATTTACCATAAAATATGGAAAAAATATATCTGTTGGTGTGAATCCAAAGGATTCCCATGGAATAAGATAAAAATTCCTAAGATTCTCTCCTTTCTTCAAGAAGGTTTGGAGAAAGGATTATCTGCAAGTTCCCTAAAGGGACAGATCTCTGCTTTATCTGTCTTACTACACAAAAGACTGGCAGCTGTGCCAGATGTTCAAGCATTTGTTCAGGCTCTGGTTAGGATCAAGCCTGTTTACATATCTTTGACTCCTCCCTGGAGTCTAAATCTAGTTCTTTCAGTTCTTCAAGGGGTTCCGTTTGAACCCTTACATTCCATAGATATTAAGTTACTATCTTGGAAAGTTTTGTTTTTGGTTGCAATTTCTTCTGCTAGAAGAGTTTCAGAGTTATCTGCTCTGCAGTGTTCTCCTCCTTATCTGGTGTTCCATGCAGATAAGGTGGTTTTGCATACTAAGCCTGGTTTTCTTCCTAAAGTTGTTTCTAACAAAAATATTAACCAGGAGATAGTTGTACCTTCTTTGTGTCCGAATCCAGTTTCAAAGAAGGAACGTTTGTTACACAATTTGGACGTTGTCCGTGCTCTAAAGTTCTATTTAGAGGCTACTAAAGATTTCAGACAAACATCTTCCTTGTTTGTTGTTTATTCTGGTAAAAGGAGAGGTCAAAAAGCGACTTCTACCTCTCTTTCCTTTTGGCTTAAAAGCATCATCCGATTGGCTTATGAGACTGCCGGACGGCAGCCTCCTGAAAGAATCACAGCTCACTCCACTAGGGCTGTGGCTTCCACATGGGCCTTCAAGAACGAGGCTTCTGTTGACCAGATATGTAAGGCAGCGACTTGGTCTTCACTGCACACTTTTGCCAAATTTTCCAAATTTGATACTTTTGCTTCTTCGGAGGCTATTTTTGGGAGAAAGGTTTTGCAAGCTGTGGTTCCTTCCGTTTAGGTGACCTGATTTGCTCCCTCCCTTCATCCGTGTCCTAAAGCTTTGGTATTGGTTCCCACAAGTAAGGATGACGCCGTGGACCGGACACACCAATGTTGGAGAAAACAGAATTTATGCTTACCTGATAAATTACTTTCTCCAACGGTGTGTCCGGTCCACGGCCCGCCCTGGTTTTTTAATCAGGTCTGATGAATTATTTTCTCTAACTACAGTCACCACGGTATCATATGGTTTCTCCTCTATATATTTCCTCCTGTCCGTCGGTCGAATGACTGGGGTGGGCGGAGCCTAGGAGGGATCATGTGACCAGCTTTGCTGGGACTCTTTGCCATTTCCTGTTGGGGAAGAGAATATCCAACAAGTAAGGATGACGCCGTGGACCGGACACACCGTTGGAGAAAGTAATTTATCAGGTAAGCATAAATTCTGTTTTTATTTGATTTTATTCATTTATGTATGGTGCTGTTTTTATTATACATTGTACAGTATTTCTGTTTCTGTTTTTAGTTTCACATACCTTTTTAGGTTGTTAGTTTATTTACATTAAATATCTTTTTTAACACTATCTTCTGGCGCTCTTGACACTATTCTATATAAAAACTCCTATTATGGATAACACAGAAGTCGAACTATTAACGGAATGGGAATCAAATTTATCAATATCCTTATTAAATAGAAAAACAAAAAAGTAAAAAGTTTGTGTGATCAGATTAAGGATGTAAGGGAGAAATTAAATGACTTCAGGGAAGATGTCTACTATCAGAAACTAGATAGGGAAAACAAAAATAAATTAGATAGATTTTACAAGATAATAGAAAATAAGAAATTAAACACATTTCTAAGAGATTTTCACAAGAGGGAAGAGGTTCAAACCAATGAACCAGAAGACATGTGGTAAGAGATACCAGAAACACCAGCACCAAATACGAGCAATATTAACTGGTTACAGGTTAACTCACCAGAACATTCATTAAATACTACATATAGGGAATTGTACAGATCAACTAGAAATGTATCTGTGAACAATCCTGGGATTAACCATGAAAATACCAACAGGGGACCATTCTCAAATAATAAAGAGAAAAGAAAAGAGACATCTAAAGATTGGACCCCTAAACAGTGGAGAAATAATAGATATGAATCACATCAAAGGGGGCACCATGGAGAATACACGCCAATCAGAACTATCAAAGGAGAAGTGACAGTGGAGATATAGATTGAAGGAAACCTCACAATAGGAACTACTACCAGGGCCCCCCTAACACATATCAGTCCTGGAACATGAGGAATAACAGAACTGGAACAATATGAATGGAACTAAAAGAGAGGACAATTCCTCAACAAGAAATGTTGAGTTGGTAGAGGAGGCTATAGAAACCCTCAATATCCTACAAGATCTAGAAGATCAAAACATTGGACAGGTTAGAACAGAGTGTCAGGATTTCTGTCCTGATTTCTCTCTTGCTACCTGTACCTTTAATTTATTCCTGCCTCCCTATATAAGGCTCCTCCTACCTGCACACCATGCTGGATTATTTGGAAAAGAGTTTCTCCTTAAGTAACTCACTTCTCCTTAGCTAGCCTTTACTTCGATCTTAGAAGTGCTTACTTGTCAATGAGCACTACTCACTCCTTAGACCAACTTGTGAATCAGTCTCTCTCAGGTCTGACCTCCATCACTCTGTGCAGTTAGCCACCTACGGAGGAACGCACTGCCAGTGACATCATCAGCTACTGCCGCAAGAGCCGCTTCTGTCTCAGCCTCCTGTCTCGGACTTTCCACTCGGCTGCAGACAGCGTAATTCATTCCTGCTGGCAGATTTCGTTAGAGAACATTCTCATCCATGGTGTCAGGTCGTATACAAGTTTTATTGTGCCAAGTATAAATGCATATAGATACTATTGTATTGATATTACAACTCGTTTAACATACAGAGTTAATATCCTGAACTGAATTGAATGCTACCGCTACCACCCAGTGTGTATCGCTCCATGTAAGGAACTCTGTCTAATCACTTACTGTGAACTCCTGATGCAACTCACCTATACAGTATCATTATATGCAGGACTATCTTCATATAACTATCTCATACAAGGGAGGTCCATTTAGGATATAGTATTTAAGCTTTACTTGCCATTAACCACAAATCAGTCAGTTACACCGGTGTGTACACTGACATAACACTAGTGGCTATAACAAGTCAGAAGGGGTAACTATCACTATAGGCTATAGTTGTTACCTCACCTGACACATACAAATTACCTTATTCACTAGAACTAGTGCTATGCAAATAAAGTCCTAAAAAACTACAGACCACCATCTAATAAATATTTAGAGGTGTGACACAGAGGAGGAAGAAATTAAAACTATTATTCTGCCTCCTCATACTTCATTAAAACCACCATCCACATACTTCCCTATTCATTCTAAAGGCAATCTAATCCCCGTCTTCGGCAGCATGGTACAAGAGGACTTCAATATTTGTTCAACAATATAAGGACCTTTTGTATGATGCTAAAGAAGCAAGAGTTCTGAACGAAGAAGAAGAAGCTTTTCTGAGGAACAACACTCCAATTACTGCAATATTCTATCACCTCCCCAAGGTACACAAGAACGTAAAGAAACCTATAGGGAGGCCTATTGTTTCTGGGATAAACTCATTAACATCTAAGTTATCAGAATACATAGACACTTACCTACAGTCACTCGTACCAAAACTAGACTCATACCTAAGAGATACCCCAGATGCAATAGAAAAATTTACTAAGCTAGATTGGAAACCAGACTTAATCTGGGTAACCTTGGTTGTAAGCCCCCTTTATACAAACATCCCACATAACAAAGGTATTTTAGGGATTGAATATTGGTTAAAGAAAAGAACTAACCTAACAGAAGTCCATCAGAAATTCATTTTGCAGGAGGCGATTAAGTTCACTCTTGAGAAAAATTATTTTTTAATTGAAGAGGAGTTCTATTTACAACTAAATGGTACGGCTATGGGGACATGTTTTGCCCCCAGTTATGCCAATTTATACATGGGCTGGTTGGAGGAACTATATATCTGTTGCAACAATCCATTGATAGGAAACATAAGAAAGTGGGGATGTTTTATAGATGACATAATCTTCATATGGGAAGGTGCCGAATCAGAATTAAATTATTTTATTCATTCTCTAAATCATAATGACTTCAATCTTACTTATACAGGAAAAAATAGTTGAGTAGAAATAGAGTTGTGCTATTTTTCCATGAAAACAACACCATACAGACAAAACTATTCAAGAAATATATGAATAGTAATGAATATCTACATACTAAAAGCAACCACCATGAACAATGGATGTCTAATATCTCGTTTGGCCAATTCCAACGTGTAAGAAGGAATTGTTCTAAATTTGTGGATTATGACAAAGAGGCCTCCGAATTAAAAAATAAATTTGTGGCAAGAGAATATAATCCAAAAAGGGTGAATTTAGCCCTGAACAAAGCAAGATCCTTGGGTAGGAGAGACCTACTGAAGACAGGGGGAAAACCCAAGACTAACAAAAGAGGAGAGGTGGACATGAGTACAAATAATGTTAACTTCATTACAACATACAATGAAGGAGCAAAAGAAATAAAACAGATTATAAAGAAACACTGGCATCTTCTGAGAAAAGATGATCTATTAAAAGATGTAACAATGAAAGATCCAAAGATCATCTTTAGGAAGAATAAAAACTTAAAAAACATCTTAGCCCCAAGTCAACTGAAATCTAAGGAGAAATCTGATACCAATTGGCTGGGAAAAATGTTGACAGGTTTCTTTAAATGCAATAGACTGAATTGTTTAGCATGCCTTCACAAAAACAGCAGGAACAAACCCACTAGGGAAATAACCTCCAATTACACAAACAAGAAATATGAGATTAAAACTTCCTGCAATTGTAAAACATATTATGTGGTCTATCTCCGAAAATGTAGTTGTGGACTTCAGTATGTTGAACGCATGACCAAGCCTTATAAAAAGAGGCTGACTGAACATATTACCAACATTGAGAATAGAGAAAAGTCCCACAATTTGTCAGCACACTATAGGGAATATCACAACAAGAATCCCTCTTGCCTGAAAGGCTTTATTTTGTAATACAACACAAGAAATAAAAGAGGGGGCAACAGAGAACTCCTTTTGTGAAAAAGGGAGACACACTATGTACACTTTAATCCCCTTTGGCCTCAATAAAGACATAGACTTACCTGCATTTTTTATATAGTCTCTGAAAGGGAGCAACCCTCTCATAGCAGTTAGCATTTTTTGAAGAGAGGACATAGGGGTTCCCCCTCCCATGAGACATATTGTTCTCTAAATAATATTATTTTATTAATAGAACAGGAGTAAGGTCATCTGGGTATGACTAATAAATAATATATATATTTTTAATATATTTTTAACATTTTTTCTGTTCCTTGCATTTTATTTATCTATTCATTGAATATTGGAATTTTTATTCGCAGTATATTGTTAGCTCTAAATAATGCCAGATAATACCCGGAGCTTAAATTGTGACAATTTTAGATATGGTCATTGAAGTCTAGAAAATTACTTGAACTGTTATCAGTCCTATAGAAGCACGGTCATAGAAGTGATCCATTTCTTTTCTATTTAGATACTATACACATGATTTTTAATTTGTTTTTTTAAAAAGGATTTTTTTTAAATTTAAATATAATATTAAAAAAGTATTTTAAGGGGGACGCTTCCGGGCAGCGACCAAGATGGCCGACTTACTTTAGTACTCTGAGGGCTCACTGATGAATCTGCTGCTTATCGGTGTATATTTACTTAATCCACACTCAATTTATGTTTGATCTGGAATAATATTTTTTTTCTGAGCAAAGTGATCTGACAAGAAGCCTAATACTCATGTGCTAAGGTGTGCTTACAGCGCAGAAGGCTGAGGCCCGGATTTACCCGATCAAATCTGTAACCGCATTAACACTGATGGAGCCGCTCACGGACAAGCAGTGGTGCATCTGTGAGCTGCGCAGCCTGCAGGTGGGTTGGCGATGCTTAACTGCCAAGGATATTGGACGGAATATAATCTTACCCCCTTTGTGGAAGGGCGAAAGGGTGAGAGATCTGTACATCAGGGACCCAGTGTCCCCCGTTGTTGGCCTAGAAGCGCAGCCAGCCAGAAATCTTCTGAAAAACATAATTTATGCTTACCTGATACATTTATTTCTCTTGTGGTGTATCCAGTCCACGGATCATCCATTACTTGTGGGATATTCTCCTTCCCAACAGGAAGTTGCAAGAGGATCACCCACAGCAGAGCTGTCTATATAGCTCCTCCCCTAACTGCCACCTCCAGTCATTCGACCGAAGACAAGCAAGAGAAAGGAGAAACTATAGGGTGCAGTGGTGACTGTAGTTTAGAGTTAAAAAATACCTGCCTTAAAATGACAGGGCGGGCCATGGACTGGATACACCACAAGAGAAATAAATTTATCAGGTAAGCATAAATTATGTTTTCTCTTGTAAGGTGTATCCAGTCCACGGATCATCCATTACTTGTGGGATACCAATACCAAAGCTAAAGTACACGGATGAAGGGAGGGACAAGGCAGGTACTTAAACGGAAGGAACCACTGCCTATAAAACCTTTCTCCCAAAAATAGCCTCTGAAGAAGCAAAAGTATCAAATTTATAGAATTTCGAAAAAGTATGAAGCGAAGACCAAGTCGCCGCCTTGCAAATCTGTTCAACCGAAGCCTCATTTTTAAAGGCCCATGTGGAAGCCACAGCTCTAGTAGAATGAGCTGTAATCCTTTCAGGAGGCTGCTGGCCAGCAGTCTCATAAGCTAAGCGTATTATACTTCTTAGCCAAAGCGAAAGAGAAGTTGCCGAAGCCTTTTGGCCTTTCCTCTGTCCAGAGTAGACAACAAACAAAGCAGATGTTTGACGAAAATCTTTAGTAGCTTGTAAATAATACTTTAAAGCACGAACCACGTCAAGATTGTGTAATAGACGTTCCTTCTTTGAAGAAGGATTAGGACACAATGACGGAACAACAATCTCCTGATTGATATTCTTATTAGATACCACCTTAGGTAAAAACCCAGGTTTGGTACGCAAAACTACCTTATCTGCATGGAAGATCAGATAAGGGGAATCACATTGTAAGGCAGATAACTCGGAAACTCTACGAGCCGAGGAAATAGCTACCAAAAATAGAACTTTCCAAGATAAAAGTTTGATATCTATGGAATGAAGAGGTTCAAACGGAACCCCCTGAAGAACTTTAAGAACCAAATTTAAACTCCATGGTGGAGCAACAGGTTTAAACACAGGCTTGATTCTAACTAAAGCCTGACAAAATGCCTGAACGTCTGGAATGCCACGCTTTGATAAAATCAAGCGTTCAATCTCCAGGCAGTCAGTCTCAGAGAAATTAGATTTGGATGGTTGAAAGGACCCTGAAGTAGAAGGTCCTGTCTCAGAGGCAGAGTCCATGGTGGAAGGGATGACATGTCCACCAGATCTGCATACCAAGTCCTGCGTGGCCACGCAGGCGCTATCAAGATCACCGATGCTCTCTCCTGCTTGATTTTGGCAATCAGACGAGGGAGTAGAGGAAACGGTGGAAACACATAAGCCAGGTTGAAGGACCAAGGCGCTGCTAGAGCATCTATCAGCGTTGCCTTGGGGTCCCTGGACCTGGATCCGTAACAAGGAAGTTTGGCGTTCTGGCGAGACGCCATGAGATCCAATTCTGGTTCGCCCCAACGTTGAACCAATTGTGCAAATACCTCCGGATGGAGTTCCCACTCCCCCGTATGAAAAGTCTGTCGACTTAGAAAATCCGCCTCCCAGTTCTCTACACCTGGGATATGGATAGCTGAAAGGTGGCAAGAGTGAATCTCTGCCCAACGAATTATCTTTGAAACTTCCAACATCGCTAGGGAACTCCTTGTTCCCCCTTGATGGTTGATGTAAGCCACAGTCGTGATGTTGTCCGACTGAAATCTGATGAACCTCATTGCCGCTAGCTGAGGCCAAGCTTGAAGAACATTGAATATCGCTCTTAGTTCCAGAATGTTTATTGGGAGGAGGGTCTCCTCCTGAGTCCACGATCCCTGAGCCTTCAGGGAGTTCCAGACTGCCCCACAGCCCAGAAGGCTGGCATCTGTTGTTACTATTGTCCAATCTGGCCTGCGAAAGGTCATACCTTTGGACAGATGGACCCGAGATAGCCACCAGAGAAGAGAATCCCTGGTCTCTTAATCCAGATTTAGTAGAGGGGACAAATCTGTGTAATCCACATTCCACTGACTGAGCATGCAGAGTTGCAGCGGTCTGAGATGTAGACGGGCAAACGGCACTATGTCCATTGCCGCTACCATTAAGCCGATTACTTCCATACACTGAGCAACCGAAGGGCGAGAAGTGGAATAAAGAACACGGCAGGAATTTAGAAGTTTTGATAACCTGGTCTCTGTTAGGTAAATCCTCATTTCTACAGAATCTATTAGAGTTCCCAGAAAGGAGACTCTTGTGAGAGGGGATAGAGAACTCTTTTCTTCGTTCACCTTCCACCCATGCGACCTCAGAAATGCCAGAACTATGTCCGTATGAGACGTGGCAATTTGGAAATTTGACGCCTGTATCAGAATGTCGTCTAAATAAGGGGCTACTGCTATGCCCCGCGGCCTTAGGACCGCCAGAAGTGACCCCAGAACCTTCGTAAAGATTCTTGGGGCTGTAGCTAACCCAAAAGGAAGAGCTACAAACTGGTAATGCCTGTCTAGGAAGGCAAATCTGAGAAACCGATGATGATCTTTGTGTATCGGAATGTGAAGATAAGCATCCTTTAAATCCACTGTAGTCATGTATTGACCCTCCTGGATCATAGATAGGATGGTACGAATAGTCTCCATCTTGAATGATGGGACCCTGAGAAATTTGTTTAAGATCTTGAGATCTAAGATTGGTCTGAAGGTTCCCTCTTTTTTGGGAACCACAAACAGATTTGAATAGAATCCTTGTCCCTGTTTCTCCTTTGGAACTGGGTGGATCACTCCCATAACTAGGAGGTCTTGAACACAGTGTAAAAATGCCTCTCTCTTTATCTGGTTTGCAGATAATTGTGAAAGGTGAAATCTCCCTTTTGGAGGAGAAGCTCTGAAGTCCAGAAGATATCCCTGGGATACAATTTCCAACGCCCAGGGATCCTGGACATCTCTTGCCCAAGCCTGGGCGAAGAGCGAAAGTCTGCCCCCTACTAGATCCGTTACCGGATCGGGGGCCAATCCTTCATGCTGTCTTAGAAGCAGCAGCAGGCTTTTTGGCCTGCTTACCTTTGTTCCAAGTCTGGTTAGGTCTCCAGACCGACTTGGACTGGGCAAAAGTTCCCTCTTGCTTTGTATTAGAGGAAGTTGATGCCGCACTTGCCTTGAAGTTTCGAAAGGCACGAAAATTAGACTGTTTGGCCCTTGATTTGGACCTATCCTGAGGAAGGGCATGACCTTTTCCTCCAGTGATATCAGAAATGATCTCCTTCAAACCAGGCCCGAATAGGGTCTGCCCCTTGAAGGGAATATTAAGCAGCTTAGACTTTGAAGTAACGTCAGCTGACCATGATTTAAGCCATAGCGCCCTATGCACCTGAATAGCAAAACCAGAATTCTTAGCCGTTAGTTTAGTCAAATGAACAATGGCATCAGAAACAAAAGAATTGGCTAGCTTAAGTGCTCTAAGCTTGTCAAGTATATCATCCAATGGGGTCTCTACCTGTAAAGCCTCTTCCAGAGACTCAAACCAGAAGGCCGCAGGAGCAGTGACTGGGGCAATGCATGCAAGGGGCTGTAGAATAAAACCTTGTTGAATAAACATTTTCTTAAGGTAACCCTCTAATTTTTTATCCATTGGATCTAAGAAAGCACAACTGTCCTTGACAGGGATAGTAGTACGCTTAGCTAGTGTAGAAACTGCTCCCTCCACCTTAGGGACCATTTGCCATAAGTCCCGTGTGGCGGCATCTATTGGAAACAGTTTCTTAAAAATAGGAGGGGGAGAGAACGGCACACCTGGTCTATCCCATTCCTTAGTAATAATTTCTGTAAACCTTTTAGGTATTGGAAAAACATCAGTGTAAACAGGTACTGCATAGTATTTATCCAATCTACACAATTTCTCTGGCACTGCAATTGTATCACAGTCATTCAGAGCAGCTAAAACCTCCCTGAGCAACACGCGGAGGTGTTCAAGCTTAAATTTAAATGATGATACTTCAGAATCAGGTTGAATCCTCTTCCCTGAGTCAGAAAAATCACCCACAGAAAGAAGCTCTCCTTCCTCAGCTTCTGCATATTGTGAGGGGGTATCAGACATAGCTACAAAAGCGTCAGCGTCAGTATGCTCTGTATTTCTTCTAACTCCAGAGCTGTCTCACTTTCCTCGTAACCCAGGTAGTCTGGATAATACCGCTGACAGTGTATTATCCATGACTGCCGCCATGTCTTGTAAAGTAAACACCATGGGCGCGCTAGATGTACTTGGCGCCTCTTGAGCGTGAGTCCCTTGAGTGGGAATTAAAGGTTCTGACACGTGGGGCGAGTTAGTCGGCATAACTTCCCCCTCGTCAGATTCCTCTGGTGATAAATTTTTTAAAGACAAAATATGGTCTTTATTACTTAAAGTGAAATCAGTACATTTGGTACACATTCTAAGAGGGGGTTCCACCATGGCTTCTAAACATAATGAACAAGGAGTTTCCTCTATGTCAGACATGTTTAAACAGACTAGCAATGAGACCAGCAAGCTTGGAAAACACTTTAAAGCAAGTTAACAAGCAAAAAATAAAAACGGTACTGTGCCTTTAAGAAAAATAAAAAAGGTCAGAATTTGAAAAACAGTGAAAAAAAGCAGTAAATCAAACGAAATTTTTACAGTGTGTATAATAAGCTAACAGAGCATTGCACCCACTTGCAAATGGATGATTAACCCCTTAGTTTAAAAAACGGATCAAAAAAACGATATAGACGTTTTTAAACAGTCACAACAAACTGCCACAGCTCTGCTGTGGCCCTACCTTTCCATACAAATGACTTTGGAAAGCCTAAAAACCCTTTAGAGAGGTCCTATAGCATTCAGGAGACTTCTTGAGGGAAGCTGGATGTCTCAGTCTGCAAAAGTTACTGCGCAATTAAGCACTAAATTAGGCCCCTCCCACTCATGTCTACACAGTGGAAGGCCTAAGAAAACTGTTTCTAGGCAAATTTAAGCCAGCCCTGTGGAAAAAACTAGGCCCCAATAAAGTTTTATCACCAAAACATATATAAAAACGTTTAAACACTCCCAGCAAACGTTTTATATGACAGGAATTGAAAAATAATAAGAGTATTACCTCTGACAGTAAGCATGATACCAGTCGCTATTAAATCACTGTAATCAGGCTTACCTTAAATAAATCTGGTATCAGCAGCATTTTCTAGCATTTACATTCCTCTAGAAAAAATTTAAACTGCACATACCTCATAGCAGGATAACCTGCACGCCATTCCCCAGCTGAAGTTATCTCTCTCTTCAGTTATGTGTGAGAACAGCAATGGATCTTAGTTACAACCTGCTAAGATCATTAGAGACCACAGGCAGATTCTTCTTCTATTTTCTGCCTGGGACCAAAATAGTACAACTCCGGTACCATTTAAAAATAACAAACTTTTGAATTGAAGAAAAAACAACTACATTTCACCACATCTCTCTTACTGCTTCCATGCTTGTCGAGAGTTGCAAGAGAATGACTGGGGGTGGCAGTTAGGGGAGGAGCTATATAGACAGCTCTGCTGTGGGTGATCCTCTTGCAACTTCCTGTTGGGAAGGAGAATATCCCACAAGTAATGGATGATCCGTGGACTGGATACACCTTACAAGAGAAATGGAGCCACTAGATGAGGCATCTGTGCGAACAGAACTTTCAGGATCTGGAAACCCCTAATGCAGGAGAAGAGCTTCTAATTCACAAAACTTTCAGAGAGCAGGAGTAGGTTAAGCAGTCCAATTCTATATTCTGCCCGTAAGCAAGCTGTTTATGTGTATTCCATGGGACTTTTGCATGACAACATAATTTGTTAGATTTTGAAGATCCCTAGCCAGCTTAAGATGCGAACATTGCAGTCACTGCTTACATCTTAATTCATGAGGGTTTGCCAGACAATATTGTTATTCTGCTCACAAAGTTTAAAACTGATATTTGCAGCTCATATACCTGGCTAGCTCTTTAGGGGGCTCCTAAGATTGAAATTACCAGTATGGGGGATGAAGGGATGTAATTTCACCTGCGCTCCTTATTGTGTTTTTACTAAGTGAGGCAGATCTCTCTCATTCTGCATTTGAGCATTTGCCTCTTTAGCACTTTTGATATGTATGTATAGATAGATTTAACTTGTTTTAATTTAAAACTGATTAAATAACATAGTCAGAGGCAGCTTATACTAATGTTTTGCCTGCACCTTATTCCTATGACATTATTGTGTGTATCCAAATGTTTTACACTGCTGGGCCTTTCAAGAGTCACCCTAGCCACGGTGCCTAAACCTTATTTATTATATATAACACAAATTTTTTTATTTGGCCACAGGATAGTTGAATATTATAGAGGGATAATATAGAACATGGCTCTGCTAGCATCAGTATGTACATTTTAAGCCACTTATATGTTTGGACATTGTTGGGCTGTCTGCGGCTGAGACAGCTAGACAATCTAAATTCACGTATCACTGAAACAGTTACTTCAGATTAGGGAGGGATAAAATAGGACAGTGAGACAGCTAAGCACCTAAGTACACCTCCTATTAGGGCGGACAGTCGAGTTAGTTGGCTTATAAGGTACTGATCCAGGACAGCATCTATCCCATAGGGTACACATTCCTTCAGAGTCAATAGCCCACCTCAGGGTAATAAAATCCGGGCTGATCTAGGTAGGGTTTAGCTTGCATGGCTATAGAATAGTTCCTTCATACCCACCTAGCTGGCTAGTTAAATTAGACCCATATATATCCTCTAAACAATAGGGAATGTCAATGCACACTCTAAAAGGGGCACCCTTCATAGGTCCAAATTGGAAACCCTATACCCCTATACCTAGTGGATGATTACTCTCATTCCTGATTATATTTCTGCTCTGATAGCACTGCAGACCATAAAACTTCCCTCATTGGGCACAAGAGTGGCCCTTGTCCTCTATTAAGTCACGGGTTTTATGTAAGTTTTTCAGGTTAAGTTTATCTTGTAGATTTGAACCCTAAAAAATCAGAAAATAGAGATTCTCCTCAGGGGATCCAAAAGTGGTCTCCGTACTTTCAGAAGTTACCTTCTTTGGTTCTGTTTAGAGTGTAATAAGGGCCCAAGAGTGGCCTTCTAGGTCATTTTGAAGGTACAGAGCTTAACTGGCATTAAATGTATTACCTAATTGATTAATTTTATGGCATGTAATCACACTTTGACTAAGCATTCTAGTAAGTATTGATTGTATTTGTGGAAAGTACCTATCTGTAAAACTTCCATTGACATGTATGCCTTGTTTGCCTTTTAATGAATCTCAATAAAAACAATAAAAAAAAAAAAAAGTATTTTAAAGAAAATATTGATTAATTGAGCATAAATGTTATATTAAATATATTATGTATATCTATATATATATATATATATATATTTATTTAGATAATGTGATTCAAACTTAAACTATCTAGTAGCCATCGTAAGTGCCGTAATTACTTTGAGAATTTAATATGATCTTGCTTCAATAGTACACATTGATACATTTGCATTTTTTATGTATACATTCTCCAGACTCCTCATGAATGTGATGTATTAGAAGTAATGTACACAATGGGATTTAACTTAAAGGGACAGATTACTCAAAAATGTTCTCCCCTTTAATTTGTTCCCAATGATCCACTTTACCTGCTGGAGTGTATTAAATTGTTTACAAGTATTTTCATTACTCATATATTGGCATTTGAAATTTTATTAGGTTGTGGCTTCAAAACACAAAATCAGCTAATTCATATACATAAATAAGCCTTAAAAAAGCAAATCTCATACATTTTATACTCTGCAGCTGGTAAAAAAAAAGTAATTTGAAACACATTAAGGGAAAAACATTTTTACAGTATACAGTCCCTTTAAAGATCCCATAGCACTACTTACGATTTCGATTTCATTAAGTCACGTGACCGGAATGTTAACCAATGAGTTACCAGTATTGAGGGAGGCGTGCCGCCGCCTTGCTTTAAATCCGATAGTGTTGCTCTTCTGTTTTCTGATGAAGAAGGGACCAACGGGTCAGTGACTTCGAAACACGTAAGGAGTTTACACAGAATGGCTTTTACTCTTTTAGGAGATGTTTTTTATAAGACTATTTTGGACACTTGATACCTTTGGATACTTGTCTTATTGCTTGAGCTCTGTCATTACCTCATATGTGATTGAGGTTTACTTTTGTAAGCAGTATATTAAACGAGTGTTACACTTTTTAGATTACATAAAATTACGGTGTGGCACTATGTGTCTCTTCAGCTTTCATTCCATGTGACACGCAATACGTGATTGGAAGAGAACTCTACCATCTCCAAGAAGCTGAAAAGTGTGGATTTTTCAAGGTCCGATGTGGGCTATGTTCTCGACTGTGCGGCACTTACCTCATATGATTGGGGGTAAGGAGTGTAAGTAGGAACCCTGACGGAGGCTTGGCTATTCACTTATTTAAGGATATTATTTAAGCACGTTTATTAATTACTTAACTTCATTTATGAACATATGGATTAATGGAATAGAAAAGGACTTTTATATGAAATTTTGTTGATTTCTTTAAATACTGTTGTTATATTTGTGGGCTGCATTGCTATTATCTGCTGGTATCAAAGACGAATCTGTGCAGTAAAATCTGCCCAAAAAGTATACACTATTATACTGAAATTTTGTATCATATCAAACTACTGTATGAGTATTAGGAAACATTACATTGCAGTGGTCATCAGTATTACCAATTCCAGCGCCCTCCATACTCTTCTTTTTCATTTGTTATCCAAGTATTGAGGATATTGTTTAGGGGCAATAGGCACCATACTCTTTAGGTAGTGGCAGCTGGTTGCAGTACAGAGTAGACCCTGGGAATTTTTCATTTCTGTTTTATTCCTTATCCAGTGCTTTTTTCTCCTTTTTAGTTTATTCTTTCCCTTTAAAAGCTTGCAGGATAGGATTTTACAGTTAGGTAACACTATATACACATTTGGATATGTCTGAATTTGAATATGGGGATTATTTCAAACCCAACAGCAAACATAAAAACTTATCTATCAGTCAGGAAGAATCAACAACATTGGAAAATGTAAATCTCACTAATCCAAAACAACTATTAGAAAAACTGGAAAAACTCATAAACAAATATTAAACTGGCACGACAGTAATCATTTAGAACGATATCTAAAATATAATATTATACCCAAAGGATTAAGTCTTGTGAAACTCCCATTATGGATAACACAGAAGTCGAACTATTAACAGAATGGGACTCGGCATTAGAAGAGTGCTCCATCAAATGTATCAATATCCTTATTAAATATAAAAACAAAAAAGTAAAAAGTTTGTGTGATCAGATTAAGGATATAAGGGAGAAATTAAATGACTTCAGGGGAGATGTCTATTGTCAGGAACTAGATAGGGAAAACAAAAATAAATTAGACAAATTTCTAAGTGATTTTCACAAGAGGGAAGAGGTTCAAACCAATGAACCAGAGGACATGTGGTAAGAGATACCAGACACACCAGCACCAAATACGAGTAATATTACAGGTTAACTCACCAGAACATTTATTAAATACTACATATAGGGAATTGTATAGATCAACTAGAAAGGTATCTGTGAACAATCCTGGGATTAACCATGAAAATACCAACAGGGGACCATTCTCAAATAATAAAGAGAAAAGAAAAGAGACATCTAAAGATTGGACCCCTAAACAGTGGATAAATAATAGATATGAATCACATCAAATTGTACACCATGGAGGTGGTAACCATGGGAGAATACACTCCAATCAGAAGTATCAAAGGAGAAGTGACAGTGGAGATATAGATTGAAGGAAACCTCACAATAGGAACTACTACCTGGGCCCCCCTAACACATATCAGTCCTGGATTATGAGGGATAACAGAACTGGACCAACAAGGAATCAATTTGCAAATAGCAATAATTTTTTAGGAAAGTCTTCAGATTTTTTTGAGGACAAAAGAAGGAGGAACTACACAGAAAATCCCCCTCAGCAGATATGGAACCATTATGGAGAACAAGAGGTTAGGAAAGACCACTGAAAATGGAGAGGATGTAGGGGAGGAAAGAAATGCAGAAATAAAAAGGATAAGATCAGTCCGTACTTGGGAAACAAAGATGTAAATATGAAAGTTAAAATATTCAACCTTTCTAGCAGAGTATTGTCCCCAAAAGAAGAGGAAGTTCTAGAGAAAGGTTTATCCTTTGCTCATACTAAGGGACCTAATTCATTCTAATTATTAGTGGATTTGAATAAATTTATACGAACATTAATATTAAACAGACACTTTGAAAAGAATAGGAGGAACAATATAAATGGAACTAAAAGAGAGAACAATTCCTCAACAAGAAATGTTGAGTTGGTAGAGGAGGCTATAGAAACCCTCAATATCCTACAAGATCTAGAAGATCAAAACATTGGACAGGTTGGAACAGAGGAGGAAGAAATTAAAACTATTATTCTGCCTCCTCATACTTCATTAAAACCACCATCCACATACTTCCCTATTCATTCTAAAGGCAATCTAACCCCCGTCTTCGGAAGCATGGTACAAGAGGACTTCAATATTTGTTCAACAATATAAGGACCTTTTGGATGATGCTAAAGAAGCAAGAGATCTGAACGAAGAGGAAGAAGCTTTTCTGAGGAACAACTCTCCAACTACTGCAATATTCTATCACCTCCCCAAGGTACACAAGAAAGTAAAGAAACCTCCAAAGAGGCCTATTATTTCTGGGATAAACTCATTAACATCTAAGTTATCAGAATACGTAGACACTTACCTACAGCCACTCGTACCAAAACTAGACTCATACCTGAGAGATACCCCAGATGCAATTGAAAAATTCACTAAGCTAGATTGGAAACCAGACTTAGAGGCCCATTTATCAAGCTCCGTAGGGAGCTTGTGGGCCTGTGTTTCTGGCGAGTCTTCAGACTCGCCAGAAACAGCAGTTATGAAGCAGTGGTCCTTAAGGCTGCTGCTTCATAACCCTGTCCGCCTGCTCTGAGCAGGCGGACAGGAATTGCCACAATTCAACCCGATTGAGTACGATCAGGTTGATTGACACCTCCCTGCTGGAGGCCGATTGGCCGCAAGTCTGCAGGGGGCAGCGTTGCACCAGCAGCTCTTGTGAGCTACTGGTGCAATCCTGAATACGGAGAGCATATTGCTCTCTGCATTCAGCGATGTCTGTCAGACCTGATCCGCACTGTCGGATCAGGTCCAACAGACATTTGATAAATAGGCCTCTATATCTGGGTAACCTTCGACGTAAGCCCCCTTTATACAAACATCCCACATAACAAAGGTATTTTAGGGATTGAATATTGCTTAAAGAAAAGAACTAACCTAATTCATTTTGGAGGCGATTAAGTTCACTCTTGAGAAAAATAATTTTTTATTTGAAAAGGAGTTCTATTTACAACTAAATGGTACGGCTACTGGGACATGTTTTACCCCCAGTTATGCCAATTTATACATGGGCTGGTGGGAGCAACTATATATCTGTTGCAACAATCCATTGATAGGAAACATAAGAAAGTGGGGATGTTTTTTACAGGAAAAAAGAGTCGAGTAGAAATAGAGTTCCTAGATGTGGTATTTTTCCATGAAAATAACACCATACAGACAAAACTATTCAAGAAAGATACAGATAGTAATGGATATCTACATACTAAAAGCAACCACCATGAACAATGGATGTCTAATATCCCGTTTGGCCAATTCCAACGTATAAGAAGGAATTGTTCTAAACTAGTGGATTATGACAAAGAGGCCTCCGAATTAAAAAATAAATTTGTGGCAAGAGGATATAATCCAAAAAGGGTGAGTAGAAATAGAGTTCCTAGATGTGGTATTTTTCCATGAAAATAACACCATACAGACAAAACTATTCAAGAAAGATACGGATAGTAATGGATATCTACATACTAAAAGCAACCACCATGAACAATGGATGTCTAATATCCCGTTTGGCCAATTCCAACGTGTAAGAAGGAATTGTTCTAAACTAGTGGATTATGACAAAGAGGCCTCCAAATTAAAAAATACATTTGTGGCAAGAGGATATAATCCAAAAAGGGTGAATTTAGCCCTGAACAAAGCAAGATCCTTGGGTAGGAGAGACCTATTGAAGACAGGGGGAAAACCCAAGACTAACAAAAGAGGAGAGGTGGACATGAGTAGATATAATGTTAACTTCATTACAACATACAATGAAGGAGCAAAAGAAATAAAACAGATCATAAAGAAACACTGGCATCTTCTGAGAAAAGATGATCTATTAAAAGATGTAACAATGAAAGATCCAAAGATCATCTTTAGGAAGAACAAAAATTTAAAAAACATCTTAGCCTCAAGTCAAATCTAAGGAGAAATTTGGTACCAGTTGGCTGGGAAAAATGTTGACAGCTTTCTTTAAATACAATAGACTGAATTGTTTAGCATGCCTTCACCAATACAGCAGGAACAAACCCATTAGGGAAATAACCTCCAATTACACAAACAAAAAATATGAGATTAAAACTTCCTTCAATTGTAAAACAGATCATGTGGTCTATCTCCGACAATGTAGTTGTGGACTTCAATATGTTGGACGCACGACCAGGCCTTATAAAAAGAGGCTGTCTGAACATATTACCAACAATGAGAATGGAGAAAAGTCCCACAATTTGTCAGCACACTATAGGGAATATCACAACAATGATCCCTCTTGCCTGAAAGGCTTTATTTTGTAATACATCCCAAGAAATAAAAGAGGGGGCAACAGAGAACTCCTTTTGTGAAAAAGGGAGACATTCTGGATACACACTATGTACACTTTAATCCCCTTTGGCCTCAATAAAGACAAACGGCTAGATTTTCGTAAAGCCTTTTTTCTATGGGACTTCCATAGCGTCGGTATTACGAGTTTGTCCTGGGAGGCCAAAAAGTGAGCGGTACAGCCTATACCGACAAGATTCATACCGCATTTTAAAGTCAGTAGTTATGAGTTTTATGTTACAACGCCGTAACATAAAACTCATAACTAAAAAGCTACAAAGTACACTAACACCCATAAAGTACCTATTAACCCCTAAACCGAGGCCCTCCCGCATCGCAAACACTATAATAAAATTTTTAACCCCTAATCTGCCATTCCGGACATCGCCTCCACTATAATAAACAGCCTATACCAACAAGATTCGTACCGCATTTTAAAGTCAGTAGTTATGAGTTTTATGTTACAATGCCGTAACATAACACTCATAACTAAAAAGCTACAAAGTACACTAACACCCATATAGTACCTATTAACCCCTAAACCGAGGCCCTCCCGCATCGCAAACACTATAATAAAATTTCTAACCCCTAATCTGCCGCTCCGGACATCGCCTCCACTATAATAAACATATTAACCCCAAAACCGATGCACTCCCGCCTCGCAAACACTAGTTAAATATTATTAACCCCTAATCTGCTGCCCCCAACATCGCCGCCACCTACATTATACTTATTAACCCCTAATCTTCCGCTCCGGACATCGCCGCCACCTACATTATATTTATTAACCCCTAATCTGCTGCCCCCAACATCGCCGCCACCTTCCTACATTTATTAACCCCTAATCTGCCGTCCCCAACGTCGCTGCCAATATTCTAAATTTATTAACCCCTAAATCTAAGTCTAACCCTAACTCTAACACCCCCTAACATAAATATAATTAAAATAATCTAAATAAAATCTACTATTAATAACTAAATAATTAATATTTAAAACTAAATACTTACCTATAAAATAAACCCTAAGCTAGCTACAATATAACTAATAGTTATATTGTAGCTAGCTTAGGGTTTATTTTTATTTTACAGGCACTTTTGTATTTATTTTAACTAGGTATAGTTACTAAATAGTTATTAACTATTTAATAACTACCTAGCTAAAATAAATACAAATTGACCTGTAAAATAAAATCTAACCTAAGTTACAATAACACTTAACACTACACTACAATTAAATAAATTACCTAAATTAAATACAATTAAATAAATTAAATAAAATTAGCTAAATTACAAAAACCCCCCACTAAATTACAGAAAATAAAAAACAAATTACAAGATCTTTAAACTAATTACACCTAATCTAATAGCCCTATAAAAATAAAAAAAGCCCACCCAAAATAAAAAAAAGCCCTAGCCTAAACTAAACTACCAATAGCCCTTAAAAGGGCCTTTTGCGGGGCATTGCCACAAAGAAATCAGCTCTTTTACCTGTAAAAAAAATACAAACAACCCCCCCAACAGTAAAACATAATTGTAGTATCCTTATGGCATCATCGTCTGTGAACGCAAAAGTAGCCTCCTCCTCCCTGCTAGCACCCTGTTGGCTAGGGGGTTGAGTACTGTATATCTGGTCTTCCATAATAAGGGGTATTCAGGTGGTGTCAGGCAAGAGGAAAGAAAGTAACACAACTTAAGAGTCCCTGGCAGGACATACGTCCCTATTCATGCTGTAGTTAAATTGGGGGTTAATTATTTATTTAGGGAAATGGTTATAAAGCCGCCCATGTTGCTCTACTTTGATTAGGTGTTAGAATCTTTTTTGTATTTGGGGGTGTGTGTGTTTGCACTGTTGTGATTGGTTCCTGCGTATGGGAGTTCCTATACTTTAGTGCAGTGGAACTGCGGTCTGAGCATTTCTGTTTCCATATTTGGGAGTCCGCTGTAACATTGCAATATGCACCATTGTAGGTGAGAAAGGTTATGGATAATACTGCGGCTCTTTATTACTATTTTTATTTTCATTTTTAATTGCGTAAATCATAAGACAAGTGCCCGTTATTATGGGGATCAACACTGGCTATGAGGCTTGCCAGTAGATATGTATTGTTTAGAGAGTGGTTGGTATAGCGTTCACATTTGCTCCATCATGATTGTTATGAAAGGATTTGCTTCTCCCTCTCGTGCAGAGGGGTGTAAGTGCAATTCGTCTGTAACTGTGTTTTAAGTACCTTTTTTATGGATGCGGTTCCCCTCTGATATTTATATATATCGGGCCCTTGACCCCATTTTCCATCTATTGTCTTTTGGTAATATGCACGTGGTTTATGTTTAGGCCACTGGTGTTTATGATACTGCATTTTGTTATCACTAATCATGGTATATAGGACTGGTGGACATTATTACATGACTACAGTTACCGCATAGGTTATCCACTAGTGGGTTTCATAATTGTTCTAATTGGCTTCTTGTTTATGGTTTAGGTATATTCATTTATACACTTTGATTCTCTGTTTTTAGTTTGCTGTTTGTAGCATTCATGATTAAAACATCGTAAAATTTATGTTGGTTTCATTTTGGTGTCTAGGCCCCCATGTTTCTATCTTTTTATTATCTTTTTATTTTCTCTTGTCTTTGCTTTTGCTATTTTTCATTATTATTTTTCCATGTCCTGGCTTTTAATTATATGAGCCCTTATATTGGGCTCTATCTATATTCGTATGTTTTGGTGGTGGTAGATAACAATTTCTCTCTGGTGGAGGGCTGTCACTGGTGTACAGATATGTGTTAGATGTTGCTTTTTGTGATTTTGATTACATATTTTTTATGTTTATGCTTTTTAGATTATGAATTGTCTTGAAGAAGGCCTCTGGATAGGCCGAAACGTCGACATTCTTTAATATGTGAAATTGATAGTATTAATAAAGAATACTTATTGTATAAAGTCCTGTGAGTGCCCTCCATCTACATAGCTGCTTTATATATATATATATATATATATATATATATATATATATATATACAGGTAGCCCTCAGTTTACGCCGGGGTTAGGTTCCAGAAGGAATGGTTGTAAATCGAAACCGTTGTAAATTGAAACCCAGTTTATAATGTAAGTCAATGGGAAGTGAGGGAGTTAGGTTCCAGGCCCCTCTCAAAATTGACATAAGTAACACCTAATACATTATTTTTAAAGCTTTGAAATGAAGACTTTAAATGTGAAACAGCATTATTAACCTAATAAAATAGATTGTATCATCATCAAACTAAGTTTAATGAACAAAAACATTTGCTAAACCGCACCTAATAAAATTATCACACAAACACAGACTGTATCATCATCATCAATCTAAGTTTAATGAACAAAAACAAAATAATCACACAACAGACTGTATCATCATCAAACTAAGTTTAATGAAGAAAAATGTTTTTTTACTTGCATTTTTCTACAGCTAAGGGAAGTGGTTGCTAGATCTTGTTGCTTTAAAAATGGCTCCATTGCTCAGGTCTGGTTATACACTGATTTCAGCCTGCCTGTGTTTAATCACACAACAGACTGTATCATCATCAAACTAAGTTTAAAGAACAAAAACGTTTTTTACTTGCCTTTTTCTGCAAACAGTTCTCTGCATTGAGTCTGCAGCTAAGGGAAGTGGCTGCTAGATCTTGTTCCTTTGAAAGCTGATCCATTGATCATGTCTGGCTTGCTTTTCTTTGCATGTGTTTGCTGCAACACAAGCGGACAGCTCCTCCTACTGGCTATTTTAATGTATGCATGTGCTAATGCTTTCAATAGCAGTCAATGCTTTTCAATAGCAAAAAAAAGGGCGTTATTCTGAAAGGGCGCAAATTGAACCGTCGTAAACCGAGGGCCACCTGTATATATATATATATATATATATATATATATATACCTGTATATATTGTGACGTTTCAGGGACCATATCCCCTTCCTCAGTCCCTGAAACGTCACAATAAAGGCACTTATTTTGAAAAGTTCAGCGAGTGCAAGCCGTTGTTAATTTATTTATGATATTCACTTTTGCATGCACCCTGGCAAGTTGACCATGAAGTGAGAGTGCTCTCCAGTTGCTAATATATATATATATATATATATATTTGTTAAACAGTGTTAGAGAGGAAATTGGTCTTTTACAAGCTGAAATGAACAACAGGCTTACTGATATCAATTTCCCAAGGTTTGATGCAATACTGAAAAGTGGTGTGGCTGAAGTGAAACAAAATGTCTTAGAAATTAAACACACAAAGTTTATCAGAGATCAATCAGATTACACTAACAACAGTGTGTATATCTGGAAACGCTCTGATAGAGGTAACTCTAGACGTGGTAGAAGTAGATCTAGGAATAGGCATCAGAACCAGACATCTAGTAATAATAAAAATGCACATAAAGATCAACATAATTCTAAGTCTAATCAAAAGAAAGTAACATACTCTGACAGCGAATTCGAGTCAGGTGAGGACATTGGGGCTTCAGGTGGTGAGGAACCCCATAAGGGTATCCTTAAACCAATAACCACACTTATGCAAAAACAAGCTAATTCACAGGGTATATATCTCAGGGACAAGTGGTTAGACCCAAAGATTCAAATCCAGGTTCCATTCCTACAAATTCTAAATACATCTATGTTACTGATACAGTGAGTGCACAGATACAAGGTACCAATGCCTCTCACGAGGACCAATTAAATTTGGTTCAGGTTTTTTGCCTTCCACCTCAGAAAACAGGGATAGGACTAGGAGCCCAACAGAGTCAGAATCGTTATCAGCTGAGGGGCAATCGGGGCAACAGAGGGAATGGGGACAACACAAATACAAGTAATTGACAATGTTGTTAATTTGTCTAAACATGTACTCACACTAGCTCAATTATCTGTACTAAGCTTGGGTTTAAACTTTTCCCCTGCAAACAACTTTGACATTTTTAAAACGCTATTGGACGTTAATAAACTAATAAGAAACATCACTTTGAAGAAATTTTATTCTGGAGATAGCAATTTGCCTATTGCTGGGATTGAAACCCCTCAAACATCAACATCATTTCAAATGAAACATGCACGACATACACAAACATTTAGGGATGTATGTGATACCCTCACTCTAGAACAATTAATGTGAGAGGGTGATTTGGATACCAAGTCTGATAACATTAATTCCTATGGTACTTTTAAGAACCCCTCTGATTTCTACCCTATACACACTCGAGGTCAAGTGCTTGAAACTTTTTTCAAGAGGGTTGAACGCGATTTAACAGCGCTAAAAGCAGTGGGAAATAAGACACCATCTAATCTTACCAAAAGATAAACACTGGCCCTTGATGAGCTTAAAAGCAAAAAAGATATTGTTGTGCACTCAGCAGACAAAGGAGGTTCCATTGTGGTTCTTGATCGAGATGTTTACAATTAAAGAACACAGACAATTATACCCCTTTGCCTGCTGATCCCACTTCCTCATACAAACGTGAACTGTGGGGCATTTTTGACGATGGTTTGGAAGATGGGCACTTTGATTCTGACACTTTTAATTTTCTATGTGTTGACCACCCAGTGGTGCCCATCTTCCACCATCTTCTCAAAATACACAAATCCCTCACTGAAGTAAAGGGATGCCCCATCGTCAGTGGGATCGGTTCACTGACTGAACATGTATCACAATGGATGGATGGAATCCTCCAACCATTTGTACTATCTTTAAATAGTTATCTTGGTGACACGAAACATGTAATTGAGATACTTGAATCAAAGGAATGGAATTCTGGCCTATTTCAATGGGCCACAATTGATGTGGTCGCACTGTACTCCTCCATCCCCCATGAGGAGGGTTTGGAAGCAATTTCAGAAGAGTTCAGTTTGAACTTTTAAGATTATATTCTGAGGGTGTTGCGTTTCCTGCTCACCCATAATTATTTCAAATTTGAGGGGGAGTTCTATCTCCAGAGGTGTGGGACAGCTATGGGGGCTAAGTTTGCCCCCTCTTATGCCAACCTGTTTATGGGTTGGTGGGAGCTGTCCCACATCTATGGAGATAGAAACTCCCACAGGCATTTAATCCATTATTATGGACGCTACATTGACGATCTCCTCCTCATTTGGATGGGCGGGGACGCAGCTTTCTTGGAATTTGTTGATGCTTTAAATAGCAATACTATTGGTATACAGTTCACCTCTGATCTATGTGATAATACCATCAATTTCTTGGACATTACCTTAGAAGGAACAAAAATAAAAAATAAAATAATCAGCAGGATCTATCGGAAACCAACAGCAGGCAACGCACTGTTGCACGCCAGCAGTTGCCACCCTCAACATGTTCCTTTTGCAGTGGCAAAGGGACAGTTCGTCAGGGTTAAAAGAAATTGTACCCTAAATGACACTTTTTGTGAACAATCACTTGAATTAAGTAATAGATTGAAAAAGCGTGGTTATTCCAATCAAGTTGTCCTTAAAGCTAGGGAACAAGTCTTAAACCTTGATAGGAATACTTTGATTCAGGGATCTCCCAAAGACACAGTTTCAGATACCCACCATGGCGTTACTTTTGTAACGGACTTCAGTACACAGTACACTGAAATATGCAAGATTGTTAAGAAACATTTTAAATTTCTTTCAGCTGATGACAAACTTGAAAATTGTGTCAAAACTGGCTTAAGGTGTTCCTACCGGAGAGCCAAGACTTTGGCAAATGTTTTGTCACCATCATTGTTACCTGAATTGAATAGACCCACTAGTTTGTGGTTAATCCACAAAGGTTTATTCAAATGCAGACAAAAATGCCGGGTTTGTGAATACATCATGGTGTCAAACATTTTCAAATCAGAGGTTACAGGTGACACGTTTCCAATCAACAGCTGTTTGAAATGCACTTCAACTTATGTGGTATATGTTCTTACATGTATACTTTGTCAACTACAATATGTAGGATTAACCACTAATGAGGTGAAAGTTCGCATTCGCAACCACTTATCTACTATTCAAGCAGGTGAAGCAAGTACACCACTAGTCAGACACTTTGCACGTTGCCATAATAAAGACATCAGTAGCTTAAGATGTCAGGCTATAGAGAGGGTGTTATGCCCACCGAGAGGAGATGATCGTGATCGGCTGCTGCAGAAGAGGGAGATGTATTGGATATTTAAGCTTCAGACCAGAGTACCTCTGGGTCTGAATTCAGAATATGACCTAATAAATTTTTGGAAATAATTGGTCAGTCCACGCATCCCCCTCTTCTGCAGCGGAATCTTTTTGATCACGCGCACCAAACGTGCGATTTCTCATTTTCATTAGTAATTTTTCTATCATCATTATTACCTCCTTATGTTTAGCACCTTGTAATGCTTTAATACCATACAGTTTTTATTTCAATTTTTTATTTCAATTTTATTTCATTTCATTTTTGGGTTTCTTCTTAAGTATTTCACATATATATATTTTTCTTTATCCCCTTGTTTCATTGCGTTTTTATGCTTATGTTCTTACATTTAACACAGTTGTATGTGCAGGTTAGATAACTTTCCATCTGTAACTCTCCTTTGTATTTATAATTACACTATAATTACATTAAGTTTATTTGCAAAGTACTTGAAACAATTGGATTTTGTTATCCTTCTTTAAATCTACATTCATACAATGTAGTCCTGAAATTTAGTACAAAAATTCAATTTAATACATTTACTGCTGTATCTTTGACTCTCCCTCTACCTTTAAGTTCTTAGCCCGGAGAATATATATATACACACGCTAAGGGCTGTCTATATGCACTAGACAATATTTAAACAATTTATATGCATTTAATAAATGATTGAATTATAATGAGGCCTTTTTGTTTAAAAGTATACATAGGGTTAAACACCCTTAAAGCACAACTTGTTAACTAATTTAAAGGAAAAACTACTAAAGGAGGGTGTTCCACATTATTAAGCAGAGCACCATTTTCAAGCAATATGGGGAAGAAAAGGGATCTCTCTGTTGCCGAAAAGAGTGAAATAGTTCAATGCCTTGGACGAGGTATGAAAACATTAGCTATTTCACGAAAACTTAAGCGTGATCATCACACTATTAAGAGATTTGTGACTGATTCAGAGCACAGACGGGTTCGTGCAGATAAAGGCACATTGAGGAAGATTTCTGCCAGATCCATGCATTGGACCAAGAGAGCAGCTGCTAAAATACCATTACATAGCAGCAAACAGATATTTGAAGCTGCTGGTGCCTCTGGAGTCCCACGGACATCAAGGTGTAGAGTCCTCCAGAGTCTTGCAACTGTGCATAAATCTTCCATTCGGCCACCACTAACCAATGCTCACAAGCAGAAACGGCTGCATTGGGCAGAGAAATACATGAAGACTAATTTTCAAACAGTCCTGTTCACAGATGAGTGCCGTGAAACCCTGGATGGTCCAGATGGATGGAGTAGTGGATGGTTGGTGAACGGCCACCCTGTTCCAACAAGGCTGCGACGTCAGCAAGGCGGTGGTGGAGTCATGTTTTGGGCCGGAATCATAGGAAGAGAGCTGGTCAGCCCCTTTAGGGTCCCTGAAGGTGTAAAGATGACCTCTGCAAAGTATGTGGAGTTCCTGACTGACCACTTCCTTCCCTGGTACAGAAGGAAGAACTATGCTTTCCGTAATAAAATCATCTTCATGCATGACAATGCCCCATCTCATGCTGCAAAGAATACCTCTGCATCAATGGCTGCTATGGGGATAAAAGGAGAGAAAGTCATGGTGTGGCCTCCATCCTCCCCTGACCTCAATCCTATTGAGAACTTTGGAGCATCCTCAAGCAAAAGATCTATGAGGGTGGGAGGCAGTTTACATCTAAACAACAACTCTGGGAGGCTATTCTGACATCTTGCAAACAAATTCAAGCAGAAACTGTCCAAAAACTCACAAATTCAATGGATGCACGATTTGTGAAGCTGCTATCAAATAAGGGGTCCTATGTTAAAATGTAACGTGACCTGTTAAAATGTTTAAAAAGTTAAAATGTTGTTCAAAGTTTGATTGAAATAGCTTTTGATTTCAGTAAATATGCTGCAAACACAAAAAATTAAAAATTTCAGTTCTTTACAACCTATAAAGTGTTTTGAAACTTACTGTGCATTGTAAGTTTTTTCTTTTGAAAAAATAATACTGTTATCATTAGGAGGTTTGTTCAATAAAATTTGAATTTTACTCTTAATAGTTGATAACATGAGAATTATGCTGACTGTTGTTTACATCAATTATTTAGGTAAATGAGAAAGATATCATTGGCATAATAATTTGGAACAGGGTGTAAATATATAAAATGTAGTGGTTGTCAGCACTTGGTTATTTGGAATATTAAAGGCTATTATATCAGCACCATCAATACTTATTTGTTTGAATTATATATTTTATATTAATATTATCACATATATATATAGAAATATATATTTAATAATTAAAATTAAAAAAAATTCAATGTGAAGAATATAGGAATGTCAGGTTAGCGCGCATGAAAACATAGTAATCTTAAAGGGACACTGAACCCACATTTTTTCTTTTGTAATTTAGATAGAGCATGCAATTTTTTTTTTAACCATTTATTTATATCCAACAATGAGTACAAGTTCCATGAAATCAAAAAGTCACAATCTTACAGCTCATACACAAAAAACAGCGGGAAGAAAATAATAATTATCAAACCAAAATTGCATATTACCCATCATATACTTAAACGGTTAAACCTAAGCCATCTGTCTATCTTCTCATTACTCAATGTTGGGGCGTTTTATTTATATTTAAAAGGATAAAAATAAAATTAATAAAACAACAAAGAAACAAAAGCAAAAAAGAACAAAACAGTAAAATAAAAAATAAAAAATAAAAAAAATAAAAAAAAAAGGGGAAAAAAAGGGGGGGGGGGGAGGGGAGGTGGGAAGGGGGGGAAAAAAGGGAAGGAATTGGGGGAAGAAAATCCCGGTTCTCTCGAAACTCCTCTAACTCACCAAATACCCAATAAAATTAACTCCGAATTCTTAAATGGAGAAATTAAATAATTGATTTCTCTCTCAGGGAAAATCTTAATAAATAATGCCCATTTATCAAAAAATTTCTTTACATCAAGTTCATTATCTATATTAGTATTTTTCTGTTCTAAGACACATTGTTTCTTTAGATGATCCCTGATTTCAGCAATAGTTGGTACCGATCTCAGTTTCCATTTCTTGCAAACCAGATACCTGGTGGCTAAGATAGATAGGTTCACTAATTTCTCATTAGGCTGTCGCCCTTCTTCAGTTTTTAGACAAAATATAATCTGGAACAATGAAAGAGCTATTCGCTCAATTTTAAGTTTATTCTTAAGACAGTATTCCAGCTTACTCCATACATTTCTCAATCTAGGGCACTGCCAGAACATATGAATTATATCAGCAGCAAAATAAGAACATTTAGGGCATTTATTAAATTGATGATTACGGACTCTGAGGCCTCTCTCCGGTGTGAAATATGCCCTATGCAAAAGTTTCAAATGTGCGTCTCGCCAGTTGGATGAGGATGTCGTTTGTATTACTTTGTTCACTGAAAATTGAATAGTTTTTGAATCAATGTTACTGTGCGGGATTAAAGTGCCCCAGGACCCGGCCAACTTCTCCAATATAGGGGTGGCCCTATTAAGATTCAATGTGTAATAACACGGGGCAATAGACATAGAGGAATTTTTGGTTATTGTTAACCAAGTTTCTAAGCTTCCCAAGGTCCAGTTCCATCCAATCTTGTGTATAAGCTCTGCAATATAGTGTCTTATCTGTAAATATGCATAAAAATCTTTGTTTAACAAATTAAATTCAGTCCGCAGCTCCTCAAAAGATTTGACATATTTTCTCTCCTGGTTAATAAAGTAAATAACTCTATCCAACCCCTTGTTATTCCATCTATTAAAAATAACTGAGTCCAGACCTGGTTGAAAATTCGGATTTCCAGTTAGGGGAAGATATTTTGATGCCATAGGGCATATAGAAAGAGATTTGAATATTTTAAACCAAGCTTTAAGCGGGTTTAAGATAAATTTAAATTCCTTTATGCTTATGGGGAGATCTTTAGGATCCGTATGTGCCAGAGCCACTGGGGAATATGGGTCACATATATTAAGTTCAAGGTCATTGTTTAAGACATAATTCTTGGAAGAAAACCAATCCGCTATTATGCGGGCCAAGAAACAGAGATTATAAAATCTTAAATTTGGCAGTGCCAATCCTCCCAATTCTCTTGGTGCTGTTAATTTAGAGAGGGCTATTTTTGCCCTTTTCCCCTGCCATATAAATTGCCCTATTGATGAATTCATTGAACGTATGTCTTTCTCAGATAAGATTAATGGGACATTCTGCAAAATATAAAGCAATTTTGGGAGAAGAGTCATTTTAAATAGGGCTGATCGACCAGATATTGAAAGTGGTAAACTTTGCCAGGCCTTAAGCCTTTCTCTGATAAATCCTAACATTGGGGTTATGTTCATCTTATACAGATCTTTTAAATTAATTGGTATTTTAATTCCCAAATATTTAAATGAATCCGATACCACTCTAAAAGGTAAGTCTGTCTTGCTGGACATATTTTTCCTGAGCCAAATTAGTTCTGATTTTATCGCATTTACTTTGTATCCTGAGAATACCCCAAAATGGTCAGTAATCTGCAGGAGTTTTGGGATATTTTGTGCTGTATTAGATATATATATAAGTAGGTCATCCGCATATAATCCAACTTTCATTTCATGACTCCTGACTTTTATGCCCTCCAGTGAGCTCCTGATCCTAATTGCTAAGGGTTCTATAGCCAAGTCAAAAAGGAGCGGGGAGAGAGGACAGCCCTGACGAGTGCCTCTCTTTAATGCAATTGGGGGGGAGATATCATTGTTAATAATCAGACTTGTGAAAGAATGACTATAAAGGTTCTCCACAAATTTAGGAAAGTTACCTTCGATCCCAAACCTTGCTAATGAAAAAATTAGATGTTTATGAACTACTAAGTCAAAAGCTTTTTCCGCGTCAATTGAGAGAATGGCCAGGTCCGGGGAGTCCTCTCCCCCCGCCTCGTGTGCAGACTTTCCCTGAACATATTCCATAGTCACAAGTAACTCTCTGATCTTTGCTGACGAATTACGATTATTAAGAAAACCAGCTTGGTCCGGATGGATTACTGCAGATATGATGGACTGAAGTCTAGTTGCTAAAATGGAGGAGAGGATCTTATAATCTGAGTTTAACAATGCAATTGGTCTATAAGATTCTTTGCATGTAGGGTCCTTCCCCTCTTTTAAAATCAGAGTGGTAAGAGAGGACGCGAAAGAAGACGTAGGCTGTTTGTGATGAATAAAAATATCATTATAAAGATTAGCTAAGTAAGAAACTATCTCTGATGATAAGATTTTATAAAATTCATTGGGCAATCCATCCGGACCAGCTGCCTTGTTCAACGAAAGTTTAGTAATTATTTTTTCAATTTCTTCCCGTGTAATGGGAGCATTAAGTCTAGCCACCTCTTCCGAGGTAACCATAGGGAAGATGATTTTACTATAGAATTCGGTCGCTTTGTCTATGTCAAATTCTGTATTAGTATAAAGTTGTTGATAGTATTGATGAAACGTATTTGTAATTTCTTATATTGTATTTTGTCAATATTGGATTTTTTATTTTCACTTTTAATTAATTTAGACAACATGTTACCAGACTTATTACCATATTTATGCAATTTAGCTTGCAACCTAAGCTCACTATATGTTTCCTGAGTTAAATAAAAAGTATCTCTCGCAGCTTTAGTTCGTATGTACCTTGCCCAATTTAGGGGAGTTCTTTCTAGTAAATAGGTATTATAGGCGTTAATCAAAGAGTTATAGACTTCCTTTTCTCTTGCTTTTTTTTTTTGTTTTGAATAATGGAATATGCGGTAATTTCCCCTCTAAGGACTGCTTTAGCAGTTTCCCAGAAAATATCTGTACGATCCACATAGTTAATGTTAAATTGCGCATATTCTTTGAATTTATTCCTGAGCCACTGTTTAAACTTCAGATCGGTAAACAGATAATAAGGAAAAAAGAATCGCAAGGTTTTTGGTCTAGATTGTACCAGATTAAATTCAAGAGAAACGGGCCCATGGTCCGACAAGAAAATTGGCATTATCTCAGATTTAATCATTGTAGAACTCAAGTGATCACTAATCAAAAATAGATCAATCCTGGATAAGGTTTTATGAGCCTTGGATAAGCAAGTAAAATCTTGGGTGTCAGGGTTCTGGTATCTCCAAATATCTCACAAGGAGAGAATCTGTTTAATCTTTTTAATCAGTTTAAAATCAAGATTATCCTTCTTCTGTTTCAAAAACTTAGTATCTTTTCTGAGTCTATCTATAGGACATTGGGGGGCCATATTAAAGTCCCCTCCCAGAATTAGGTGGCCTTCCGCACAGGAAAGAAGTCTAGTTTGTAATAAATCCCAGAATTCAGGGTCAGTTTTATTCGGACCATAAACATTACAAATTGTATATTTTGCCTGACCTATTTTCATTTTAACTATAACATATCTCCCCCCGGGGTCGGCCTCAGAGTGTAATATCTCTGCTTGGATTTTTTTGCCTATAAGTAGTGCAAATCCCCTTTTCTTCCCTAGACTCGGTGCTGCATATACTTCTTTTACCCAGGATGATTTTAATTTTAATGCCTCTTCTAAGTTTAAATGAGTTTCCTGTATTAGACCAATATCTGTCTGGGCTTTCCGCAGATGTGATAAAATTGCTTTACGTTTAATTGGGGAGGAGATTCCCCCTACATTCCAGGATACAATTTTAAAATTATCAGGTTTATACGTCATGTTTCTCTAAGTATGGAGGGGGATAGGTAGAATTGGGGAGATGAGAGGGAGGGGAGAACCGGGCGGAAGAGAGAAAAAAAAAAAAAAAAAAGAGGGGGGGGGGGGGAAAATGAAAGAGGAGGGGGGGGGAATCCAATTCCCCGTAATTGTAGTCGCCTTCGCCATAATCTGCCTAACAGAACTTCTAAGTTGAAAGCTATATTTGTGTCTCTAGGGTCTTAAAAAGATTTTCCGCAATTTGAAGATCTTCAGTAATATGTGTTGTCCCCTTTATTACCACTTTCAATTTTGAGGGATAGATAAGGGCCGCCCTACATCCTTGTTGAATAAATTTAGAACAAATCGGGGCCAACTCTCTTCTCTTTAAGGCTGTATCTGCCGCAAAATCCTGAAAAATCAAAATTCTACTATCCTCTATTGTAACTGGTTGATTCTTCCGAAAATACTGCAGTATAAGATCTTTATCTTTGTAGTTAAGTAATCTTGCAATTATAGGACGAGGTCTACTGCTATTATTACTGTCAGAGCGTGGAGGACCTAGTCTGTGGGCTCTTTCAACTATAACCGGCGGATGTGTAGAAGGGATTTTTAGAGCTTTAATAAGTGTGTCAGATATAAAGGTATCAAGGTTTTCAAATTTTTTATTTTCAGGGAGACCAATTATTCTTATGTTGTTCCGTCTAGAACGGTTTTCGAGTTCCTCTACCCTGTCCATCAATTTTCGTATTATCTTAGCTGAGGTCTCAGTTTTAGTGCTATGTATAGTTACTTGGTCTTCTAGGTCTGAGACCCTCTGTTCTACTTCTTGTAATCTACTCGAGAACTGCCTCACTTCTTGAGTTAAAGAGGAAATATCTAGTTTAATTTCAGTTTTAAGTAATTCAAATTTAGGGGCAAGTGCCTCCGTAATATTAGTCACCAATATCTGCATATTAAGATTTTCTGGTATTGCTGTCAAATTAATGGGGTTTATTTGTTCAATGACTGGGTCCAGCGCAGTCTTAGATTTCCTGTCTCTGTGCCTTCCTGCCATATTTGGGGAAGGAATTTTAGGGGAGTTAGAAAGGAACTTATCCATGTACCACGTGGGTGTGAGTGAAAATTAGGTGCTCCACACAAAAAAAAAAAAAAAAAAAAAGGAGGGGGGAAGGGAGTGAAGTGTGGGTGATGAATTGGTGGTGAGGAGAAGTGGTGTTGTGACAGTGGGGTGAGAGTGAGGAAGTGGGGGGAGTGATCAGGGGCTCCAAGAGCCCAGCAGTGGAAAGGGCAGAAGGCCCGTTTAAGTGAATAAGAGAGTTAGTTAAACTATAATATGTGTGAAGAAAAAAAGAAAATAAGTGAAATTATTTATTATGTTCTTAAAGTGAACAGTGAGGAAAAAACATATGGTGGTAACAAGGAGTATTTCTCTCCAAATCCCCCAGATCCAAGCCGCGCTTTTTTTCCCTTCCTTTCCTCTCCAATGTTTAAATTACAATGATATTAGTCCTCTATTAGAATTAACCACCAACCCTAGTTTAACCAGGGTCAGTAGTTATTCTTTCAAGGGAGAAGGTGTCCAACCAATTTTAAAAACCTATCCTTTGAACCATAGAGTTTAGGAATTCCTACTCTTAGGGCTTTAGGAAGGGAACTATACTTCTTAGCAATTTAGATAAGATTTCAGGTATATCTTGTTTTCAGTCTGAGTTTGTATTCAGGGTACAGTGGTATGAGGAAGAAAAAAAGAGAAGAACAAAAAAGAAAAGAGAGGAGGAGAAAAAAAAAAAATTTGTTTCCCTTTCTTTCTCCCTCTCCTCACCCCTAGTTATAACAAACTATGTTTATAAAGCAGTCAATTAAGCTGCTAGTTTTCCAGTTTTAAACAGAGGCACCAAGGGTAAAAGGAGAGGAGAAACAAAGTGCAGATATAATTCAAGCTTCCTATATTTTGTTGAGAAAAAGAGGGAGGACAATCTGAACCCCCTGAATTTTACCAAAACTATTGAGAGGTTGTCTAACCAAGTACCTTAATTTCTAACGAGTTGTGTCTATAGTAAAGGGAAAAAAAAAAAAAAAAAAAAGAAAAAAATTCTACTACCCGACAGGATAATTGACCCTAGGAGGCAAGACACAATAATAAATGCAATTATCTAGAAGAGAAAAATTACAGTTTTTAACAGTACATTGATTTTGCACTAATAAAAAGTTACAACAGGTTAACCTCCTACAGCACTACACGCTGATTGTCTAACTTTCTAAGAGTATCCCTGGGTGGGGATAGGAGGGGGGAAAAGAAGAGAAAAAAAAGAAAAAAGAAAGGGGCAAAATAAACAAAACAAGGTTATAGAAATTCTCTCTCAGATTTTGACAGCAGAAATAAACATTAATATCAAAAAGACCTTGAAGTCTGTAGGGGGCAGCACTAGAATCGTTTATTTAAACCAGAGGCGTCTATCTTCTATAGATGTGTAGATTCCTCAGTATAGAGGTAAATATTCTTGAGACCTATTATTTAACGATAAAAGGGTGGTAGATTAAAGAGAAAGGGAGAAATGAATCTAGAGGGCCTGATAGGAGTTAATTGTACAATATTATGATAGGTTTCTAGAGATATCCAGAAACGTATATGAAAGGATGGAGCTCACGTTGTTTTAATTAACACTTCCACACCAGATTCACTCCCACACTCCCTCTCCTACCACCCTGGGGGGGAGAGACAGGTTAGTTAACCCTGAGAGAAGAGGGGTAACAATGAGTACAATTATCTGGGAAAGAGGAAAAGTTATGATTTTAAACAGTACAATGTTATTACACTGTCAGTAGTTACAACAAGTTAACCCCTTGCAGTATAAAGAAGGGTAATTTTGATACTGTGGTATAACTTAAGTTATAAGAATTTAACCTTCTATGAGACATGAAGCTTTAGCAGAAAGTTATTTTAACATGCAGAGTATAAGTTCAGTAATGTTCAACCAGAAAGAAGACGTTCTCCAGGGGGGACAGCTTTCAAAGCTGTAGACATGAAGATACTTTGACCAGAAAAAAATAAAATAAAAAATTGAAAGCTTAGTAAATAAAGTATAGCTAGAACTAATAATACTTTCATCCCTTTATGTTTAATTGCAGAATTATGGTTATGGTCCTGTATTTTTCTGTTCTCTCTTCCCACTCTTCTTCTGCTTTCTCGGAAACATCCCTCCTTCCCTTGCTTATATAACCAGATGATGTCCTCTTGAATATTCCCCCCTCTCTTTTGTACCTCTCTGCCCCTATGTGTGTCTTGTAGCTTCCAGATAATTCAGGGAGTAGCGCCTGAGAGGTGGCGCCTGGTATCCTACTGCCAGTAGATGTTTAATTTAATGCAGAAATGTTTTTGCTAACAGTTATGCCCTGGGCAAAACCTGCAAATGTAATGTTGCCTCCTATGTAAGAGACTTTAGATCGGATATTAACCCCTCTCCTGCAGTAGATACAGCAATGTCAAGCACAATCCTACACAGCTCACCTTTCTCCTGCCGCTTCCCACTCACCGCCAAGAGATATATGCTGGGGCTCACAGAAGCCGGGATCCGCACGATGCAGCCGACCTCCACCTGCCCCTCTTCACCACGGCACGGCTCATCCTGTCATTCTCAGCCTCTCCTCCTCTTTCGCAGCATCGGTGGAAGAGGAGGGAGGAACACCCGCTTCAGGAACCAGAGACGGCAGGGAAACGGACCAGGCCAGAGGGAGTCCCTCAGTAGCGCGTCAATTCAGCACTCAGTTCAGCGTTCACCCCCTCTCACGCAGCACCGGTGGGAGAGGGGGGAGTCCGCTGCAGTCAGGCAAATCCGGCTTCGTGGCAGGAGGAGGCGGAACGCCAACGGATGAGTCAAGCAGCAGATTCACCGCCGGGTATGGCAATCCTCAGCAAAGGTGGGCGGTGAGGGCAGGTGTAGCAAGCCGAGGAGTAAGTTTGTGGCGGAGCTCGGTGAGTCCTGGAGCAGGAGAGGGGAAATGAAAGAGGGAGTGTTTTAGCTATTTGCCAACTTTCTTGGGTGATATAACTCCAGTTTGTAGTGAGGGGTGAGAGAGTCCTAGAGAGGGTATGTAGAGAGGTAACCTGGGGAGGTTAAGATCAATATTCAGTAAGTCTTCCCTATGGAGGGTAACGGGCTGACCCCAATGTCAAGGGCCAATCCGGTAGGGTTTGTGAAGAGATCAGTGCGATGAAAAGGCACTGTTGGGTTCCAGAAACGATATACCTGTTTATCCAGGTAGCAGCCCCATTACTTGGGGCAAGGCGCGAACAAGTTACCGCCAACAGCTGTTAGGACTGGAGCAGGGAGCTTCAGCAGCTATCACTTGCTCCTCCTCCACCGGAACCTCAGAGCCCTAGAGCATGCAATTTTAAGCAACTTTCTAATTTGGTACTGCATAAACACAGCATCTTTGGATAAACTACAAATTCAGACTTTCAAAACAAACACTCACCTTGGTTTTATGGTGGTATTTCTTCTATCACAGAGAGTGAGCGAGCTCTCTGTGATTTCTCCTCGCCATCTCAGGGGTGGTATAGAGTGTAAGAAGCAGCGATCTAATGACAGCTCCTTCTTACATTGCAGAAAGCAGACTCGCATATGCGAACCTGCCCCGTAAGGGCTCCGGAGCAACTTTAGCTGCTTAGTACATGGAGCCCATGGACTTTAATTTAATCTGAATGTTTTAATAAATTTTAGATATCAGAGATGTTTATTAAGGTTTTATTTAAGATTCTCATTGATTTCATCATATGTTATCTTAATAGTATTTACTAAGGTGTATTAGTTGTTTTACCGCCCTCCTATATTGTTCAGTTTATCTCTTTATACCATAGCTATTTGGGAAAAGCTACATTTCTAGAGTGGGTTTACATCCTTCTCAGCGCACTTCTTTATATCCTATTAAACTTGTGGTAATATAAAACATCTCTAAAGACTTTAATCTAGATACTTCTTGTTACCACCAGTTTACACAGTTTACAGAAGCAATGGAAACTAGCCCACAGTTTATTCTTGTTTATCCTCTTTCTGTTCTTCGGTTGGAAAATTTTGTGTAACGTATTTGACCTAGTAGGTATGGAGGCACCCAGATATTATGCCCTGGGGTGCTGCCATGCTTTCCAGCTGTCTCATAATACTTATAAAAGCACATACATGATGACTCTCTTCTTTCTTTTATGCATGCTTACTAGCGTTTCTTTAGATGCCACATTTATTGTGTTTATATATATATATATATTATTTATATTTATATATATAGTAGCAAAGGAAAAGAGTTCACTGGCCCTCACCAAAAATAAACATATATTGAAATGCAAGGTATATGCAGGAACATCCCATAAATCAAAGGCTGATAGGGATTCCACTTAGAATCCTGGATGGTAGAATCATGATACTCAGTATCCTGTCATCGATAGGCCAGCTGAGGCAGGAACATAAAGTACACACATGTATGATTAGAACACCCCCTATACATGCTCAGGAGACAAACTGCAGCATTGCGTTTTGTAGAGGACAAAATATCAACAAGCCATACTGAATAACCGGTGGTATATATAGTGGTGGTGAGTAGCAATATCAGCATAGAACGGCATATAACAGTCCTTAAGACTTACACTCACCACAACCAGCCCAGGTTTATTCAGCGTCCCACATGCAGTCGATCAGTCCATGCCTCCAGGCAACCTTCACTCATAGCGAAAGATCCGGCATCCTACTTTGCAGGAGGGGGCGTAAACTGAAACATGTGATTCTCCGGTCCAATCAGCTCATACGTGGTTACAGCCAGGTCAGGAAGACGAAAAACAGCCCACAATGGGATTAAAGAGCATGAACCGTCACCACTGCCAGGTATATGCAGTCAAAAAAGTAGAGGAGTAGCGGAAAACGGTTTAAAATATCTTGTTTTATTGTATATTCATGATAAAAAACACGACATCCATGATCCATGGGTCACACCCGGCACACACTAGCATCAAAAACTGCTACACATTGAACACCTGCTAACCTATTTAAGGCAGCAGGGGAGTACCTGATTGGTTAAAAACAACTCTGAATAGTAATGCCTATTACTATATACAAAACCTTATTGGTAGCATTCATTGTGCTTAATCGCAAGGAGAGACTTAAGTGTATTGACAAAAACATGTGTGTATCTATATACATACAGACAATCAAGAGTCAAGGTCAATCAACATAGACAATGCAACATTCATTTATATATGTACAATTCACATATTTATTAGTCCATAATCAAATCATCTTAAAGATGAAAAAATTGTTACAAGAAATCGTTATATGATATGATATCAAATTAATGGTAATTACTGCGATTAAAATAAATCGAGTCAAATGAGTGGTGATTACTACGATTAAAATAAATTAAATTAAATCGAATTAGGGATACCCGGATAGCTATATAGAATACCCGGATTAAGTCAAAAAGGAAGACAAAAAAAATATATTCAACAATAAACCAATACACTCATGAATGAAAAATGTAAAAACAGTAAAAACAATTCTAGAAACAATATTCAATGGCAGAAGATATTGAGTTATATCTAAACCTGATACACAGTTCAAAATTGTTAACAGATCCTGGTCTAAGAATATATTTGGAGATGGATACTAAATTACCTTTAAATTAAACAATGCAAGTTTTACTACAACAAATAAATAAATACTTTAAAACATTTAGGGCTAGATTACAAGTGGCACACTATGTAGTGCTTTATCTCGAGCGTTAACACTGCCAGGAGTAAAGATTTTGATTGTGCAAGTTAGCACGCATATTAATAGTTGGAAGTAAAACTTTTGTGCGAGAGCGAAACCTGATGGGTACTAGTCTTCAATTGAGAATGCAGAAGAAAAAACAAAACACTTATCACTCTCGTGTTGAAATGAGAGGAGTTATTAATATTTCACATTCCAATGTTCTTCACATACAGGAAAAATGTATTTTTATTTGAAATAAATATATATATATATATACATATGCCTGTATATATATTCATATAGATGTATAGGTATAGATATATATTTTACATTAACATTATCAGATATATAAAGAAATATATATTTTTTTTTAAAAACTATGTGAAGAACATTGAAATGTAAAATATGAGTAACACGCTTTTGATTTCACACTGAAGGTCTATCGCAGTGTCAAATAAGTACACATGAAGAATTAGTTGTCTTAAGGCACATTATGTAAATATTAAATATAAAATATTGAAAAAATATTAACAATAATTATAGTCATTATGTGTTCGGTGCAATTTTTATTTTAGCCCTAACCCTTTACGCAAGGTCTTCAGTCATGCTAAAGTGTTTACTTTCAACTTGTAATACGTGCGCAAATTATCGAGCCAACAATATCGCTATATGGCTCACAATAATTTTAGCGTGCCACTTCTAATCTAGCGCTTATTTTGTATGCAGACCTTTTGCCACGTAGTGCTTTTTTATTTTTAATTTAGAAAAATACAAAAAAAGAATACATAGACTCACCAAAAAGAAAATAATCAAATAAATAAACATCTGAATTGCACAGACTATTATTATTATTAACAATAACAAAAGTTCCGGTAGAAGCCTCAAAGTGAAAAGTATTCTTTATTCGTTCATCATGGTTAAAGATTCACAGGAACAAGAGAGTAATTCTGCAGCTAGTAAAAGTCTGACCGGTTTGGTCTGGGACGGTAATCATAGACTGATAGCTGTCAGGTATCAGTGATGTGCAGTCACTAGAGGCAGGTGAGGCAGTGCTTCACCTCTCATATGGGCAAAAATATATTTTTTTTATTGGCTTTTAAAAAAAATAAATTAAAAAAAAATTGTATTTTTTCCCCCCCAGCATTTTTTTTTCACAGCAACTTGTTGGTCAATGGAGAGGCACAAGCAGGTCTGCCCACCATTACACAACATGCTGCGCCACCTACTGGATGAAAGTGGTTAAGATCATTGCATGGCCCATTAACTGCTTATTTGAGGCAGTCCTATTTGGGCTGAACCAAGTGAGAGGCATTAGTAAGTGGAACTTAGGGTTGGGGCTGGATGTTAAATCATATAAAACAAAACAAAAACGGAAAAAAAAACTTTCATATATTTTGTTGCTGTCCTGTGAACCTCCTAGCTTTGCTAAAGTGAAAAAGAGAGTTCTGTTCTTCCCCTCTAAGTGCAGTGGAATGTGCCACTGTCACTTCCTGAATCCTTACAGAGCAGGAAGAGAGGCAGAGAGAGCAGGGTTTTAGTCACATCTTATTAAAGTAAGATTTTACTGAAAGGGATTCTGTTAGTGAAAATGATAATTTAATGAATGTGGTTTAGTGTTTTTTTACTCTTTTACAGCAAAGGATCGTTTTTGTATTTTGTTTACTCAAACTTTACACCCACTAACTTAGCAGCTTGCCTTTGTACTTCACACTAATGTATAGTCTCATTTTCTGAACTCTGTAGCTCTGCTGTTTTATTACTTAAAAATGCAGTGGTCCCCCCCCCCCCCCTTGTGTGTGTGTGTGTGTCTCTCTCTATCTATCCATCTCTCTCCTTATGTGTTGTTCTCCCCCATGGTCTCTTTCTCTCTCTGTCTCTCTTCCTCCCCCTCTGACTCTCTCATCCCTTATGTGTCTCTCTAACCCTCTGTGTGTGATTGTGTCTCTCTCTCTAACCCTCTGTGTGTGATTGTGTCTCTCTCTCTCTCTCTAACCCTCTGTGTATGATTGTGTCTCTCTTTCTAACCCTGTGTGTGATTGTGTCTCTCTCTTTCGCTCTCTCTCTAACCCTGTGTGTGATTGTGTCTCTCTTTCTCTCTCTCTAACCCTCTGTGTATGATTGTGTCTCTCTTTCTCTCTCTCTAACCCTCTGTGTGTGATTGTGTCTCTCTCTCTAACCCTCTGTGTGTGATTGTGTCGCTCTCTCTTTCTCTCTCTCTCTAACCCTCTGTGTGTGATTGTGTCTCTCTCTCTCTTTCTCTCTCTAACCCTCTGTGTGTGATTGTGTCTCTCTCTTTCTCTCTCTCTCTAACCCTCTATGTGTGATTGTGTGTCTCTCTCTCTCTAACCCTCTGTGTGTGATTGTGTCTCTCTCTCTTTCTAACCCTCTGTGTGTGATTGTGTCTTTCTTTTTCTCTCTCTCTCTAACCCTCTGTGTATGATTGTGTCTCTCTTTCTCTCTCTCTAACCCTCTGTGTGTGATTGTGTCTCTCTCTCTAACCCTCTGTGTGTGATTGTGTCGCTCTCTCTTTCTCTCTCTCTCTAACCCTCTGTGTGTGATTGTGTTTCTCTCCCTTTCTCTCTCTCTCTCTAACCCTCTGTGTGTGATTGTGTCTCTCTCTCTCTTTCTTTCTCTAACCCTCTGTGTGTGATTGTGTCTCTCTCTTTCTCTCACTAACCCTCTGTGTGTGATTGTGTCTCTTTCTCTCTCTCTCTCTCTCTCTCTCTAACCCTCTGTGTGTGATTGTGTCTCTCTCTCTTTCTAACCCTCTGTGTGTGATTGTGTCTCTCTCTCTTTCTCTCTCTCTAACCCTCTGTGTGTAATTGTGTTTCTCTCTCTCTTTATTTCTCTCTCTCTAACCCTCTGTGTGTGATTGTCTCTCTCTCTCTCTCTCTCTCTCTCTCTCTAACCCTCTGTGTGTGATTGTGTCTCCCTTTCTCTCTCTCTCTAACCCTCTGTGTGTGATTGTGTCTCTCTCTCTTTCTCTCTCTAACCCTCTGTGTGTGATTGTGTCTCTCTCTTTCTCTCTCTAACCCTCTGTGTGTGATTGTGTCTCTTTCTCTCTCTCTCTCTCTCTCTCTCTCTCTCTCTCTCTCTCTCTCTCTCTCTCTCTCTCTCTCTAACCCTCTGTGTGTGATTGTGTATCTCTCTCTTTCTAACCCTCTGTGTGTGATTGTGTCTCTCTCTCTCTTTCTCTCTCTCTAACCCTCTGTGTGTGATTGTGTCTCTCTCTCTCTTTATTTCTCTCTCTCTAACCCTCTGTGTGTGATTGTGTGTGTCTCTCTCTCTCTCTCTCTAACCCTCTGTGTGTGATTGTGTCTCTCTTTCTCTCTCTCTAACCCTCTGTGTGTGATTGTGTCTCTCTCTCTAACCCTCTGTGTGTGATTGTGTCGCTCTCTCTTTCTCTCTCTCTCTAACCCTCTGTGTGTGATTGTGTTTCTCTCCCTTTCTCTCTCTCTCTAACCCTCTGTGTGTGATTGTGTCTCTCTCTCTCTTTCTTTCTCTAACCCTCTGTGTGTGATTGTGTCTCTCTCTTTCTCTCACTAACCCTCTGTGTGTGATTGTGTCTCTTTCTCTCTCTCTCTCTCTCTCTCTCTCTCTAACCCTCTGTGTGTGATTGTGTCTCTCTCTCTTTCTAACCCTCTGTGTGTGATTGTGTCTCTCTCTCTTTCTCTCTCTCTAACCCTCTGTGTGTAATTGTGTCTCTCTCTCTCTTTATTTCTCTCTCTCTAACCCTCTGTGTGTGATTGTCTCTCTCTCTCTCTCTCTCTCTCTCTAACCCTCTGTGTGTGATTGTGTCTCCCTTTCTCTCTCTCTCTAACCCTCTGTGTGTGATTGTGTCTCTCTCTCTTTCTCTCTCTAACCCTCTGTGTGTGATTGTGTCTCTCTCTTTCTCTCTCTAACCCTCTGTGTGTGATTGTGTCTCTTTCTCTCTCTCTCTCTCTCTCTCTCTCTCTCTCTCTCTCTCTCTCTCTCTAACCCTCTGTGTGTGATTGTGTATCTCTCTCTTTCTAACCCTCTGTGTGTGATTGTGTCTCTCTCTCTCTCTTTCTCTCTCTCTAACCCTCTGTGTGTGATTGTGTCTCTCTCTCTCTTTATTTCTCTCTCTCTAACCCTCTGTGTGTGATTGTGTGTGTCTCTCTCTCTCTCTCTCTCTAACCCTCTGTGTGTGATTGTGTCTCTCTTTCTCTCTCTCTCTCTAACCCTCTGTGTGTGATTGTGTCTCTCTTTCTCTCTCTCTCTAACCCTCTGTGTGTGATTGTGTCTCTCTCTCTCTCTAACCCTCTGTGTGTGATTGGGTGTCTCTCTCTCTCTAACCCTCTGTGTCTTTCTCCCCCCGTCTCTCTCTCCCTTTCCCCCTGAGTGCTTTTCTGTGTTTCTTTCTACCTTTTATTTATTTAATTAATGAATTTGTAGTGCCATCTGATGGTGTGGCTTTATTTAAAGGGGTGGGGTCAAGCGCCCCACCATCTTTAAATTTCACCAGCCACTGGATCAAGACATTTTTATATTTACTGAATAATGAAAGAATCTATAAGCATAATTTGCAGCATTAAAGTAAAAAGTATGTTTTAAACATATTTTAATGGGCATGGATTTCTAGATCTCATTATCAGAGCAAGCATTGTGTTATCTGGTAAGAGTTTCTGTTACAATCCTTTTAGACTAAAATCAGATGTTTACTAAGTTGACCAGTTTTCCAAGACACCATTTAAAGGGACATGAAACCCATATGCAAATTTAAATAACTTTCCAATTTACATCTAATATCTAATTTTCTTCATTCTTTTAATATCCTTTGTTGAAAATCATATCTAAATATGCTCAGTAGCTGCTGATTGGTGGCTGCACATAGATACCACATGTGATTGGCTCACCCATGTGCATTGTTATTTCTTCAACAAAGGATATCTAAAGAATGAAGGCGTATCCTAGCCACTGCCTCACCAGCCTCTGATGTCACTGCACGTCACTGTCAGGTATGACAGCTATTTACACATACACAGACTATTCCTGATTGGTTAAAAACAGATTAAATCAGGATCAGTTAACTCAAAACAAAATTGACTCAGGATTAAACCTATACTATCTCTCAATAATTTAAGAATGGCAGATTGACATATACTAGCTCAACATTTCACTATAATTGCTAGTAGATATCTGGTAGTTAAAACAAACCACGTTAACTTTGTTCAATACTACTCAGGTGATAGTGTACACATAAGAAAAACCTCCCTAGGACATCAGAGGGTTAACATGTAACAACAAGGAATTAACCCCTCGCTAACCACCATCACTAGCTCTGCTACCAACACTGTAGGGAGGTACAACAGCCAATTACCCAGCTCAGTGTGTTACAAGCAGGAATCAGCGTATGGTGTGAGCAGGGAAAAGACCAGAGCAGACAATATATCTGCGTGTATCGTGCGCATCCAGTCTTCACTCACCCGGTTAATAGGCAGTTAATCAATTCATTGGGGCGGTCGGATAGCCAGCTGATTGTGTCCATGATGTATGCGTTTTGAAAAAGGCTCCAAACTCGCCGTCTCAAAAGACTCTCACGGAACTTGCTGCCACATGACCTTCAACAGCCAATAGAAAATTACTCCCATCCAGAACCTGACGTCATCAGCTCATCATACACGAAGGGAAAACAAAGTTTTCACAGGCAATGCGAGGCTTCAGAGAAGGAGTAGATACCCCACTATCCACAATGTATAAACAATAACAAAAGTTCTGGTAGAAGCCTCAAAGTGAAAGTAAAAAGTATTCTTTATTCGTTCATCATGGTAAAAGATTCACAGGAACAAGAGATTAATTCGGCAGCTAGTAAAAGTCTGACCGGTTCGGTCTGGGACCGTAATCATAGACTTATTTACACATACACAGACTATTCCTGATTGGAGATTAACTCAGGATCAGTTAATTAAAAACAAAATTGACTCAGGATTAACCCTATACTACTTTTCAATAATTTAAGAATGGAAGACTGACATTCTTTAATGCAATTATTAGGATTGTCTTCTAGGGAGGAAATAAATCTTCACCAACTTTGGAAAAGTTGTTCTTTCTAAAGTTCTATTTTTAATTGCCTATACAAAACGTTTTTAAGAGCAGAAATAGTTGGATCTTTTTTATCCAGTTTTTAAAAATCTATTGCCTTGCAAGAAAAACTACAGTTAAGTATATTCATATTTGTAGTACAGCTAACATCAGATCAAGAAAAAAGAATAGTGTCCTTAGACAGACTAATCCTGGAATTCAAAATATGCAGCTCTCAACCAATATTGATTGACTTTGGGGCAATCCTACAAAAGGTGTAATAAATCAGGATTTGAGAAGTTAGAATTCAAACAAACAATCTGGACATCTGTCCTCAATGTACGTAATCAATTACCTGTTAAATAATCCCTAGTTTGAGCTTTTCTTAAATTAGCTGCTACCATTATTGATTTAGTAGTTTAAAACTCTGATCCAGAATTTCATCACATGATTCTGGGCTAGGTTACAAGTGGTTCGCTATTCTTCGTGCGAGTTGCGAGAAGCAATATTGCGCCCGCACTAACTTGTCAGTGTATTAATAGTTGAATGAAAACACGTTTGCTCAAACTGTGCGCATTGGATTGGCGTGACTGAAGACGTGGGGTAGATTTAACAAACAGCAGATGCTGTTTCCTATGCCCAAAGTTTCAGGCTCGCCTGAAAGGTAAGTTAAGAAGCAGCAGTCGTAAGACCACTGCTCCTTAACTTCTCCGCCAACTTTTAGGTGGCGGACTGAAACCATGACTATCTGATATGATTGGGATGATTGACACCCCCTGCTAGTGGACAATTGGCCGCGAATGTGCAGGGGGTGACATTGCACAAGCATTTCACAAGAAATGCTTGTTCAATGTTAAATGCTGACAGTGTATGCTGTCAGCATTTAACAATGTTGGGCAGACATGATTCGCTACAGAGAATCATGTCCGCCCGGCACTTGTTAAATTGCCCCTTAAAGTAAAGAGTAAGAGTTATAAAAAAAATGTGCTCCAAACACAACATAAATACATTAAAATAAAGTGTTACACTCATATATACACGTTCTAATAAAATTATTTATATAAATATTAATAACAAATATTTTATAAGGGTTAAAAGGTATATATGACAAGGTGTTTGAAAGGAAAGGGCTATAATGTGTATATGTATATATATATATATATATATATATATATATATATATATATATATATATGTGTGTGTGTGTGTGTGTATACATGTGTATTTATACACATGCATATATATATATATATATAAACATACACATATATATAAATATACAGTTGTATGCAAAAGTTTAGGCACCCCTGACAATTTCCATGATTTTCATTTATAAATAATTGGATGTTTGGATCAGCAATTTCATTTTGATCTATCAAATAACTGAAGGACACAGTAATATTTCACTAGTGAAATAAGGTTTATTGGATTAACAGAAAATGTGCAATATGCATCAAAACGAAATTAGACAGGTGCATACATTTCTTGATTTGAATACCTGTAACTACCTAGCACTGATTAATTGGAACAAACAATTGGTTTGGTGAGCCCATTAAGCCTTGAACTTCATAGACAGGTGCATCTAATCATGAGAAAAGGTATTTAAGGTGGCCAATTGCAAGTTGTTCTCTTTGACTCTCCTCTGAAGAGTGGCAACATGGGAGCCTCAAAACAACTCTCAAATGACCTGAAAACAAAGATTGTTCAACATTGTGGTTTAGGGGAAGGCTACAAAAAGCTATCTCAGAGATTTAAGCTGTCAGTGTCCACTGTGAGGAACATCGTGAGGAAATGGAAGACCACAGGCACAGTTCTTGTTAAGGCCAGAAGTGGCAGGCCAAGTAAAATATTGGAGAGGCAAAAGATGGTGAGAACGGTCAAAAACAGCCCACAGACCACCTCCAAAGACCTACAACATCATCTTGCTGCAGATGGTGTCACTGTGCATTGTTCAACAATTCAGCGCACTTTGCACAAAGAGAAGCTGTATGGGAGAGTGATGCGGAAGAAGCCTTTTCTGCACACACGCCACAAACAGAGTCGCTTGAGGTATGCAAACACACATTTGGACAAACCAGCTTCATTTTGGAAGAAGGTGCTGTGGACTGATGAAACAAAGATTGAGTTATTTGGTCATAACAAGGGGCGTTATGCATGGCTGCAAAATAACACAGCGTTCCAAGACAAATACTTGCTCCCACAGTAAAATTTGGTGGCTGTTCCATCATGCTGTGGGGATGTGTGGCCAGTGCCGTTACTGGGAATCTTGTTAAAGTTGAGGGTCGCGTGGATTCCACTCAATATCAGCAGATACTTGAGAATAATGTTGAGGAATCATTCACAAAGTTGAAGTTACACCGTGGCTGGATATTTCAACAAGACAACGACCCAAAACACTGCTCAAAATCTACTCTGGCATTTATGCATAGGAACAAGTACAATGTTCTGGAATGGCCATCCCAGTCCCCAGGCCTGAATATCATTGAAAATCTGTGGGGTGATTTGAAGTGGGCTGTCCATGCTCAGCAACCATCAAACCTAACTGAACTGGAGATGTTTTGCAAGGAGGAATGGTCCAAAATACCTTAATCCAGAATCCAGACACTCATTACAGGCTATAGGAAGCGTCTAGAGGCTGTTATTTCTGCTAAAGGAGGCTCTACTAAATATTGATGCAATATTTCTGTTGGGGTGCCCAAATTTATGCACCTGTCTAATTTCGTTTTGGTGCATATTGCACATTTTCTGTTAATCCAATAAACCTCATTTCACTACTGAAATATTACTGTGTCCTTCAGTTATTTGATAGATCAAAATGAAATTGCTGATCCAAACACCCAATTATTTATAAATGAAAATCATGGAAATTGTCAGGGGTGCCTAAACGTTTGCATACGATTGTATATACACACAAACTTTGGAGCCAATACCTTAAAACAATAAAAAAAAAATGTTTCAATATTTTAAAATCTGTTTTATTATGTATTTACTGTAAATATTTTAGATACCAATGTTCTTCACATAGTAAAAAATGCAATCAATCCGACGCACATTGATGCCAGTTGAAAACCCTTGGAATTCGAGTGGATTCGTGTTCATTCGCCCTCCTATTCGACACTATTTAAAGCTCTCACAAAGTTATCAAAATTTCTACAGTTACGCTTGCGTCTTTTCCAACTCAGCGTTTTTAATCTGCCACCCTTCAGGTCGCGGGTGCCATAGAACTCAATGGGAGTCTGAAAACACAGAAAGCTTATGTTCTATGCTGCAAGAGAATGAAGTATATTACATAATAAAAGTAAATTAGAAACTTTATTAAAATTGTATACCCTTTCTAAATCAAACAATATTATTGCTACACATTTGGTGCACTAGTAGATATAGGGATAAAAATGAAAAATACATTACTACTGATGGATTATGCTACAACTTTGTCTCTCATTACAAATCAAGGGGGCAATATTATTTCTACATATTTGGTGCAAAGTTTAGCCCCAAACTTGTCGCACTAATAGATATAAAGATAAAAATTAAATAAATACACAACATAATATAGCTAACTTGTTTTTTATTTTTTGGAAAAATCTATGTGCACCATCTTTAAGCCACATAATACAAGTCCCACTCTCCACTTCGCAACATATTTGACGCAACACTTTTCGCACCAATTATGACCCAAACTTCTAAATAACCCACACACTAGTGCATTTTTCCACCACTTTTGATTGGAATATGCATAATCACATGATTTATGACATCAGCCAATCTGATTCAAATATACATTATAAACTATTACTAATGAATCAAATTGCTTTATACTTGTGTCATTGATCATTCATCAGAACTTGTAAGTGCTAAATTTGTATTATACTTTGAAAGTATGTATATGTGAAATTAGTATTAAAGATAAACATTGATGCTGACATTAGGACACACAGTGTAATATTTTAGACAAAGATTTTAAAATTCGAATAGATGTTTGATTCAATAGAATCTTAAGCTGGTAGCTCAAAAGGATAGCCCACCTAACTTTAAACTGTCATGATTCAGATACAGCAGAAATTAAAATCACCTTTTTACTGTGTATTTCTTCCTTCTCTTGAATTTCTTTTTCAGTAAGAAATGTCATCTTATATGCCAGCCCATCTTATAACATCTGTGTAGGGGTGGTTTTTTAAAAATAGATTGCAATCAGGAGGGGTTAGACAGGTGCAGAGAGAAACCATAGCCAGCTCTTAAAGGGTCAGGACACCCCAAAATATTCTTTCATGATTTGTATAGAACATACAATTTTAAACAACTTTCCAATTTACTTCTATTATCAAATTCGCTTCATTCTCTTGTTATCATTTGGAACAGCATTGCACTACTGGCAGCTAGCTGAACACATCTATTTAGCCAATCACAATTGACAAATGTGTGCAGTCACCAATTAGCAGCTAGCTCCCACTAGTGCAAAATATCCATAGATTTCAAATAAATACATATGATACTCTGATTACATGTTATATTCAAAATTATTCCTGCTCAGAATAATAATACATTTACAATATATACATATAGTGGTATAAAAAACACAGAGATATGACAGACAACATTGTTTAGAACAAAATAAGGAACTTTGGGACATGTAAATATATTTGCAAAAGATTTCTGACATAACACACACACACACACACATATATATATATATATATATATATATATGTGTGTGTGTGTGTATACATACTAAAATATGTATGTCCAATATTAATAAGAATTCTAATAATTCACTCTCCACTTTGCACCAAATATGTCGCTACTTGCTATATTCGCAATTAGTCCTGCTCAGAAAAAGAATACATTTACACTATATACAATAATGTGCTAAAGAGAAATGTGCTTGTTCGTGGACAGTAATAAAATGGTATACATAAAGTTGGGAAAAGCCAGAATAGCCGCGACATCGATGACTGTTAGTTAACACCAGTCCGATACTCTTTGCACCGCACTTGACGCAAGTGTTTTTGACAGGTTTTTTGATAACTAAGGAGATCGTATTCAGATCCGCGGCCGTGATGTTTGGCGATGTTTGGTGAGAATATTGACGCCCGCGAATGCAACATAGTTGACGCTTTGATAAATATCCCCCATAATGTATATATCTATACCTGTAAGTATTCATATATATATATATGGAGAGATTTAATTTAAAAACAAAATATATATCTGATATATATATAGAAATATATATTTAAAAAATAAAAAGAACAGTTTCTTCTAGGGCCCCATCCGATATGCAGTGTCGCTTGCAAAAGCCGGCGACGCCAGTTTTTGCGCGGGTTTGGTATCCTATATACAGCGCCGCTTATAAATGCGTAACGTATATTTCACCCATCAGACGTAGTTTTTTCACCCATAGACTAACATATAAAACCCGCACAATTTGGTATCCAATATCCAGCGCAAGGCCTTACGTCGCGAAAATGGAGAAATCTTACTCCATTTTCACCTCGCCATAAAATGCAGCCGTAGCAGGCCTTGCGCTGAGTATGGGAGCACCGTAACTCCCTAAAATGCCTGCAAAAAAACCCCTAACACCTAACGCATGCGCAATGTCTATCTACCTGTCAACCGCAATCCCCCAATACCTAATAAAGTGTATTAATCCCAAAACCACCGCTCCCGGAGCCCACCGCCACCTACATTATATGTATTAACCCCTAAACCGCTGCTCCCGGACCCCGCCGCACCTAAATAAAGTGTTTAACCCCTAAACCACCACTCCCGGGCCCCGCCGCCACCTACATTAAATTTATTAACTCCTAATCTGAGCCCCCTACACCGCCGCCACCTACATTGAATATATTTACCACTAATCTGACCCCCCTACACCGCCGCCACCTACATTAAATATATTAACCTCTAATCTGACCCCCCTACACCGCCGCCACCTACATTAAATATATTAACCTCTAATCTGACCCCCCTACACCGCCGCCACCTACCTTAAATGTATTACCCCCTAAACCTAAGTCTAACCCTAACACCCCCCTAACTTAATTATTATTTAAATAAATCTAAATAATATTAATATTATTAACTAAATTATTCCTATTCAAAACTAAATACTTACCGATAAAATAAACCCTAAGATAGCTACAATATAATTAATAATTACATTGTAGCTATTTTAGGGTTTATATTTATTTTACAGGCAACTTTGTATTTATTTTAACTAGGTACAATAGCTATTAAATAGTTAATAACTATTTAATAGCAACCTAGTTAAAATAATTACAAAATTACCTGTAAAATAAATCCTAACCTAAGTTACAAATACACCTAACACTACACTATCAATAAATTAATTAAATAAATTAACTACAATTATCTAAAATAAAATACAATTAAATAAACTAAACTATAGTACAAAAACAAACAAACAAACACTAAATTACAAAAAAATAAAAAAATATTACAAGAAGTTTAAACTAATTACACCTAATCTAAGCCCCCTAATAAAATAAAAAAGCCCCCCAAAATAATAAAATTCCCTATCCTAAACTAAATTACAAATAGCCCTTAAAAGGGCCTTTTGCGGGGCATTGCCCCAAAGTAATCAGCTCTTTTACCTGTAAAAAAAAGAATAATCCCCCCCCAACATTACAACCCACCACTCACACACCCCTACTCTAAAACCCACCCGATCCCCCCTTAAAAAAACCTAACACTACCCCATTGAAGATCACCCTACCTTGAGCCGTCTTCACCCAGCTGGGCCGAAGTCTTCATCCGATGGGCCAGAAGAGGACATCCAGACCGGCAGAAGTCTTCATCCTATCCGGGCAGAAGAGGACATCCGGACCGGCAGACGTCTTCATCCAAGCGGCATCTTCTATCTTCATCTATCCGACGAGGAACGGCTCCATCTTGAAAACCTCCGGCGCGGAACATCCTTCTAGGCCGACGGACTATCGACGAATGAATATTCCTTTAAATGACATCATCCAAGATGGCATCCCTCGAATAGGATTCTATCAGCCAATCGGAATTAAGGTAGGAAAAATCAGATTGGTTGATTTAATCAGCCAATCGGATTGAAGTTCAATCCGATTGGCTGATTGGATCAGCCAATAGAATGCGAGGTAAATTCTATTGACTGATCCAATCAGCCAATCGGAATTCGAGGGAGGCCATCTTGGATGACGTCATTTAAAGGAATATTCATTCGTTGTTAGTCCGTCGGCCTAGAAGGATGTTCCGCGCCAGAGGTCTTCAAGATGGAGCCGTTCCTCGTCAGATGGAGGAACATAGAAGATGCCGCTGGATGAAGACGTCTGCCGGTCCAGATGTCCTCTTCTGCCCAGATAGGATGAAGACTTCTGCCGGTCTGGATGTCCTCTTCTGGCCCATCGGATGAAGACTTCGGCCCGGCTGGGTGAAGACGGCTCAAGGTAGGGTGATCTTCAATGGGGTAGTGTTAGGTTTTTTTAAGGGGGGATCGGGTGGGTTTTAGAGTAGGGGTGTGTGGGTGGTGGGTTGTAATGTTGGGCGTGGGATTGTTCTATTTTTTTACAGGTAAAAGAGCTGATTACTTTGGGGCAATGCCCCGCAAAAGGCCCTTTTAAGGGCTATTTGTAATTTAGTATAGGGTAGGGCATTTTATTATTTTGAGGGGCTTTTTTATTTTATTAGGGGGCTTAGAGTAGGTGTAATTAGTTTAAACTTCTTGTAATATTTTTTTATTTTTTGTAATTTAGTGTTTGTTTTGTTTTGTACTATAGTTTAGTTTATTTAATTGTATTTTATTTTAGATAATTGTAGTTTATTTATTTATTTAATTAATTTATTGATAGTGTAGTGTTAGGTGTATTTGTAACTTAGGTTAGGATTTATTTTACAGGTAATTTTGTAATTATTTTAACTATGTAGCTATTAAATAGTTATTAACTATTTAATAGCTATCGTACCTAGTTAAAATAAATACAAAGTTGCCTGTAAAATAAAAATAAATCCTAAAATAGCTACAATGTTATTATTAATTATATTGTAGCTATCTTAGGGTTTATTTTATAGGTAAGTATTTAGTTTTAAATAGGAATACTTTAGTTAATAATATTAATATTATTTAAATTTATTTAAATAATAATTAAGTTAGGGGGTGTTAGGGTTAGGGTTAGGTTTAGGGGGTAATACATTTAATGTCAGATTAGAGGTTAATATATTTAATGTAGGTGGCGGCGGTGTAGGGGGGTCAGATTAGGGGTTAATAAATTTAATGTAGGTGGCGGCGGGGTCCGGGAGCGGCGGTTTAGGGGTTAGTACTAGGATAGGTTTATTGCGGTGTGGGTTATGGCGGTTTAGGGGTTAATAATTAGGCTTATTGCGTTGCGGGGGGTTGTCGGTCTAGGGGTTAATACATTTATTATGAGTGAGAGGGGGGATTGCGGATATAGGGGTATACGTGTCGGGCTTATTTTTGGGAGGCGTGTTAGACAGTTTCGGGAGATTTAATATTTTAGTTACTTTTTTTAGGCGCAGGCAGTTTCTAAAGTGCCGTAAGTCACTGGCGACTCCAGAAATTTGTAGTTACGCTCATTTCTGGACATCACTAGTTTATCCGACTTATGGCACTTTAGCAACTGCCGACGGGGTATATGTAATACCCCGATGTGCGAGGTGAAACTACGGGCGGCGTGGGTTCCCTCGCTTGCACCAAAACCTACGCCGTATATCGGATCGCGCCCTTAATGTCAAATATTCATAACTACCTTTGGGTTTTGCACTGTAGGTCTAACGCAGTGTTTTTTGTTTTTTTAAAGCATGCTCCATTAAAGTTTATGAGGCGAATGCTTTAATATGGTCACAATATCTGAAGTTCTGAAATTAGCGCATATTCGGCTAGATTTAGAGTTTGGCGTTAGCCGTGAAAACCAGCGTTAGAGGCTCCTAACGCTGGTTTTAGGCTACCGCCGGTATTTGGAGTCACTCAAAATAGGGTCTAACGCTCACTTTTCAGCCGCAACTTTTCCATACCGCAGATCCCCTTACGTAAATTGCGTATCCTATCTTTTCAATGGGATCTTTCTAACTCCGGTATTTAGAGTCGTGTCTGAAGTGAGCGTTAGACATCTAACGACAAAACTCCAGCCGCAGGAAAAAAGTCAGTAGTTAAGAGCTTTCTGGGCTAACGCCGGTTTATAAAGCTCTTAACTACTGTACTCTAAAGTACACTAACACCCATAAACTACCTATGTACCCCTAAACCGAGGTCCCCCCACATCGCCGACACTCGAATAATTTTTTTTAACCCCTAATCTGCCGACCGCCACCTACGTTATCCTTATGTACCCCTAATCTGCTCCCCCTAACACCGCCGACCCCTATATTATATTTATTAACCCCTAATCTGCCCCCCACAACGTCGCCTCCACCTGCCTACACTTATTAACCCCTAATCTGCCGACCGCAAAGCGCCGCCACCTACGTTATCCTTATGTACCCCTAATCTGCTGCCCCTAACACCGCCGACCCCTATATTATATTTATTAACCCCTAATCTGCCCCCCACAACGTCGCCTCCACCTGCCTACACTTATTAACCGCTAATCTGCCGACCGGACCTGATCGCTACTATAATAAAGTTATTAACCCCTAATCCGCCTCACTAACCCTATATTAAATAGTATTAACCCCTAATCTGCCCTCCCTAACATCGCCGACACCTAACTTCAATTATTAACCCCTAATCTGCCGACCGGAGCTCACCGCTATTCTAATAAATGGATTAACCCCTAAAGCTAAGTCTAACCCTAACACTAACACCCCCCTAAGTTAAATATAATTTAAATCTAATGAAATAAATTAACTCTTATTAAATAAATTATTCCTATTTAAAGCTAAATACTTACCTGTAAAACAAATCCTAATATAGCTACAATATAAATTATATTTATATTATAGCTATTTTAGGATTTATATTTATTTTACAGGTAACTTTGTATTTATTTTAACCAGGTACAATAGCTATTAAATATTTAAGAACTATTTAATAGCTAAAATAGTTAAAATAATTACAAATTTACCTGTAAAATAAATCCTAACCTAAGTTACAATTAAAACTAACACTACAGATGGGGGCAGATTAGGGGTTAATAAATATAATATAGGGGTCGGCGATGTTAGGGAACCAGATTAGGGATAATGTAAGTAGCGGCGGTTTACGGAGCGGAAGATTAGGGGTTAAAAATAATATGCAGGGGTCAGCGATAGCGGGGGCGGCAGATTAGGGGTTAATAAGTGTAAGGTTAGGGGTGTTTAGACTCGGGGTACATGTTAGATTGTTAAGTGCAGACGTAGGAAGGGTTACCGCATAGCAAACAATGGGGCTGCGTTAGGAGCTGAACGCGTCTTTTTTGCAGGTGTTAGGTTTTTTTTCAGCTCAAACAGCCCCATTGTTTCCTATGGGGGAATCGTGCACGAGCACGTTTTTGAGGCTGGCCGCGTCCGTAAGCAACTCTGGTATCGAGAGTTGAAGCTGCGTTAAAAATGCTCTACGCTCCTTTTTTGGAGCCTAACGCAGCCTTTATGTGGACTCTCAATACCAGAGTTATTTTTATGGTGCGGCCAGAAAAAAGCCGGCGTTAGTTTTTCGGGTCGTTACCGACAAAACTCCAAATCTAGCCGATTGGGTTTCACTAACTCACACACAAACAATTTAATTTCAACTTGTAATACGCACACTAACCCATGCACGTTAAAAGTTTACTTCTGGCGGTGTTTGGTCTGATAAACGCACAATAGCACGCTACTTGTAATCTAGCCTTCTATATTTAAAGGGACATTAAACACTTTGAGATAGTATTATTATATAATGATAAATCGTATATATATATATATATGTATATAAAAATAAAAACTGCAATATACTTTCATTATTTATTGTATCCCCTTTTTTATTGTGAAATTGTGAGCTTTTCAGTTCCTGTTAAAAATAGAAGTGCAGAACACAGCCATTAGCTGCACACTCTAGTGACCTATTTATAACGTCTCTAATTGGCTACAGCAGAGAAGGTAACCTATGTTACAACATGGCAGCTCCCATTAATTTATAGACACTAAAACTTATTTTGTCAATATTTAAACAGCTAATGAAACTTTAAAAAATACATCTACATGTTATTCTCTGAGCACTAAATTATCATGCTCTTGCAAATGGGCAGAAGTTGCTGGTTATTGCTACTTCAAGCTCGCAGTAGCAATTTGCACTCAGAAAATTAACCAGAGATCTGATCTCTGGTTAATTTTCTAAAAGTGTCCGAAATGCCCTTTAAATAGTATAAAAATGTAGCATTTTTTTTAATAAAAACAACTGCACTAGGCAGTTTTTCAGGTTTAAAGTTGGTGGGAGTGGGGTGTTAGAAAAAAAACGGCACTGAAGTGCCTTTACATTGCGGTCTATGGGAACTGTGTTCCCAGTCAATATATATGTATATGACTATATACACATATATTTATGTGTTAATATGTGTATATACACAATTTAACACTTAAATATATATATATATAGTCATATACATATATATTTAAAAATATGCTGCCATCGCTGTGCTACTTACCCCTTCACTGCGCAAAGTTCTGATCAGAACTAGGCTTTCCGTTAGAGCCTATAGAACCACGCTCTCGTGAGAACATTAGTGTGCGCTGGTATTACTCGCGCTAATATCGCTTTCATGCACTCCACTCGTAATCTAGCCCTTTGTATTTAATGTCCCTTTAACAGTTTTCTTCACGTGTCCTTGACAGATTTAGATGTTTTTATTCAGATCATAATTTAGAATTACTTTATATATAGGCATAAAAAAAAAATCTATTCCTCTCCTGTTTTTAAATGACATGGGTGCAAATGTGTTGGGGGAGGGGATGATAGCACGTTAAGAGAATCTTTTATATTATATTATCAGGTATTTGTTGAGCGCCAACAGGTTCTGCAGCGCTATGAACATAGGTGGTATATAAAAGCAATTACAGGTATCAAATGGGGAGAGAGGGTCCTGCCGAGAGTTGTACTTTTGTAGCCGGCTCTTATGAAAATGAACTACAAACAGCTGGGCTCATAAGCTTATAGAGGCAAGAGGAAGCCAGTGAAGCAGAGAGGTGTGGCAGATGAAGAGCGACGTGTAAGGAAGATGAGCCTGGCAGAGGAATTTATTATGGATTGTAAAGGAGCTAGGCGGAGACCAGAGAGGATAGAGTTGCAATAGTCGAAGCGGGAAAGGATGAGACAGTGGATTCAAATCTTTGTTGTGTCTTGTGTAAGGAAATGTCTAATTTTAGCGATGTTTTTAAGGTGGAAGCGGAAGGCTTTAGCCAAGGACTGAATGTTAGGAGTGAAAGAAAGATCTGAGTCCAGTGTGACCCAAAACCATCGGGCATGTGAGGTTGGGGTAACGATGGAGTTATCAACAGTTATAGAGACATGGGGGGTGGAGATTTTGGAAGAAGGGCTTGTGAGCTGCTGGTGCAATGCTGAATACGGAGAGCGTATTGCTCTCCGTATTCAGCGAGGTCTGGCGGACCTGATCCGCACTGTCGGATCAGGTCCACCAGACCTTGTTAAATAGAGGCCAAAGTCTCTGATATAGTTGAGATCACCTAGGTAGGGCAGTCTTCTAGAAGATGGAAAAAGATGGCTGCACTCTCTCCTCCCACAAACAATGTGATGGCTCTACAGGCGCCGCATGTGTGTATCAATCAGGTAACAAATACAGGGTACTCACATTTAGGAAAGGCACCCTACTGTGCCGAATGGTGCAGGCTGGATCTTTAACAGCAATCCAGCTGGCTGAACTCCGGCAATACAGGAACACAGAATCCTCAGTATTGAGCTCAGGTCACAAAACTCAAGGTAGCGTAGGCTCAGGGATTACCACAGTGCACCGAATGTTTAAAATATCAGATACATTTATTAAAACATAATATAAAACCACTCTTCCTTGAAACTGTGTAATCCAAGCATCTGGTTTAGGAAACAATGAAACGTGTTTCTCGGGGTAAAAGCCTTTTTTAATCAGGCATGTTATACTTGTTAAAATTTCACCTTTAAATAAGGCTACGCTACCTATTGACAATAACCCGTCCCTTCCAAAAGGCTTGCCCAGTGCCATTCTATTCAATATGGAAGTACAGTGACCTTTAAAAGGCCACTTTACATGTAATTCCAAATATGTAGTATATGTGATCAAGTGCCCATGTGGGCTTGCCTATGTAGCGGAAACCACTAAATGTGTAAGACATAGTATAAAACAACACAAAGCAACAATATGCAAATAAGATCCCCAAGCCCCTGTTGCCCACCATTTTACAGTGATGGGACATAATAAAAGTCAGTTAATATTTCAGGTAGCGGATAATGTAGATCCTTTAAGAAGAGGGGTAACAGACAAAAAAACGCTTTTTGAAAAAGAAGCAGAGTGGATCAGAAAACTATACATTCCTCATAGATTAAATTGGGAAATCACTTGGGGGAGTTTTTTTATAAATATGGAATATTTCACTCTTCCTTTTTGCAATAAGCTTCCAAATTTAATTCAAATTTAATTTAATCTATTTTGTGGATATCTATTTTAAGGATAAATAATGTATCATTACTGTGATTTGCTCTTGAATAGACATAATATATGTCAAAGCTAATAGACATGTATATATATATATATATATATATATATATATATATATATATATATGTATATCAATGTTTAAGGTCCTTTGCAGGCTTTTTTTGCAATTCTGCTCAACTTGTAATATGAGCGCAATTTAAACGGAGCGCAAACGATCGCCAAAACCCTCGCAAAATCGTTTGCGCTACACTTGTAATCTAGCCCTAATTTGGTACAGAAAATTGTAAACTGTTTCCTCTTTGTAGACCTTCAGAGGAAAATTCCTGAAAGAGTAAAGTCTTGATCATAACATTTAAGCTGTTGCATTCTCCTGCAAGGCCCTCTGGAAATTCAGGAATGTAATAGTCACTGGGCAAGTTTTCTTCGCTTTATCTCCAGTTAACTGGCGATCCATGTCAATCAAATGTGCTCGTTCTGTTATAAACAAAATCTTTTCTGGCTTTATACACACCAATTTATTAAGCACCTCTTCAGCAAAACAAATAAAATCCCATAATTCGCTAATTCAAGAAAATCTAAAATTATTACGTCTTAAGCGGTTTAAAAGGTGATTTTGATATATTAAATCCATTATTTTACATTTCATAGATTTCTAATGGTCTTCAGGATAAAAAGTTTAAACTCGGCAGCTGCCAACCTTTCTGAATAAACTTTAAATTAAGTCCAAAAGTTGTTAAGTTTCTTCAATTTTATGCACTTAGGGGGAGATTTAAAGGGACAGTCTAGGCCAAAATAAACTTTCATGATTCAGATAGAGCATGTAATTTTAAACAATTTTCCAATTTACTTTTATCACCAATTTTGCTTTGTACTCTTGGAATTCTTAGTTGAAAGCTTATCCTAGGAGGTTCATATGCTAATTTCTTAGACCTTGAAGCCCACCTCTTTCAGATTGCATTTTAACAGTTTTTCACCACTAGAGGGTGTTAGTTCACGTATTTCATATAGATAACACTGTGCTCGTGCACGAGAAGTTATCTGGGAGCAGGCACTGATTGGCTAGACTGCAAGTCTGTCAAAAGAACTGAAAAAAGGGGCAGTTTGCAGAGGCTTAGATACAAGATAATCACAGAGGTTAAAAGTATATTATTATAAATGTGTTAGTTATGCAAAACTGGGAAATGGGTAATAAAGGGATTATCTATCTTTTAAAACAATAAAAATTCTGGTGTAGACTGTCCCTTTAAGTTCCTGTAAACTTTTGGACCCAACTAATGAGAATAAAGGTCTTTTAAACAAAGATTTTTTCTGGTGGCTGGAGTGCTTTGGATGCATGACTATTTGGATTGACAAGATTTGACAAATCTTACTCCGTGTCCCACAAACTGGTGTGCTGTTCTCTTCTTTTTTTTTTTATTTATGCCTTATGCAGCCCGATGTTTCCGCTGCTACATAACTTGTCCGCCACTTCTTAGGTGGCAGACTGCAATCATCCCGATCAGATAGGATCGGGATGATTGACACCCCTGCTAGCGGCCAATTGGCCGCGAATGTGCAGGGGGTGGCTTGCACAAGCAATAGTTAAAGGGACAGTCTACACCAGAATTTTTATTGTTTTAAAAGATAGATAATCCCTTTATTACCCATTTCCCAGTTTTGCATAACCAACACAGTTATAATAATATACTTTTTACCTCTGTGATTATCTTGTATCTAAGCCTCTGCAAACTGCCCCTTTTTTCAGTTCTTTTGACAGACTTGCAGTCTAGCCAATCAGTGCCTGCTCCCAGATTAATTCACGTGCACGAGCACAGTGTTATCTATATGAAATATGTGAACTAACACCCTCTAATGGTGAAAAACTGTTAAAATGCAATCTGAAAGAGGTGGGCTTCAAGGTATAAGAAATTAGCATATGAACCTCCTAGGTTAAGCTTTCAACTAAGAATACCAAGAGAACAAAGCAAAATTGGTGATAAAAGTAAATTGGAAAATTGTTTAAAATTACATGCTCTATCTGAATCATGAAAGTTTATTTTGGCCTAGACTGTCCCTTTAATGTTAGTTAAATGTCGGCATTTAGCAATGCTATAGCGAATCATGTCTGCCCGAGATTTAATAAATTGACCCCTTAGTCTGAACTTCAAATTAGCAGTAGATTTTTTTCTTATCAATTTCAAACTTGTGTCTATTTCTACTCCTCTTGCATTATGTTACATCCATCAGCCAATCACAAATGCATACACTTATATTCTGTGAATTCTTGCACATGCTAAGTAGGAGCTGGTGTCTCAAAAAGTGTAAATATAAAAAGACTGTGCCCATTATAAATTGGAACTTTTTTTAAAATTGCATGCTCTATCTGAATCATAACAGTTTAATTTTCACTTGAGTGTCCCTTTAATTTAGGAACCTGTACAGCTATAGTACATTCACATCCGCTAACTCTATAGCTATATCATCCACTTTTGAGGTTTGTAAAAACTTCCCCATATGGTGAAAACTAATTAAAGTTTTAGGGCTAGATTACAAATGGGAGCACGATAAGTAACCAGCCATTACAATTAGTACTCAATTAGATCTCTGGTTAATTTTCTAAAATTGCCCCATATACCCTCAAAATAGATGGCATTGCAGTTTTCAATTTAAAAAAAATGCAGTATTTTTTTAAAATTAAAAACAACTGCACTAGGTAGTTTTTTGGGTCTAAAGTTGGTGGAAGTGGGTTGTTAGAAAAAAACGGCACTAAAAAGTGCCTTTACGGGGGGCGGAGCCTACACTCAATGCGGCTGGATGCATCTCAGTGAAGCTCTCTGAGCTTAAATCTATTTTTACAAGTTAAATATAGCCAACCTTTAATATTTATTGACCTGCATTAGATATTCATCAAGGTGAGCAGATATCTGCTAGGAGCTGATGTTTGATGGAGTTTATGCCTATGTTCTTTGAGTCAGCTACGGGACAAGCTTGCTATCAGGATTGGAAGCCATTTTTGCAACTACGCAGCAATTTGTGAAACAGAAAGAGATCCTGAATAGTCTTTGGAACGTATGTCTGGGGCTGCCGCGCTATTACCCCCCCCCCAAACTCTGGGGTTAAGATTTCCTGAAATAGGATAACAGTTGAGGGAAGTCACCAGTTGTTTTATTGGGCCTGCTCCAATTTGGGATTTTCAACTCTGACTTCTACGCTACACAGTCTGGACAGTATACTGCTACCTATATCTTGAAAATGGAGGCACTGGACAAATGGGAGCATACAATAAACAGCCTACTGCTACACCACTTTCAGAGCCTAGAGGAAGAGCTCTGTAGGATTCTTAAGCTGCATGGGGCCCTTGAGCATCCGACGGGGGCACATACTGGTGCACAACCAACTAAACAGATAATGCCGGACAGTACATTGGCCCCCCACCTCTGTGGCCCGACGGATACAACGCTCTCCCCAGATGAAGAATCTACACTTTCCTCAGATTTGATCCGGGAGAATCTAGGTTACAATATGGAGCCGGGTGGCCAGGAAAACCCTAGATTTGAACATGTTGAGAGAGCGAATATCAGAGGAGAGGCGGGTTCCCAGGGGGTCGCACGAGCAATTCAAAGTAAGCTACCTCTAGTCTGGACACAGCAGTTTGGAGCTCCGGCACTAAATCAAATATCTTTGCTGTGGCTGGACATAGCTGCTGGCGACATGGTCAGGACAGATCAAGATAGCCACTACATCAGAGCGGAACATTTCCCAGTTTCACTCCGCAATGACCAGAGTCAGTTAACATCTCAACAAGTCAGAGCTTCCAGACTTTGGAGTGAATATTCTCCCCACTCAAGGATTCATGTGCAAGACAGGGAGCTGCAACTCGAGCGACAGGGTGTGGGATAGCCAAAAGGAGAGATCTGGGTCTGCCTTACCTTACTGTAGGTAAATCTTCAATCATAAAGGTAGTCCCTTCTAAAAGTCTGGGTCATTGAGAGCCACTTTGTTTGGGGTAATTGTACTGTTCCTCCCAACTAGCACTTAGCACGCAAACGTTAACGACATGGAGGATTCAGCAGAACTCTTTATAATCTTACAGCACATAGACCTTAATTGTTAATTGTTGGTTCCTGATTTATTCATGTGTGATTGTTTGTAGATACGGCCGTTCGCTTATAGTTAAACATTTGGTCTGCTTTATCTGTCACTATGTACTACTCTGGGAGAGTCACTGGCTTGGGCTAAAGTGAGAACTGAGCGGACAACATTAGTTCTGCCTGATATCAAATTTGTGTCTTCAGTGGAATTTAGTTCAGGACTACTACATATTGTAAGGTGCAGACCTAATCTATACTGTAGACTCCTTCTCTATTTTGTTGTATGCCGAAAAATACCAGCCACTTTGTCTCAAATGTTCTATGTGTGTGTTAGATAAGATATTTTATTTATAGAATACAGTATATGGTACTATTTGACTCCACACTCAGTTCATAGGGACTGAGCCTCTGAAATACATCGCTCGTCTTACATATACACTGCAGCTGTTGGATTGCTGTTCTCCATGCTCTCTTTTGGTACCGGAGTCACTCTTTCATCTCCCAACCGCTGTCTATTAGGGTATATTCTCCCAATTTACATAATGCCCATACCTTTCTTGTATATATAGTATAATATGTCAAAATATTGAGCCTGTTCATTACTTAAAAGTTTAAGTTAATATAGAGGCTGGCATACTGTACGGCTCTTAATCTATCCTTATCAACAGTTACTCCCTCCTGCATCAGCTAATCCCAAATACTACACAACATTTAATCCTTTTTTTTTATAGATACCTAGGTAAATCTGAACAAGGGGTTCTAAAGTTTTGCTTAAATTGTAGCATAGTAAATCTTCAATTTAGACATTGATAGTGGTATTGTTATATGCCTGTTTCAACTATATTTATACTCGGAGACTTATATACACTCTACTGCATTATATTATATGTGCAGAAACTATGGTTATCCTATACTTGGCTCAGCTATAACTGTACTGCATATTCTTGCTTCATGAATAAGGTAGATAACCAAATAGCTAATACTAGAAAACAGTATGATACTTTATGCTTCCGTGTTTACACAGAGGAATTAGACTACACGATAACATTGCCACATATAAGTTATTCCACTAGATGGCAGCATTCATTTGCAGGAAGGCACAATAGAGTCCCATAGCTGATGGGGAGACTCTACATTTGCCCACAGAAGAATATACCAGGTTAGTGGAAGTTGGTGTATTTCCAGCTGCTGTACTTCAATTTACACTTTAGAGAGAAGACCCTATTTTAGATATATAAATGACTAATTTGTAGTCCATAGTAGATTACCAATCCCTATACTATTCCCAGCAGTTCTAAATGCCCCACAGTATATATTTTCTTTCCTTTTGTTTTTATCATGGATCCCTCACTCACAATACTTATAGCCAGGCTCTAAAATTCAGCTGAAAAATATGTAGCCACTTTTTTTTTTTTTATATAGTTGTTTTTTATTGGGTTTTCAACAGCATAAAAAAAAAACATACAATAGCATTAAACCAATTGTTGAGCATGACAGGGATCATACACAATTACAAACAGAGCTGGTGGATAAAATAAACTCCCAGAGTCCAGTAGTCAAGTGTGCAGTCCATGTGAGAGTTAGTCCATTTATCTGTGCATAAAGGTAGGTAACACAAGAAAATATAGTTCCAGAAATAGTACTCATTTCTATAAGTGGACTGCCACTTGTAAATAATAGTGAAGACAGTATGGCTGACCAAGCCTCTGCTTGACAGCCTTGTCTGGCGTGGACAAAGATTAAATTGAAAAACCACCAAAAATTAAAATACATAGATCCCAATAAATCAATCAAGGAAAAAATAATAACAATAACAGAATAAATTACAATATCGATAAATAGACCTTGTGCACTCGGGTGTGGAGACGGGCATCGCGATGGCTCTGAATAAGCTTGATCGAGAAATTAATGGGGAGGTACTTACATGGTTAACCTACCATGGGTTTAACTGGGTGTTGATCAGTTGGGCTAACTAAGATTTATATCTATCTAGCTCCCAGAGGAGTAACATGTTCTCATAGAAATCTAATTTGCCAATTTGAAGGTAATGGAATCTTTCTAATATCAAGTCAGAGTTGACCAGTTTCTTCCATTCGCTAATAGTGGGGATTTTAGTGGATTTCCAGCATCTGGGTATCATTTGTTTCGCAGTATTTACCAAAATGTAGAATAGCTGTCTACGGATTTTACATGTTATTTGGGGGGTGTCGTGTAGAAGGGCCGTTTCTATGCTTGGGAGGAGTTGTGTGGCAAGAACTGCGTTAATTTCTCGGAAAACTGCTGTCCAGAAGTTTCTTATGGGCACACAATCCCACCATATATGAGCCATACTTCCAGGCTGACTACAACCTCTCCAGCATGCATCTGAGCTGCCTCTAAAAATACGCTTAATTTTGGTTGGGGTTAGATACCAGCGGGTAAAAATTTTTATGTTTGTTTCCTTCGCTCTTGAGGAATGTGCGGAGCGTGATAAATTCTCGAATCTATTGTGCCAGTCTCCTTTACTTGTGGTTGTGTCTAGCTCCCTGTCCCATCCTGCAATGTACGAGGGTAATCTCGGGAACCTATTTTCCAACACTAGTTTATACAGAGTGGAAACAGATCTAAGAGCCTTTAGATCGCTCAAGCAATATTGCTCGAATTTTATTAAGGGTCGCAAGAAGTCAGCTTTTTGTTTGTGTGTGAGTATGAAATGTCTCGCTTGGTGATAGTTGAACCAGGAGGTGAAAAATATGTAGCCACTTTTTATTAGCAACAAGATGCCTCGTATTTTTAGATGTTTACAAAATAGATATTTGTATACTTGATACTCTTACAATTTAGATTATAAATTTGGCACTATATTCTGCTTTGTACATTTAGTAGATAAAATTAAAATTGAGGATAATGAGGTTGCTGAGTGCTAATTTGAAAGTACATTTAGTTTTATCTTTGTATGTGACACCTAGAATGGAGATTGTTTATTGTTGTACCTTTAACTCATACCTTTCCTCATGAGGATTACATTGTATGTTGATTATTGTTATTTTTTTTCTTCCTTATTATCTTTATAGAAGCACATGTTCATTATGTCATCTAATTCTGCCTATTAGCTAATATGTATACAATTTACTTGTATTGCACTCTTTTGAGCATTTGTATGGTATATTCTCAAATAAAAATTCAATAAAAAAAAATATATAAAAAAAAGTGCATTTACATTGCGGTCTATGGGAACTGTGTGTTCCCATAGACTGCAATGTAAATATATATGTACTGTATATGATTATATACATATATATTTATGTGTTAATGTGTGTATATACACATATTAACACATAAATATATATTTATATAATCATATACATATATATTTAAAAATGCTGCCCATCGCTGCGCTACTTACCCCCTTTGCTGCTCGAGGTTCTGATGCTGTCTGTGACGCTGTCCAGTGGCGTAGCATGGGGGGGCCACAGGGGCGGTTGCCCCAGGCGCATTATTCTTAGGGGCGCAAAATTAAAGAGCCATCTCCTTATCATGAAGTACGCTCTCTAGTCTCCACCACCGCTCTCACTGAGTGTCTCACATGCAGCGCCGGGAGGAAGTAATCATCCTGGTGGTTTGTGCCTGTACTATTCATTTCTAACTCTAGGTGTCACTGTTCCGTTATAGCTCAATGTAAATAGTTACTGCACTCCTCTCTAGACTTTTCTCCCCCTTCCTGAGCTCTAGTGCAGTGAGACATAGCAGCAGACCTGATATAGGTGAGTTGTGCAGACTCCCATACTTTATATTGTGCAGACTCAAACACTTTTTATTGAGCAGACTCCCGAACTTTATATTGTGCAGACTCCCAAACTTTATATTGTGCAGACTTCCATACTTTATATTGTGTAGACTCCCAAACTCTATATAGTGCAGACTCCTAAACTCTATATTGTGCAGATTCCCAAACTCTATATTGTGCAGACTCCCAAACTCTATATTGTGCAGACTCCCAAACATTATATTGTGCAGACTCCCAAACTCTATATTGTTTAGACCCCTAAACTCTATATTGTGCAGACTCCCAAACTCTATATTGTACAGACTATCTATCTATCTATTGGGTACTTATAGAGCACAAACTAATCACCCGTGAGAGTCTCAAGGCGCTAAGGGAAAGCGGAAATGGGGAGGGGTGGAGGGTATGGGCGTTGAGTCGAAGAGCCAGGTTTTGAGGTCCTTTCTGAACTTTGTAAGGGAGGTGCATTGTCTGAGGTGCAGCAGGAGGGTGTTCCATGTCTTTGCTGCCATGTGGGAGAAGGTTCTTCCGCCCACTGGGGATTTGCTGATGCGGGGGATGACTGCAAGTGCTTGGTCGGCCGATCGGAGTTGTCTGGCGGAAATGTACGGAGTGGTTGATGTATTCAGGTCCGATGTTGTGTAGGGCCTTGAATGCGTGGGTAAGGAGCTTGAAGGTGAGTCTCTTGTTGATGGGGAGCCAGTGAAGGTTCCTTAGGTGTTCGATGATGTGGCATTGGAGAGGAATGTCGAGGATGAGTCTGGTTGAGGCGTTCTGGATATGTTGGAGTCTCTTTTGGAGTTTGATGGTGGAGCCTGCGTAGAGTGCGTTGCCGTAGTCCAACCGGCTGCTGACGAGGGTGTGGGTGACTCTATATTGTGCAGACTCCCATACTCTATATTGTGCAGATTCCCAGACTCTATATTGTGCAGATTCTAATACTCTATATTGTGCAAACTCCCATACTTTATATTGTGCAGACTCCCATACTCTATATTGTGCAGACTCCCATACTTTATATTGTGCAGACTCCCATACTTTATAGCTATAAGATGGTAATATATATTTATACATGCAAGGTTCATCTTGTCTTTTTTATTTATATATTATATATTTTTTTTATTTTTGTGATAACATTTTCAACTATTTCATAATCAGAGCACTGAGGAATTCTGAATTGGGGGGCTGCGGGGTACAACAGTGAGGTGGTACAATGAGGTACAATACAGAGGTGGTACAGTGAGGTGCTATAGTGAAGTGGTACAGTGAGGTACTATAGTCAATCCCTACTGTACTGGTGGAAGAGACTCAGTCAGTGCTAATGGGTTAGGGGGCGCAATACTGACGCCACTGACGCTATCAGAACAAGGCTCCCATAGCCTATGGAAGGGCACTGAGCACAATGCTTGCTAACAAGGCGATCGTGACCTCACATTTGCATTGCAATTTACTTGTAATACCAACACACATTATCGTGCGCTGTTATTACAAAGTGGAAGGCTAATATCGCAATATTTAGTGCTCCACTTGTAATCTAGCCCTAATTCTGAAGATAGTCTTTCTCTTTTGTTTAATTATTTATTTATTATAAAAAATATAGATTTTTAAATTCTTTAGCTGTAGCCTTTGAAAGTGAATGCAAGCGCATGAGCACAATCACGATTTACACTGTTATGCTTGAATAATAAGTGGAAAACCACATAAAAAAATAAATTTAAAGTACAAGTACACTCATTGACCTAGATCACATGTTGCGTGGTATGGCTTTTCTGCGCACAATATGGTCTTTGCGTGTGGAATGGTTATTGATTTAGTATTATAAGTCGCTCATTCAGTCTTTGTTATGCGTAATATGGCCTTTACCGCAACGATCTATTCTACACTCAAAGACCTGTAGTAATGTGTTTAGCAAAACAAAAAACACATCAAAAATACCTTACAAAGTACACCTACACCCATAAACTACACTATTAACTGGTAAACCCCCATCCACCATCATCGCAAGCACTAAATGAAACTAATAACCCCTAAATCAATCTTCAGTGTGTGGCTGGAGATCACATGAAGATGACCTCCGTGTGGCCTGGCTGAAGAAGAGGATCGATGTCGCCGATGACCTCCCCGCATTCGCCGCCGCCACCGGGATGAAGATAGAAGATGGACCGCGGCCTGGATGAAGATTGAAGAAGATCTTAATCTTAGATTTATTTAGATACTTTGAGATGTGGGGGATGGCGGTTTAGGGTTATTAGACTAGGGGCTTATGGTATTTGGTTAGGTTTTTGGGCCATTTTTTTTCTCTCCATAGACTTCAAATTGGGAATGCGATCGCAAGTGTTTTTTTTCAACATTTTTTCTCCAATGATCTCTATGGGGGAATACATGCATGCGGACGCCAAATTGGAACTTGGTTTGTGTGCGTTATGCGGCTTAACGCCGCATAACGCACGCAAAAAGTTTGCAACAGATTTGCCACGCGACTTGTAATCCGGGCCATTGTCTAATAAAAATTATCAAAAAAAATATTGCAGAAAAAAGTTGTAAAGGCTCAAGAATATGAGGTCTCAGGTGCTAGAGAAAAAAAAAGGCAGGCAAATGAATTTAACATAGAGGTACATACATATACATGTTTAATATGTATGCATGCATGTATATATATATACATCTATAAATGTGTGTGTGTGTGTATATGTGTGTACATATGTATTTATATTTGTATATATGTATTTACAGACATATATACTCACATAAACACATAACTACATATGTAGACATATAGATAAGTGCATTGGAACCCTTTTTCAATCAAGAAGATGAAAACATGTGAAATCATTTTTAATAAAGTGCTTAACTATGTATTTACAGTAAATATTTCACATTCTATTGTTCTTCACATAGGGGAATATGGTCTAAGTATTTTTAAGTAGATATTCCTGTATATATATATATATATATATATATATATATATATATATATATATATATATATATATATACCTATATATGTATATACCTATATATGTTGGGTTAGCGTATTTGAGAAAACATGATCGGGCTTGCTCAACTTGGGTGTTAGTGTTTTTCCAATTTTCGCGCATTGAAGTCTATGGGGGAATAGCTCTCTGGTTGAAGTCCTGGTCAGCTGACGGTGTCAAAATCTAGACTGCTTTCCTTGGCTTTTAAGGGTAAAACCTTATTTGGTCCAGGTTTAGGTTCAATTATTTCTACAGTAACTAGAGGTAAGGGTGCCTTCCTTCCCCAGGATAAGAAAACTAGATACAAGGGTTGCCAATCTTGCCATTTTCGTCCCTTTTGTGCAAATAAGGGCCAGAGAACTCCTCCAGAACAGATCAGCCCAGAAGTACCTAGAAACCAAATCAATTTTGGAGCAAAAATAATCAATACAAGAAGTCTACCCCTGACAACAAGTCAACATGAAGGTTAAGCCCCCGATCTGGGATCGGATCGTGTAGGGGGCAGACTAACTTTATTTCAGGAAGCTTGGATTAAGGATGTTCAGGACCTCTGGGTTCTGGATGTGGTTTACGGAGGATACAGAATAGATTTGCAGTCTTGCTCACCAAAAGGCATATTTCTGCTCTCCAGGCTTTCAACAAGGCCAGAGAAGAGCTTTTTTGAAATGTGTAGAGGACCTCGTATCCATGGTATTGATTGTTCCAGTTCCCTTATCAGAAAGGGGAAAAGGATTTTATTCAAATCTGTTCATAGTTCCCAAAAAAGAGGGAACTTTTCGCCCCATCCTAGACTTGAAGTGTCTCTCCAAATGTCTGAACATTCTTTCCTTCAAAATGGAAACTATCAGGTCCATCTTTCTTTTAATTCAGGAAGGACAATTTATGACCACTATAGACTTGAAGGATGCATAATTTCGAACTGCCTGCCGTTTCGGGATGTGTTGCTTCACAGACTTTTGCCGTCAATATCTATGTTTCTATTGATTTATGGAATAAACTTCCTCAAGAGGTAGTAGCGACAAACACTGTAGGGGACTTTAAAAATGCATGGGACAAGCATAAGGCTATCCTACAATCTAGATAAGTTTATACTTCAAGTGACGTGCGGTGACGTCAGAGGCTAGTGAGGCACTGGCTATGATACGCCTGAGAAACACATATATGAACCCGACAGAGGCAGCTTTCATTTATGATTAAATTGGCAGGTTTCAGGTCTAATTTACTGCTATTATTAAATTTGCTTCATTTTCTTTTTATTCTTTGTTGAAAGATATGCAGTAATGCACTACTGGGAGCTAACTGAACACATTCAATTAACCAATGACAAGAGGCATATATGTACAGTCACAAATCAGCAGCTAGCTCCAAGTAGTATATCGCTACTCATGAACCTATCTAGGTATGCTTTTTAAAGGATACCAAAAGAAAAAAAGCAAATCAGATAACAGAAGTAAAATGTAAAGTTGTTTAATATTGTATATTCTATCACATACATGAAAGAAACATTTGGGTTTAATGCTCCTTTTAAAATTGTGAAAACACATCCTTTTTACTGCAGCTATTCTCCAATAGTCAAATTCCACCCACTGTTTGCCTTATTTGGAGAAGCCAATCTGGGATTTATTCCTCAGACAACAAGGCCACTGTCATACAGTTAGTATAAAGAGTTTTGCAGCTGTTATCCACTAAAGCCAGTTAGGGACAGATATGTAGCAGGCTGAGCCTTGATAAGTCAGCAAGGTGCATTCCATATTCTGATAATTAGAAATTGCTCAACATTTAGTGCTAAATTACATGAGAAAGGGGGCAAAATGTTTTTAAGATATTTTGGATTATGTCATGTTTAACCTCATTCCTTTATAGGAACAGGGTTTATGGAGGTTAGCCAATTTTGTTAATATACCTTATGAAGAGGATGTTTTATCAAATAAAAAAATAAAAATAAGCTGCACTTTAAAAATCAATAGAGCGCAAATTACACGAGAAAGGGGCAAAATAAATAATGAAAATATATTGCAAAGTTGTTTTATTATTCATAACTGGGAAGCAATGCTTTTGTGTAGCTCTATTAATCTGTTTGGCTTGCCATGGGATTTCTAAACCTACAAATTTGGAAATGTGTACAATATAGCAGAACTGTACAGTACACATTCCCAAATTTGTAGATTCAGAAATCCCATGACAAGCCATACAGATTGGTTAGTGATATTCTCAAATCATCCTAATGTGACACTATATAAGAGGCTTGACACAGAGGTTTAAAAGACTCCACTATAGCCTTAGATGATGCATCAAAATATGTATAGTTACCTAACATGAATAAAGTATGAGGGAAAGTGAAATAAAAAACACACCACCACCTTAGGTACAACAGAAGGCTGCAACTCACTGAGCCACAATATAGTACTCCCCTACCACAAAGGGGGTTAAAATACAAAAAAATGCATGGTCTGAATACACAATATAAAAAAGATAGCATGTGGGCGGGGCTTAGGTCCGGTGTCTGTGTCGCAGTTAGTTTAGTACAATCAACCTGTCTGGATGTGTATTGCTATGCTCTGTAATAAAATAGAGTTGTACCATCATTGCTGTGTCCTGCCTATGTCCTGCATCTCATGACATGGTGTCAGAAGTTCTGGACTACGCTTCTGTTTCTGATGATGACGATGTCAAAGTTTACCCCACCTGAGCCTTTTGACTTTTCTCAGCCTGCAGCTTGGCCCACATGGCGTCAGCGGTTTCAGCGCTTCAGGATTGCATCCAAACTGAACAAGGAGAGTGGTGAAGTACAAGTTAATTCTCTTTTATATTCTATGGGGAAAGATGTAGAGCCAGTGTTCAATGCTTTTACTTTCCAAGAAGGGGACGAAGTTAACTTTGATATAGTTATGGATAAACTCAGTGCCCACTTTGTGCCCAAAAGAAATGTGATTCATGAGAGAGCTTGTTTTCACAAACGTAATCAGCGTGTGGGAGAATCTGTGGAGTCATTTGTGCGCAGCCTGTATGAATTAGCTGAATTCTGTGAGTTTGGTGTTGCTAAAGAAGAGCAAATTAGAGACAGAATAGTTATTGGAATTGCAGATGCTGAAGTCTCCCTGAAGCTGCAGTTAGAGCCTGATTTAACGTTAGACGGGGCTATTAGGATGGCCCGCCAGAGTGAACTGGTGAAAAAGCAAAGTGCTGATCTGAGGTCTGAGAGTATTGTGGATGAAGTGCAACAGTCTAGGAAAATTACTAGTGAAAGGCACAGTGTGAGCGGTAGATCTAAAGTACTGGAAAGGCCTAGAAGTGGATGGGCGCAACATGGCCGATGCACACGGTGCTACCGGGCTCATGATCAGAGTGCTATATGCCCGGCCAGAGATAAAAGATGCAGAAAATGTAACAGAATAGGCCATTTTGAAGTGGTGTGTAAAACTGAATACATTAAGGAGATGCAGGTGGACAGTGACCAGGAGGGTCAGGAAGTGTCTTTTGTGGGGTCTGTTGTGGAACGGACAAGCTCAGAGGAAGATTGGAAAGTTACCTTTACTGTAATGGGAGCCAATGTTGATTTTAAGATTGACACAGGAGCTGATATCACTGTAATGTCTTTTGCTGAATTTATGAAACTGCCTCGACAGCCCCAGCTGGCGAAGGTTACTACAAATGTTCATAGTCCTGGTGGCCGCATTGATTGTGTGGGGAAATTTCTTGCCAGCTGTGAGTACAAACAAAGGAAGTTCACCATGTGGGTGCATGTGATCCGAGGTCAGTGTGTTAACAGTTTATTGAGCAGAAAAGCAGCCTGTGACTTGGGCCTCGTGGCCAGAGTGAATGAGATCTCTGAAGATATGTTTGGCGAGTTGGGCCTACTGAGCTGCAAACCTGTCCGTATAGCACTTAAAAGTGACGCAGTCCCGTACAGTATTTCTACTCCTCGTAGAATTCCGTTCCCGCTCATGCCTCAAGTGGAGAAAGAGCTCATGCGCATGAAGTCTATGGGGGTTATTGAAGAGGTTGTTGAAGCAACTGATTGGTGTGCCCCCATTGTTCCAGTTGCAAAGAAAAACGGAAAGGTGCGCATCTGTGTGGACCTGAAAAGGTTGAATGAGGCAGTGAAGAGGGAGAGATTTGTGCTGCCGACACTGGAAGATATAGCCCCGAAGTTGGCTGGGGCGAAGTTCTTTTCCACATTAGACGCTTCTAGCGGCTTTTGGCAGATCCCCCGGGATCCAAAGTGCCGCAAACTGACTACCTTTATCACTCCGGTAGGTCGGTTCTGTTTCTGCAGACTTCCCTTTGGGATATCCTCCGCTCCTGAGATCTTTCAGAGGGAAATGAGTTCTCTCCTGAGTGGCCACGTGGGCACAGCAGTCGTCATGGACGACATTCTAGTGTATGGGTCTACAGTGGAGGAGCATGATCAGCGTTTGAGTTGTGTGCTGCAGGCTATCAAAGAGTCTGGGCTGAAGCTGAATAAAGAAAAATGTCATTTTAGGAAAACTGAATTATGCTACTTTGGGCATATCATCAACGGGGATGGCATCAAGCCGGACCCCGAGAAAATTCGGGCTATCGAACAGATGAAAAGCCCTTCTGATGTACATGAGCTGAGACAGATATTGGGCCTTGTAAATTACGTGGGCAAGTTTCTTCCAGATTTATCTACAGTTTTGCACCCTATCACGGAGTTGCTTAAGAAAGATGTTGCCTGGGTCTGGGGACCCTCACAAGAAAAAGCGTTCCTGCATGCTAAGTCCCTGCTGGGGTCTGCCCCAGTGCTGGGGTTCTACGACCCTTCAAAAAAGACTGTGGTTAGTGCTGATGCAAGCAGTTATGGGTTGGGGGCTGCACTCCTGCAGCTGAATGACAACAAACTACAGCCCATCGCCTACTGTTCCCGCACACTGACGGCTGCGGAGTCGAAATACGCTCAAATTGAGAAAGAGTGCCTGGCTGCAGTTTGGGCCTGTGAGCGCTTTCAGCGTTATCTAGTGGGTTTGGAGAAATTTTGTCTGGAAACTGACCACAAACCGCTAGTCCCTCTTATCAATTCTTATGACATCGACAAAACACCCTTGAGATGCCAGAGACTTTTAATGAGACTACTCAGGTTCAATGTTCAGGCAGTGCATGTGCCGGGGAAGCAGCTGGTTGTGGCAGATACACTGTCCAGGCTCCCGCTGGCTGCTGCTGAAGAATCCTCCACAGAGTCGGATGTAAAAGTGTATGTTGATTCAGTTCTGGCCTCTAAGTCCATTTCTTCAAGGAAACTGGAAGAGATAAAGAAAGAGACATATTTGGACACAGATCTGCAAGAAGTTATAAGGTACATAAGAGATGGCTGGCCCGAGAGCCGGGCAGCCTGGATGTCTTTAAATGCTTACCAGCCAGAGAGGTCGCAGCTCACGGAGCTGGAGGGGTTGGTGCTGTTCCAAGACCGTATTGTAATTCCTGTCAGCATGAGGAAGGAGATGTTACACAGGATTCACGATGGCCACTTAGGCATTACAAAGTGCAGAGAAAGAGCAGCTACAGCTGTGTGGTGGCCTGGGATCAGCTCCGACATTGCAAATCACGTGTCTAAATGTGCCTTTTGCCGGGAACGCCGGCCTACTCAGAGAAGGGAGCCCTTAATGTCTACTCCGCTGCCTGCGGGGCCGTGGCAGAAAATAGCTGCTGATTTGTGCGAACTGCACGGGAAAAAGTTTCTTGTTGTTATCGACTACTATTCCAGGTATTTGGAAATAGCACCCCTGAATGATATCACAAGTCAGGCCGTTATCATTTGCCTGAAGAGCTTGTTCGCCCGCTGGGGCATTCCAATGGAGCTGGTGAGTGATAATGGCATGCAGTTCGCTTCTACAGAGTTCAGTGCTTTCAGCAGGGAATATGATTTTGTACATTCCACGTCAAGTCCACATTATCCGCAGGCCAACGGAATGGCTGAAAGGGCAGTTCAAACAACAAAATTCATTCTAAAGCAATCTGAACCGTACCTAGCCCTCTTGTCATACAGGGCGACGCCCATTCAAGCCACCGGGTTTAGCCCGGCACAGCTGATGCTAGGACGCCAGATTCGCACCACTTTACCCTCAGTGGGTGTCTTCAAGCCGCCTGGCCCTGTTCCTCGGGACGAAGTCCTTAGGAGGGATGAAGAGGCCAAAAAGGGTTATCGTTTCTTCTACGACAGGAGACATTCTGTCAGGCCTTTACAGGAACTGAAAGCAGGCCAAAGTGTCAGAATTAAACTGGATGATGAGAAGAAATGGAAGACGCCTGCTACGGTAGTGGGCCGCTCTCCAGAACCAAGGTCTTACACAGTCCTTACAGAGGGAGGGACGGTTACACGCCGTAACCGAAGACATCTTCAGCCTGTACCTGAGAGTCTGGAACCGGATACCTCAATACCACCGCCGGTGGGATCCCCTGTTCTAAGAGAGGTGCCTTCCCCTCAGCAAGATCATAGCGGGGATATATCTTTGCCTCCAGCAGACTCTTATTCACCATCTTCTGTATCAGAGGACAGTTCATGCAAAGTTACATCAAGCGGAAGAGTGGTGAGGCTTCCGGCCCGATACAGGGACTGACTTTAGCTAGAACAGTGACCGGAAGTATGGGCAGAATAATCCCATGGTCACTGTGGACTAGGGTAGTCTACCCCGATGTCCAATCAGGATGTAATTTATTTGTTCATGTTTTCTAATCTATCTGTTTTTATAATGTTCTAAAACAAAATGTTGTTGTATACCCTGTTGGTGTACCTTGTTATTTAATATATGCGAATGTATGCTTTGTCTTTGAAAAAGGGGAAGATGTGATGATAGCAGGATGTGATGTCACTAGCATGTGGGCGGGGCTTAGGTCCGGTGTCTGTGTCGCAGTTAGTTTAGTACAATCAACCTGTCTGGATGTGTATTGCTATGCTCTGTAATAAAATAGAGTTGTACCATCATTGCTGTGTCCTGCCTATGTCCTGCATCTCATGACACTTCCTTTTACCTGCATGCATTGCTTTGTCCTCAACCATTTGGAGGAGGGTCACTGCAGCTGGCATTGTTTTAGATTTGAGAAAGAGAGAGAAAGAGAGTGGACTTTTACAAGATGTTGTTTTTATATCCTTACTTTTCTTACATCCATTTACATTATAACATTATAATTTATAATGGATGTAAGCAAGGTAAGGTTATAAAAACAAAATCTTGGGCAATAGTAATACTATACAGAGAGAGGAGGGCAGGTGAGAATCAGATACTGTCCAAAAACAAGGTAGCCCATACGAATCCTACTCTGTGCTGAGTGGCCTTTGGGTTTTAATTTCTACAAATAGATTTTGAATCTGATCAGCAATAATAATTAAATAAAATAAATTGCAAGCAGCTGAACCTGGAATCCTGGATTCATAAGTGAAGTGAGTAAGTCCACAAACTTCAAGCTCACAAAAGTATAACACAGCACACTGAGAGCAGAGCAGTAGAGAGAGCAGTGCACTACTACTAAAGTAACTTTTTGCAGTTGCACAATCATGGCCACACAATGACAATCCACACATGCTGCATGCACAATGAATGCACGCCACCACTGACCTTATTACAAACTCTCTCAAGTAGTTGAGAAATTACTCTGAATGACAGTTCATTCGTTGTCCAGAAAAAAGTAGAGAGACACCTCGGCTGAGCGTCTCAGTCGGCTGGCATTCAGCTGGCCTGGCTAGGCAGCGGCTAACGCTTAAGGGTTAATGACTGAATGATCCTCCTGGCTATATGGCTAATTCACTAATTGGCTATCTGAGTGATGAGCTTGAGTCACATCGGTGACGGTCACACTTTACCAGCTCACCTCACAGTGACTGAATCTGACAACGTGGCGAAGCTCAACTGACAGTCAGACAACCTGCGTCCTCTTCACTGGCACATGACAGCACATCTCCATGCCTCGCTGTTGACTTTTAATCTCCCGCCCTGCACCAGTGAGTCCTCCCAGCCACCTGCAAATGAAAATAAGAAGCCTGCCGCACAGCCGCTGATTGGCACCTGAGTCCCGACTCAAGGCTGCTAGAGAGGCGCTTCTTTTGGAGCTGTATGGGCCGCGAAGAGAAGATCATCAAGCTTTCATTGCCACTGGGTGGCAGTCTCTAGTGGCCCATACGAATACATGCATTCATATTGTGCAACGGAAGGGGAGCCGAACAGCTCACAGCCTCTACTTCCTTGCACAATATGGATGTGTGTGGGGGGAGATATTGTAATGTATATAATAGTAGTTAACGGCACAAGACAGACAGACTTTTTGTTTAATATGGTGGCGGAGTTGGCGGCGGGGGGTGGGGGGGTAGGGGTTGACCCTTGAGAACAATTTTTTTTATAAAAATCTTTTTTTTTAAAAAGATTATTAAGTTGTGTAATTACACACATAGGACAGGTGAGGCGCTGCCTCACCTGGCTCCTATGACAGCACGTCAAAGTGTTAGGTAATATCGGGCAGACTTGCTGGGCCTATGGCTCTTATCTGCCGTCAATATCTATGTTTCTATGTTAATACCAGCTATCCTAATATATGGCTATTTGCCTAGGATAAGTAGGAAATAATACCACTGTACCAAATACCACTTGTGTAAAAAACAGATGGTTAGTTATACTGGGTACAAATATGTTACATTACTGAATGAGCAAAAATAGTCTGCTGATGAGGAATGGGATATTATGCTACAATAAGAATTACGTCTGTTAACATGTTGGGTAAAGAATCAGGTAAAGTGTTGTGTTGTGCTTAAACACGTGTGAAGATCCTGTTACATTTCAGAAAGCTGGGATATGATAATGCACAAGTTAAAGGATTACAAACTTTTACTAATTTCAGTAAATAAAAACAGCATATATACATATATATACCTATATATGTATATACCTATATATGTTGGGTTAGCGTATTTGAGAAAACATGATCGGGCTTGCTCAACTTGGGTGTTAGTGTTTTTCCAATTTTTGCGCATTGAAATCTATGGGGGAATAGCTCTCTGGTTGAAGTCCAGGTCAGCTGACGGTGTCAAAATCTAGACTGCTTTCCTTGGCTTTTAAGGGTAAAACCTTATTTGGTCCAGGTTTAGGTTCAATTATTTCTACAGTAACTAGAGGTAAGGGTGCCTTCCTTCCCCAGGATAAGAAAACTAGATACAAGGGTTGCCAATCTTGCCATTTTCGTCCCTTTTGTGCAAATAAGGGCCAGAGAACTCCTCCAGAACAGATCAGCCCAGAAGTACCTAGAAACCAAATCAATTTTGGAGCAAAAATAATCAATCCAAGAAGTCTACCCCTGACAACAAGTCAACATGGAGGTTAAGCCCCCGATCTGGGATCGGATCGTGAAGGGGGCAGACTAACTCTATTTCAGGAAGCTTGGATTAAGGATGTTCAGGACCTCTGGGTTCTGGATGTGGTTTACGGTGGATACAGAATAGATTTGCAGTCTTGCTCACCAAAAGGCATATTTCTGCTCTCCAGGCTTTCAACAAGGCCAGAGAAGAGCTTTTTTGAAATGTGTAGAGGACCTCGTATCCATGGTATTGATTGTTCCAGTTCCCTTATCAGAAAGGGGAAAAGGATTTTATTCAAATCTGTTCATAGTTCCCAAAAAAGAGAGAACGTTTCGCCCCATCCTAGACTTGAAGTGTCTCTCCAAATGTCTGAACATTCTTTCCTTCAAAATGGAAACTATCAGGTCCATCTTTCTTTTAATTCAGGAAGGACAATTTATGACCACTATAGACTTGAAGGATGCATAATTTCGAACTGCCTGCCGTTTCGGGATGTGTTGCTTCACAGACTTTTGCCATCAATATCTATGTTTCTATTGATTTATGGAATAAACTTCCTCAAGAGGTAGTAGCGACAAACACTGTAGGGGACTTTAAAAATGCATGGGACAAGCATAAGGCTATCCTACAATCTAGATAAGTTTATACTTCAAGTGACGTGCGGTGACGTCAGAGGCTAGTGAGGCACTGGCTATGATACGCTTGAGAAACACATATATGAACCCGACAGAGGCAGCTTAAATTTATGATTAAATTGGCAGGTTTCAGGTCCAATTTACTGCTATTATTAAATTTGCTTCATTTTCTTTTTATTCTTTGTTGAAAGATATGCAGTAATGCACTACTGGGAGCTAACTGAACACATTCAATTAACCAATGACAAGAGGCATATATGTACAGTCACAAATCAGCAGCTAGCTCCAAGTAGTATATCGTTACTCATGAACCTATCTAGGTATGCTTTTTAAAGGATACCAAAAGAAAAAAAGCAAATCAGATAACAGAAGTAAAATGTAAAGTTGTTTAATATTGTATATTCTATCACATACATGAAAGAAACATTTGTGTTTAATGCTCCTTTTAAAATTGTGAAAACACATCCGTTTTACTGCAGCTATTCTCCAATAGTCAAATTCCACCCACTGTTTGCCTTATTTGGAGAAGCCAATCTGGGATTTATTCCTCAGACAACAAGGCCACTGTCATACAGTTAGTATAAAGAGTTTTGCAGCTGTTATCCACTAAAGCCAGTTAGGGACAGATATGTAGCAGGCTGAGCCTTGATAAGTCAGCAAGGTGCATTCCATATTCTGATAATTAGAAATTGCTCAACATTTAGTGCTAAATTACATGAGAAAGGGGGCAAAATGTTTTTAAGATATTTTGGATTATGTCATGTTTAACCTCATTCCTTTATAGGAACAGGGTTTATGGAGGTTAGCCAATTTTGTTAATATACCCTATGAAGAAGATGTTTTATCAAATAAAAAAATAAAAATAAGCTGCACTTTAAAAATCAATAGAGCGCAAATTACATGAGAAAGGGGCAAAATAAATAATGAAAATATATTGCAAAGTTGTTTTATTATTCATAACTGGGAAGCAATGCTTTTGTGTAGCTCTATTAATCTGTTTGGCTTGCCATGGGATTTCTAAACCTACAAATTTGGAAATGTGTACAAATAGCAGAACTGTACAGTACACATTCCCAAATTTGTAGATTCAGAAATCCCATGACAAGCCAAACAGATTGGTTAGTGATATTCTCAAATCATCCTAATGTGACACTATATAAGAGGCTTGACACAGAGGTTTAAAAGACTCCACTATAGCCTTAGATGACGCATCAAAATATGTATAGTTACCTAACATGAATAAAGTATGAGGGAAAGTGAAATAAAAAACACACCACCACCTTAGGTACAACAGAAGGCTGCAACTCACTGAGCCACAATATAGTACTCCCCTACCACAAAGGGGGTTAAAATACAAAAAAATGCATGGTCTGAATACACAATATAAAAAAGGATGTATAATAAAGTTAATAATAATAAGAGTAGCAAAACAGGCATACTTCCTTTTACCTGCATGCATTGCTTTGTCCTCAATCATTTGGAGGAGGGTCACTGCAGCTGGCATTGTTTTAGATTTGAGAAAGAGAGAGAAAGAGAGTGGACTTTTACAAGATGTTGTTTTTATATCCTTACTTTTCTTACATCCATTTACATTATATCATTATAATTTATAATGGATGTAAGCAAGGTAAGGTTATAAAAACAAAATCTTGGGCAATAGTAATACTATACAGAGGGAGGAGGGCAGGTGAGAATTAGATACTGTCCAAAAATAAGGTAGCCCATACGAATCCTACTCTGTGCTGAGTGGCCTTTGGGTTTTAATTTCTACAAATAGATTTTGAATCTGATCAGCAATAATAATTAAATAAAATAAATAACAAGCAGCTGAACCTGGAATCCTGGATTCATAAGTGAAGTGAGTAAGTCCACAAACTTCAAGCTCACAAAAGTATAACACAGCACACTGAGAGCAGAGCAGTAGAGAGAGCAGTGCACTACTACTAAAGTAACTTTTTGCAGTTGCACAATCATGGCCACACAATGACAATCCACACATGCTGCATGCACAATGAATGCACGCCACCACTGACCTTATTACAAGCTCTCTCAAGTAGTTGAGAAATTACTCTGAATGACAGTTCGTTCGTTGTCCAGAAAAAAGTAGAGAGACACCTCGGTTGAGCGGCTCAGTCGGCTGGCATTCAGCTGGCCTGGCTAGGCAGCGGCTAAGGCTTAAGGGTTAATGACTGAATGATCCTCCTGGCTATATGGCTAATTCACTAATTGGCTATCTGAGTGATGAGCTTGAGTCACATCGGTGACGGTCACACTTTACCAGCTCACCTCACAGTGACTGAATCTGACAATGTGGCGAAGCTCAACTGACAGTCAGACAACCTGCGTCCTCTTCACTGGCACGTGACAGCGCATTTCCATGCCTCGCTGTTGACTTTTAATCTCCCGCCCGGCACCAGTGAGTCCTCCCAGCCACCTGCAAATGAAAATAAGAAGCTTGCCGCACAGCCGCTGATTGGCACCTGAGTCCCGACTCAAGGCTGCTAGAGGGGCGCTTCTTTTGGAGCTGTATGGGCCGCGAAGAGAAGATCATCAAGCTTTCATTGCCACTGGGTGGCAGTCTCTAGTGGCCCATACGAATACATGCATTCATATTGTGCAACGGAAGGGGAGCCGAATAGCTCACAGCCTCTACTTCCTTACACAATATGGATGTGTGTGTGGGGAGATATTGTAATGTATATAATAGTAGTTAACGGCACAAGACAGACAGGCTTTTTGTTTAATATGGTGGCGGAGTTGGCGGCGGGGGGTGGGGGGGGGGTAGGGGTTGACCTTTGAGAACAATTGGCTCACCTGGCTCCTATGACAGCACGTCAAAGTGTTAGGTAATATCGGGCAGACTTGCTGGGCCTATGGCTCTTATCTGCCGTCAATATCTATGTTTCTATGTTAATACCAGCTATCCTAATATATGGCTATTTGCCTAGGATAAGTAGGAAATAATACCACTGTACCAAATACCACTTGTGTAAAAAACAGATGGTTAGTTATACTGGGTATAAATATGTTACATTAATGAATGAGCAAAAATAGTCTGCTGATGAGGAATGGGATATTATGCTACAATAAGAATTACATCTGTTAACATGTTGGGTAAAGAATCAGGTAAAGTGTTGTGTTGTGCTTAAACACGTGTGAAGATCCTGTTACATTTCAGAAAGCTGGGATATGATATTGCACAAGTTAAAGGATTACAAACTTTTACTAATTTCAGTAAATAAAAACCACATATAATAATTAACATGTATAAAGTAAAACGTACTGACCTATAGATTTTGAAAAACGAAGCCGCATAAAGTTATAAAAGGAATCTTTATTTTCTGATGATTTCGTTATAACATCCAGCCCACAATTTTCAGGACTACGTCTTTGAAAACTATAACCAATCCTATTTGTTGTTTATGCATCTCATTAGCAGACAAATAATTAGTCCTCATTCGCAATAGAAACACTATTAGCCTGCACATCCTAATCTTCAGAGCACAATTTATTGCTGGTTACATGCAGAGTTGAAGGATCACCAACTAAATCATTAACTTATTTTGAATACTCATCAAGATAAGTTTTTAAAAAATCTTTCTGTTAGTTGCTGCATTTAGTTGGTGATTTTCACTCCACATCGTATATCAGGTAAATTTGTACTTTATTTCTCTTATTATTGTTGTTCTGTCAGTCTATTATATTTGCTAATATCATTAAATTAATTGTGCTTAACAATAGTCATATAACCTTTTTTTTAAGAGTGTAAATATCAGTGATATACAAACTTCTCTTAGAAATTAATGTTTTACATACATACATCAAACTGATAAACTATTAAAATACTTGTTATTGGGGAGGCAGAGCTAGCCAGCAACTGGAGCAGCAGCATTTTGGCAGAGCTCTGTGTTTAAAGAGTGATATAATTGTTTATTAGCTGCTTTTTTGAGAGCATAGCGACAAAAATTCAACTGTTGACCACATCTATAACTAGTGGGAAATCAGCAAAGTAAAGTTGAGGTGGCTTTGAGCGAGCGCACAACGGACCGGAACATCAGGACCAGATCATATCTAGGAAATTATGCGGCTGCGGCCTACTCCGGGCTTCGCTGCCGTTTTAAAAAGGGGCAAAACTATCCGGGATCCTGTCTTCAGCCCCCCGCTCAGTAAGGGACCACAAAGAGGATTCAGTGGCAAGGGGCTGTAAGCTACATTAAGCCAACAAAAGTAAAGAGTAAACCGGAGGCCCTCACACCAAGCGGACTAGGTGGCTTTTTAAAGTGCAATAGTTGGAGGTGGAACTTGGTGTTTCCAGGCTGGGGCAGCATCTTGGGACAGATTGAAAGTAGCCACAAAGAGTACAGCCAGAATCATATGGTGTCCCTGGAGAGGGGTAAGTGGTGGGAAAATCGCCATCTTGAATGAACACCCCTATATTTAAACAGCAGCTTTATTAAATCAGATGCCTGATATAGCTATCATCTGCGACATCTAACAGATCAGTCACTTAAGGCTGGTTCCAGAGAAGGGGGAATCCACTGTGGTAGCATAGGAGTGATATATATTCTAGCATATATAAATTCTGTGTGACAACCGATATAATTAGGCATCAGGAGCCGGTGAGGACTATATCAACTTCCCTCATAGGGACGAACCATTGGATAATACAGGTCATTACTACAGATCAATCCCTCACCAAGTGACTACTCATGGGGCTCCAGAGGGGTCGGGGCTCCACTCCGGAGCTGCAAGACATTTAAACTGGACAAATAATATACTAAGGGGGATAATTTTTAAGAGTGATGCTTCAGAGTACGGAAATTAACTGAGGGGAGTGAGGGAGGCAGCAGGGAAAAAGTAGCGGGTTGCTCATTAATTAGCTAAAAAGAGAAGAACTGTAGCAAATACCAACAGAGTGTTAATTTTATAACTGGAGCACCACTAATCAGTATTAGATTTTCTTGAAAAGTGCCTAATCACCTGCAGACAATAATATAGATAAAGGTGCAACTTGGCATAATTCTGAAAGGAGAGAGCTCAGAGAAGTACATTTTAAAGGGTGGAACAAATAATTAAGTCTGTAGTCTGCCTGAAACATACATTGAGAGCATACAAAGAGAGAAGCGCTCTACCAAGAACGAACAACAGCTCAGTGGCTTGTTCTATGGCGATTTACCACCCGGAAGCAGCCTCTTTTAGACCAGTGTGCTTTTCACAGAAGAAAACTTTCCTGAAGTATATCAGTCTGATCCTGCCAAGAAAGGTCAGTCCAGCCCCGAAATACCAGGCAATTCTCCTCTGAACAAGGAACATGACAACCCCAGACGATCGTTTCGGCCTCCTATGGGCCTCGTCAGTGAGGTGCAGCCACATTCCTCTAAGCACACTGGGCAAGGAGTCCACGTCTGGTTTCCCCCATCACCCATAGGGAGACTTCCCCAGGGTCATAATAATTTGCATACAAAGAGAGAAGCGCTCTACCAGGAATGAACAACAGCTCAGTGGCTTGTTCTATGGCGATTTACCACCCGGAAGCAGCCTCTTTAGACCAGTGTGCTTTTAACAGAAGAAAACTTTCCTGAAGTATATCAGTCTGATCCTGCCAAGAAAGGTCAGTCCAGCCCCGAAATACCAGGCAATTCTCCTCTGAACAAGGAACATGACAACCCCAGACGATCGTTTCGGCCTCCTATGGGCCTCGTCAGTGAGGTGCAGCCACATTCCTCTAAGCACACTGGGCAAGGAGTCCACGTCTGGTTTCCCCATCACCCATAGGGAGACTTCCCCAGGGTCATAATAATTTGCATACAAAGAGAGAAGCGCTCTACCAGGAACGAACAACAGCTCAGTGGCTTGTTCTATGGCGATTTACCACCCGGAAGCAGCCTCTTTTAGACCAGTGTGCTTTTCACAGAAGAAAACTTTCCTGAAGTATATCAGTCTGATCCTGCCAAGAAAGGTCAGTCCAGCCCCGAAATACCAGGCAATTCTCCTCTGAACAAGGAACATGACAACCCCAGACGATCGTTTCGGCCTCCTATGGGCCTCGTCAGTGAGGTGCAGCCACATTCCTCTAAGCACACTGGGCAAGGAGTCCACGTCTGGTTTCCCCCATCACCCATAGGGAGACTTCCCCAGGGTCATAATAATTTGCATACAAAGAGAGAAGCGCTCTACCAGGAACGAACAACAGCTCAGTGGCTTGTTCTATGGCGATTTACCACCCGGAAGCAGCCTCTTTTAGACCAGTGTGCTTTTCACAGAAGAAAACTTTCCTGAAGTATATCAGTCTGATCCTGCCAAGAAAGGTCAGTCCAGCCCCGAAATACCAGGCAATTCTCCTCTGAACAAGGAACATGACAACCCCAGACGATCGTTTCGGCCTCCTATGGGCCTCGTCAGTGAGGTGCAGCCACATTCCTCTAAGCACACTGGGCAAGGAGTCCACGTCTGGTTTCCCCATCACCCATAGGGAGACTTCCCCAGGGTCATAATAATTTGCATACAAAGAGAGAAGCGCTCTACCAGGAACGAACAACAGCTCAGTGGCTTGTTCTATGGCGATTTACCACCCGGAAGCAGCCTCTTTTAGACCAGTGTGCTTTTCACAGAAGAAAACTTTCCTGAAGTATATCAGTCTGATCCTGCCAAGAAAGGTCAATCCAGCCCCGAAATACCAGGCAATTCTCCTCTGAACAAGGAACATGACAACCCCAGACGATCGTTTCGGCCTCCTATGGGCCTCGTCAGTGAGGTGCAGCCACATTCCTCTAAGCACACTGGGCAAGGAGTCCACGTCTGGTTTCCCCCATCACCCATAGGGAGACTTCCCCAGGGTCATAATAATTTGCATACAAAGAGAGAAGCGCTCTACCAGGAACGAACAACAGCTCAGTGGCTTGTTCTATGGCGATTTACCACCCGGAAGCAGCCTCTTTTAGACCAGTGTGCTTTTCACAGAAGAAAACTTTCCTGAAGTATATCAGTCTGATCCTGCCAAGAAAGGTCAATCCAGCCCCGAAATACCAGGCAATTCTCCTCTGAACAAGGAACATGACAACCCCAGACGATCGTTTCGGCCTCCTATGGGCCTCGTCAGTGAGGTGCAGCCACATTCCTCTAAGCACACTGGGCAAGGGAGTCCACGTCTGGTTTCCCCCATCACCCATAGGGAGACTTCCCCAGGGTCATAATAATTTGCATACAAAGAGAGAAGCGCTCTACCAGGAACGAACAACAGCTCAGTGGCTTGTTCTATGGCGATTTACCACCCGGAAGCAGCCTCTTTTAGACCAGTGTGCTTTTCACAGAAGAAAACTTTCCTGAAGTATATCAGTCTGATCCTGCCAAGAAAGGTCAGTCCAGCCCCGAAATACCAGGCAATTCTCCTCTGAACAAGGAACATGACAACCCCAGACGATCGTTTCGGCCTCCTATGGGCCTCGTCAGTGAGGTGCAGCCACATTCCTCTAAGCACACTGGGCAAGGAGTCCACGTCTGGTTTCCCCCATCACCCATAGGGAGACTTCCCCAGGGTCATAATAATTTGCATACAAAGAGAGAAGGCGCTCTACCAGGAACGAACAACAGCTCAGTGGCTTGTTCTATGGCGATTTACCACCCGGAAGCAGCCTCTTTTAGACCAGTGTGCTTTTCACAGAAGAAAACTTTCCTGAAGTATATCAGTCTGATCCTGCCAAGAAAGGTCAGTCCAGCCCCGAAATACCAGGCAATTCTCCTCTGAACAAGGAACATGACAACCCCAGACGATCGTTTCGGCCTCCTATGGGCCTCGTCAGTGAGGTGCAGCCACATTCCTCTAAGCACACTGGGCAAGGAGTCCACGTCTGGTTTCCCCCATCACCCATAGGGAGACTTCCCCAGGGTCATAATAATTTGCATACAAAGAGAGAAGCGCTCTACCAGGAACGAACAACAGCTCAGTGGCTTGTTCTATGGCGATTTACCACCCGGAAGCAGCCTCTTTTAGACCAGTGTGCTTTTCACAGAAGAAAACTTTCCTGAAGTATATCAGTCTGATCCTGCCAAGAAAGGTCAGTCCAGCCCCGAAATACCAGGCAATTCTCCTCTGAACAAGGAACATGACAACCCCAGACGATCGTTTCGGCCTCCTATGGGCCTCGTCAGTGAGGTGCAGCCACATTCCTCTAAGCACACTGGGCAAGGAGTCCACGTCTGGTTTCCCCCATCACCCATAGGGAGACTTCCCCAGGGTCATAATAATTTGCATACAAAGAGAGAAGCGCTCTACCAGGAACGAACAACAGCTCAGTGGCTTGTTCTATGGCGATTTACCACCCGGAAGCAGCCTCTTTTAGACCAGTGTGCTTTTCACAGAAGAAAACTTTCCTGAAGTATATCAGTCTGATCCTGCCAAGAAAGGTCAGTCCAGCCCCGAAATACCAGGCAATTCTCCTCTGAACAAGGAACATGACAACCCCAGACGATCGTTTCGGCCTCCTATGGGCCTCGTCAGTGAGGTGCAGCCACATTCCTCTAAGCACACTGGGCAAGGAGTCCACGTCTGGTTTCCCCCATCACCCATAGGGAGACTTCCCCAGGGTCATAATAATTTGCATACAAAGAGAGAAGCGCTCTACCAGGAACGAACAACAGCTCAGTGGCTTGTTCTATGGCGATTTACCACCCGGAAGCAGCCTCTTTTAGACCAGTGTGCTTTTCACAGAAGAAAACTTTCCTGAAGTATATCAGTCTGATCCTGCCAAGAAAGGTCAGTCCAGCCCCGAAATACCAGGCAATTCTCCTCTGAACAAGGAACATGACAACCCCAGACGATCGTTTCGGCCTCCTATGGGCCTCGTCAGTGAGGTGCAGCCACATTCCTCTAAGCACACTGGGCAAGGAGTCCACGTCTGGTTTCCCCCATCACCCATAGGGAGACTTCCCCAGGGTCATAATAATTTGCATACAAGAGAGAAGCGCTCTACCAGGAACGAACAACAGCTCAGTGGCTTGTTCTATGGCGATTTACCACCCGGAAGCAGCCTCTTTTAGACCAGTGTGCTTTTCACAGAAGAAAACTTTCCTGAAGTATATCAGTCTGATCCTGCCAAGAAAGGTCAGTCCAGCCCCGAAATACCAGGCAATTCTCCTCTGAACAAGGAACATGACAACCCCAGACGATCGTTTCGGCCTCCTATGGGCCTCGTCAGTGAGGTGCAGCCACATTCCTCTAAGCACACTGGGCAAGGAGTCCACGTCTGGTTTCCCCCATCACCCATAGGGAGACTTCCCCAGGGTCATAATAATTTGCATACAAAGAGAGAAGCGCTCTACCAGGAACGAACAACAGCTCAGTGGCTTGTTCTATGGCGATTTACCACCCGGAAGCAGCCTCTTTTAGACCAGTGTGCTTTTCACAGAAGAAAACTTTCCTGAAGTATATCAGTCTGATCCTGCCAAGAAAGGTCAGTCCAGCCCCGAAATACCAGGCAATTCTCCTCTGAACAAGGAACATGACAACCCCAGACGATCGTTTCGGCCTCCTATGGGCCTCGTCAGTGAGGTGCAGCCACATTCCTCTAAGCACACTGGGCAAGGAGTCCACGTCTGGTTTCCCCCATCACCCATAGGGAGACTTCCCCAGGGTCATAATAATTTGCATACAAAGAGAGAAGCGCTCTACCAGGAACGAACAACAGCTCAGTGGCTTGTTCTATGGCGATTTACCACCCGGAAGCAGCCTCTTTTAGACCAGTGTGCTTTTCACAGAAGAAAACTTTCCTGAAGTATATCAGTCTGATCCTGCCAAGAAAGGTCAGTCCAGCCCCGAAATACCAGGCAATTCTCCTCTGAACAAGGAACATGACAACCCCAGACGATCGTTTCGGCCTCCTATGGGCCTCGTCAGTGAGGTGCAGCCACATTCCTCTAAGCACACTGGGCAAGGAGTCCACGTCTGGTTTCCCCCATCACCCATAGGGAGACTTCCCCAGGGTCATAATAATTTGCATACAAAGAGAGAAGCGCTCTACCAGGAACCGAACAACAGCTCAGTGGCTTGTTCTATGGCGATTTACCACCCGGAAGCAGCCTCTTTTAGACCAGTGTGCTTTTCACAGAAGAAAACTTTCCTGAAGTATATCAGTCTGATCCTGCCAAGAAAGGTCAGTCCAGCCCCGAAATACCAGGCAATTCTCCTCTGAACAAGGAACATGACAACCCCAGACGATCGTTTCGGCCTCCTATGGGCCTCGTCAGTGAGGTGCAGCCACATTCCTCTAAGCACACTGGGCAAGGAGTCCACGTCTGGTTTCCCCCATCACCCATAGGGAGACTTCCCCAGGGTCATAATAATTTGCATACAAAGAGAGAAGCGCTCTACCAGGAACGAACAACAGCTCAGTGGCTTGTTCTATGGCGATTTACCACCCGAAGCAGCCTCTTTTAGACCAGTGTGCTTTTTCACAGAAGAAAACTTTCCTGAAGTATATCAGTCTGATCCTGCCAAGAAAGGTCAGTCCAGCCCCGAAATACCAGGCAATTCTCCTCTGAACAAGGAACATGACAACCCCAGACGATCGTTTCGGCCTCCTATGGGCCTCGTCAGTGAGGTGCAGCCACATTCCTCTAAGCACACTGGGCAAGGAGTCCACGTCTGGTTTCCCCCCATCACCCATAGGGAGACTTCCCCAGGGTCATAATAATTTGCATACAAAGAGAGAAGCGCTCTACCAGGAACGAACAACAGCTCAGTGGCTTGTTCTATGGCGATTTACCACCCGGAAGCAGCCTCTTTTAGACCAGTGTGCTTTTCACAGAAGAAAACTTTCCTGAAGTATATCAGTCTGATCCTGCCAAGAAAGGTCAGTCCAGCCCCGAAATACCAGGCAATTCTCCTCTGAACAAGGAACATGACAACCCCAGACGATCGTTTCGGCCTCCTATGGGCCTCGTCAGTGAGGTGCAGCCACATTCCTCTAAGCACACTGGGCAAGGAGTCCACGTCTGGTTTCCCCCATCACCCATAGGGAGACTTCCCCAGGGTCATAATAATTTGCATACAAAGAGAGAAGCGCTCTACCAGGAACGAACAACAGCTCAGTGGCTTGTTCTATGGCGATTTACCACCCGGAAGCAGCCTCTTTTAGACCAGTGTGCTTTTCACAGAAGAAAACTTTCCTGAAGTATATCAGTCTGATCCTGCCAAGAAAGGTCAGTCCAGCCCCGAAATACCAGGCAATTCTCCTCTGAACAAGGAACATGACAACCCCAGACGATCGTTTCGGCCTCCTATGGGCCTCGTCAGTGAGGTGCAGCCACATTCCTCTAAGCACACTGGGCAAGGAGTCCACGTCTGGTTTCCCCCATCACCCATAGGGAGACTTCCCCAGGGTCATAATAATTTGCATACAAAGAGAGAAGCGCTCTACCAGGAACGAACAACAGCTCAGTGGCTTGTTCTATGGCGATTTACCACCCGGAAGCAGCCTCTTTTAGACCAGTGTGCTTTTCACAGAAGAAAACTTTCCTGAAGTATATCAGTCTGATCCTGCCAAGAAAGGTCAGTCCAGCCCCGAAATACCAGGCAATTCTCCTCTGAACAAGGAACATGACAACCCCAGACGATCGTTTCGGCCTCCTATGGGCCTCGTCAGTGAGGTGCAGCCACATTCCTCTAAGCACACTGGGCAAGGAGTCCACGTCTGGTTTCCCCCATCACCCATAGGGAGACTTCCCCAGGGTCATAATAATTTGCATACAAAGAGAGAAGCGCTCTACCAGGAACGAACAACAGCTCAGTGGCTTGTTCTATGGCGATTTACCACCCGGAAGCAGCCTCTTTTAGACCAGTGTGCTTTTCACAGAAGAAAACTTTCCTGAAGTATATCAGTCTGATCCTGCCAAGAAAGGTCAGTCCAGCCCCCGAAATACCAGGCAATTCTCCTCTGAACAAGGAACATGACAACCCCAGACGATCGTTTCGGCCTCCTATGGGCCTCGTCAGTGAGGTGCAGCCACATTCCTCTAAGCACACTGGGCAAGGAGTCCACGTCTGGTTTCCCCCATCACCCATAGGGAGACTTCCCCAGGGTCATAATAATTTGCATACAAAGAGAGAAGCGCTCTACCAGGAACGAACAACAGCTCAGTGGCTTGTTCTATGGCGATTTACCACCCGGAAGCAGCCTCTTTTAGACCAGTGTGCTTTTCACAGAAGAAAACTTTCCTGAAGTATATCAGTCTGATCCTGCCAAGAAAGGTCAGTCCAGCCCCGAAATACCAGGCAATTCTCCTCTGAACAAGGAACATGACAACCCCAGACGATCGTTTCGGCCTCCTATGGGCCTCGTCAGTGAGGTGCAGCCACATTCCTCTAAGCACACTGGGCAAGGAGTCCACGTCTGGTTTCCCCCATCACCCATAGGGAGACTTCCCCAGGGTCATAATAATTTGCATACAAAGAGAGAAGCGCTCTACCAGGAACGAACAACAGCTCAGTGGCTTGTTCTATGGCGATTTACCACCCGGGAAGCAGCCTCTTTTAGACCAGTGTGCTTTTCACAGAAGAAAACTTTCCTGAAGTATATCAGTCTGATCCTGCCAAGAAAGGTCAGTCCAGCCCCGAAATACCAGGCAATTCTCCTCTGAACAAGGAACATGACAACCCCAGACGATCGTTTCGGCCTCCTATGGGCCTCGTCAGTGAGGTGCAGCCACATTCCACTAAGCACACTGGGCAAGGAGTCCACGTCTGGTTTCCCCCCATCACCCATAGGGAGACTTCCCCAGGGTCATAATAATTTGCATACAAAGAGAGAAGCGCTCTACCAGGAACGAACAACAGCTCAGTGGCTTGTTCTATGGCGATTTACCACCCGGAAGCAGCCTCTTTTAGACCAGTGTGCTTTTCACAGAAGAAAACTTTCCTGAAGTATATCAGTCTGATCCTGCCAAGAAAGGTCAGTCCAGCCCCGAAATACCAGGCAATTCTCCTCTGAACAAGGAACATGACAACCCCAGACGATCGTTTCGGCCTCCTATGGGCCTCGTCAGTGAGGTGCAGCCACATTCCTCTAAGCACACTGGGCAAGGAGTCCACGTCTGGTTTCCCCCATCACCATAGGGAGACTTCCCCAGGGTCATAATAATTTGCATACAAAGAGAGAAGCGCTCTACCAGGAACGAACAACAGCTCAGTGGCTTGTTCTATGGCGATTTACCACCCGGAAGCAGCCTCTTTTAGACCAGTGTGCTTTTCACAGAAGAAAACTTTCCTGAAGTATATCAGTCTGATCCTGCAAGAAAGGTCAGTCCAGCCCCGAAATACCAGGCAATTCTCCTCTGAACAAGGAACATGACAACCCCAGACGATCGTTTCGGCCTCCTATGGGCCTCGTCAGTGAGGTGCAGCCACATTCCTCTAAGCACACTGGGCAAGGAGTCCACGTCTGGTTTCCCCCATCACCCATAGGGAGACTTCCCCAGGGTCATAATAATTTGCATACAAAGAGAGAAGCGCTCTACCAGGAACGAACAACAGCTCAGTGGCTTGTTCTATGGCGATTTACCACCCGGAAGCAGCCTCTTTTAGACCAGTGTGCTTTTCACAGAAGAAAACTTTCCTGAAGTATATCAGTCTGATCCTGCCAAGAAAGGTCAGTCCAGCCCCGAAATACCAGGCAATTCTCCTCTGAACAAGGAACATGACAACCCCAGACGATCGTTTCGGCCTCCTATGGGCCTCGTCAGTGAGGTGCAGCCACATTCCTCTAAGCACACTGGGCAAGGAGTCCACGTCTGGTTTCCCCCATCACCCATAGGGAGACTTCCCCAGGGTCATAATAATTTGCATACAAAGAGAGAAGCGCTCTACCAGGAACGAACAACAGCTCAGTGGCTTGTTCTATGGCGATTTACCACCCGGAAGCAGCCTCTTTTAGACCAGTGTGCTTTTCACAGAAGAAAACTTTCCTGAAGTATATCAGTCTGATCCTGCCAAGAAAGGTCAGTCCAGCCCCGAAATACCAGGCAATTCTCCTCTGAACAAGGAACATGACAACCCCAGACGATCGTTTCGGCCTCCTATGGGCCTCGTCAGTGAGGTGCAGCCACATTCCTCTAAGCACACTGGGCAAGGAGTCCACGTCTGGTTTCCCCCATCACCCATAGGGAGACTTCCCCAGGGTCATAATAATTTGCATACAAAGAGAGAAGCGCTCTACCAGGAACGAACAACAGCTCAGTGGCTTGTTCTATGGCGATTTACCACCCGGAAGCAGCCTCTTTTAGACCAGTGTGCTTTTCACAGAAGAAAACTTTCCTGAAGTATATCAGTCTGATCCTGCCAAGAAAGGTCAGTCCAGCCCCGAAATACCAGGCAATTCTCCTCTGAACAAGGAACATGACAACCCCAGACGATCGTTTCGGCCTCCTATGGGCCTCGTCAGTGAGGTGCAGCCACATTCCTCTAAGCACACTGGGCAAGGAGTCCACGTCTGGTTTCCCCCATCACCCATAGGGAGACTTCCCCAGGGTCATAATAATTTGCATACAAAGAGAGAAGCGCTCTACCAGGAACGAACAACAGCTCAGTGGCTTGTTCTATGGCGATTTACCACCCGGAAGCAGCCTCTTTTAGACCAGTGTGCTTTTCACAGAAGAAAACTTTCCTGAAGTATATCAGTCTGATCCTGCCAAGAAAGGTCAGTCCAGCCCCGAAATACCAGGCAATTCTCCTCTGAACAAGGAACATGACAACCCCAGACGATCGTTTCGGCCTCCTATGGGCCTCGTCAGTGAGGTGCAGCCACATTCCTCTAAGCACACTGGGCAAGGAGTCCACGTCTGGTTTCCCCCCATCACCCATAGGGAGACTTCCCCAGGGTCATAATAATTTGCATACAAAGAGAGAAGCGCTCTACCAGGAACGAACAACAGCTCAGTGGCTTGTTCTATGGCGATTTACCACCCGGAAGCAGCCTCTTTTAGACCAGTGTGCTTTTCACAGAAGAAAACTTTCCTGAAGTATATCAGTCTGATCCTGCCAAGACAGGTCAGTCCAGCCCCGAAATACCAGGCAATTCTCCTCTGAACAAGGAACATGACAACCCCAGACGATCGTTTCGGCCTCCTATGGGCCTCGTCAGTGAGGTGCAGCCACATTCCTCTAAGCACACTGGGCAAGGAGTCCACGTCTGGTTTCCCCCATCACCCATAGGGAGACTTCCCCAGGGTCATAATAATTTGCATACAAAGAGAGAAGCGCTCTACCAGGAACGAACAACAGCTCAGTGGCTTGTTCTATGGCGATTTACCACCCGGAAGCAGCCTCTTTTAGACCAGTGTGCTTTTCACAGAAGAAAACTTTCCTGAAGTATATCAGTCTGATCCTGCCAAGAAAGGTCAGTCCAGCCCCGAAATACCAGGCAATTCTCCTCTGAACAAGGAACATGACAACCCCAGACGATCGTTTCGGCCTCCTATGGGCCTCGTCAGTGAGGTGCAGCCACATTCCTCTAAGCACACTGGGCAAGGAGTCCACGTCTGGTTTCCCCCATCACCCATAGGGAGACTTCCCCAGGGTCATAATAATTTGCATACAAAGAGAGAAGCGCTCTACCAGGAACGAACAACAGCTCAGTGGCTTGTTCTATGGCGATTTACCACCCGGAAGCAGCCTCTTTTAGACCAGTGTGCTTTTCACAGAAGAAAACTTTCCTGAAGTATATCAGTCTGATCCTGCCAAGAAAGGTCAGTCCAGCCCCGAAATACCAGGCAATTCTCCTCTGAACAAGGAACATGACAACCCCAGACGATCGTTTCGGCCTCCTATGGGCCTCGTCAGTGAGGTGCAGCCACATTCCTCTAAGCACACTGGGCAAGGAGTCCACGTCTGGTTTCCCCCATCACCCATAGGGAGACTTCCCCAGGGTCATAATAATTTGCATACAAAGAGAGAAGCGCTCTACCAGGAACGAACAACAGCTCAGTGGCTTGTTCTATGGCGATTTACCACCCGGAAGCAGCCTCTTTTAGACCAGTGTGCTTTTCACAGAAGAAAACTTTCCTGAAGTATATCAGTCTGATCCTGCCAAGAAAGGTCAGTCCAGCCCCGAAATACCAGGCAATTCTCCTCTGAACAAGGAACATGACAACCCCAGACGATCGTTTCGGCCTCCTATGGGCCTCGTCAGTGAGGTGCAGCCACATTCCTCTAAGCACACTGGGCAAGGAGTCCACGTCTGGTTTCCCCCTATCACCCATAGGGAGACTTCCCCAGGGTCATAATAATTTGCATACAAAGAGAGAAGCGCTCTACCAGGAACGAACCAACAGCTCAGTGGCTTGTTCTATGGCGATTTACCACCCGGAAGCAGCCTCTTTTAGACCAGTGTGCTTTTCACAGAAGAAAACTTTCCTGAAGTATATCAGTCTGATCCTGCCAAGAAAGGTCAGTCCAGCCCCGAAATACCAGGCAATTCTCCTCTGAACAAGGAACATGACAACCCCAGACGATCGTTTCGGCCTCCTATGGGCCTCGTCAGTGAGGTGCAGCCACATTCCTCTAAGCACACTGGGCAAGGAGTCCACGTCTGGTTTCCCCCCATCACCCATAGGGAGACTTCCCCAGGGTCATAATAATTTGCATACAAAGAGAGAAGCGCTCTACCAGGAACGAACAACAGCTCAGTGGCTTGTTCTATGGCGATTTACCACCCGGAAGCAGCCTCTTTTAGACCAGTGTGCTTTTCACAGAAGAAAACTTTCCTGAAGTATATCAGTCTGATCCTGCCAAGAAAGGTCAGTCCAGCCCCGAAATACCAGGCAATTCTCCTCTGAACAAGGAACATGACAACCCCAGACGATCGTTTCGGCCTCCTATGGGCCTCGTCAGTGAGGTGCAGCCACATTCCTCTAAGCACACTGGGCAAGGAGTCCACGTCTGGTTTCCCCCATCACCCATAGGGAGACTTCCCCAGGGTCATAATAATTTGCATACAAAGAGAGAAGCGCTCTACCAGGAACGAACAACAGCTCAGTGGCTTGTTCTATGGCGATTTACCACCCGGAAGCAGCCTCTTTTAGACCAGTGTGCTTTTCACAGAAGAAAACTTTCCTGAAGTATATCAGTCTGATCCTGCCAAGAAAGGTCAGTCCAGCCCCGAAATACCAGGCAATTCTCCTCTGAACAAGGAACATGACAACCCCCAGACGATCGTTTCGGCCTCCTATGGGCCTCGTCAGTGAGGTGCAGCCACATTCCACTAAGCACACTGGGCAAGGAGTCCACGTCTGGTTTCCCCCATCACCCATAGGGAGACTTCCCCAGGGTCATAATAATTTGCATACAAAGAGAGAAGCGCTCTACCAGGAACGAACAACAGCTCAGTGGCTTGTTCTATGGCGATTTACCACCCGGAAGCAGCCTCTTTTAGACCAGTGTGCTTTTCACAGAAGAAAACTTTCCTGAAGTATATCAGTCTGATCCTGCAAGAAAGGTCAGTCCAGCCCCGAAATACCAGGCAATTCTCCTCTGAACAAGGAACATGACAACCCCAGACGATCGTTTCGGCCTCCTATGGGCCTCGTCAGTGAGGTGCAGCCACATTCCTCTAAGCACACTGGGCAAGGAGTCCACGTCTGGTTTCCCCCATCACCCATAGGGAGACTTCCCCAGGGTCATAATAATTTGCATACAAAGAGAGAAGCGCTCTACCAGGAACGAACAACAGCTCAGTGGCTTGTTCTATGGCGATTTACCACCCGGAAGCAGCCTCTTTTAGACCAGTGTGCTTTTCACAGAAGAAAACTTTCCTGAAGTATATCAGTCTGATCCTGCCAAGAAAGGTCAGTCCAGCCCCGAAATACCAGGCAATTCTCCTCTGAACAAGGAACATGACAACCCCAGACGATCGTTTCGGCCTCCTATGGGCCTCGTCAGTGAGGTGCAGCCACATTCCTCTAAGCACACTGGGCAAGGAGTCCACGTCTGGTTTCCCCCATCACCCATAGGGAGACTTCCCCAGGGTCATAATAATTTGCATACAAAGAGAGAAGCGCTCTACCAGGAACGAACAACAGCTCAGTGGCTTGTTCTATGGCGATTTACCACCCGGAAGCAGCCTCTTTTAGACCAGTGTGCTTTTCACAGAAGAAAACTTTCCTGAAGTATATCAGTCTGATCCTGCCAAGAAAGGTCAGTCCAGCCCCGAAATACCAGGCAATTCTCCTCTGAACAAGGAACATGACAACCCCAGACGATCGTTTCGGCCTCCTATGGGCCTCGTCAGTGAGGTGCAGCCACATTCCTCTAAGCACACTGGGCACTGAGCTGTTGTTCGTACCTGGTAGAGCGCTTCTCTCTTTGTATGCACATACATTGAGAGGTCTTGTCCTCACTTTAATCAGCAGTGTCCCCCCCACTTAGATCAGTACTTTCAACACTCAGGGCTACTTTGATCTGGTTTTACACGCCCCCTCCCCTTTTCTGCTGTTCTGCGGACAGCTAGGTCATACCCCAATACCATTTCCTGTGATCACCCTGTGAGGGCAGCCTCTCCGGGGGGTAGTGTATAGCTGAAGGGAGAGGATTTATCTGGAAGGTAACAGAACTTTTACTAGAGAAATACCAGATGGTGTGGGCTCAGATCCTTAAAACCTTGAAAACGAGAAACTAAAATTTAACTACTTAAATTCGGAGGTCGGAGCATCTAAGATATTAAGGAGCACCTTAGGATCACGAAAGGCGGACTCCACACCCTGACCTACAATACATGAATGTATAGAGCCAGGACATGTGTGGGGTAAATATCTGAGAACATAGCGTGTTGCTACAAATGCACCCTGACTATCCCTCAAGAGTGATACTACAGAAATCAATAACCAAGAATCTGCATCCAGGAGAAATGCTCCCCCTGAGTAACTAAAGACCGCAGGATGAGGGTGTAGTGATAAAGAGCCCAAATGACCTGAGTAGGTGACCTCCAAACAACCTCTAAACAACAACACTAAGCAGCAACTTCACATATTTGGTACTGCTAAGTCCTCTTAGCCTTTTGCTCCTACAAAATATCATAAATTCCTATATACTCACCTTGGCAAAGGGATCAAGGAAGACACAAACACCATGAAAAGCAGAAGTCACTAGTTAAGGACTATCTAACAAAAGCACAAGCTAAACAAAGAATGCCAAAAAAGAAATATATCTCCTACAAAAGAAAATACAAGTAAAGACCAATTGGAAATGGAGGAAAACAGCCCCATAGATACCTCTAACAAGGAGCTGCTCACACAAATAAAAGCGATTTTCCAGGAAGAATTTAAATCGGCTCTATCGGAGCTGAAGAAAGATAACTGAGAAATTGGACATAGAACATCAGATATAGAAGACAAACTAGATGAACTATCTGGAGAAGTTCCACAACTACAAACCACTCTTCTAGACCTTTCTATATACATCAGAAAGCTTGAGGACCAGGTAGAGGATCTAGAAAATAGATCAAGGCGCTCCAACTTAAGAATCAGAAACCTACCTGAATGCTTCAAGAACTTGCCAGATGATGTGACTAATCTATTGCATTGGCTAGCTCCTGAGATAGAGATCCCGATGGTTCTTATGGACAGAGCCCAAAGGGCCCTCACTAAACCCACCCAATCAGCTGCAAGGGATATAATTGTGAAGATGCACTACTAATACATCAAAGAAGAACTACTAAAAGCCGCTAGAATAGCTTGTAACCTCACATATGAAGGACATGAGATCCAGATCTATACAGATCTTTCGCCAACAACTTTGAGGAGGAGGAGGGAGATGAAACCTCTAGTACAAATCCTCATTAAAGAAAAGATCAAATATAGGTGGAATTTTCCCTTCAAACTCACATTTGCATATCAAAACGGTGCCCATTCCTGCTCCTCCAATGAAGAAGGATTACTACTACTACAACAGCTGAAACTAATCTCTGAAACATCAGAGATAAACTCTTCTCCAAAACCTCAAAGAAAAACTTCACAGAAAGATTGGACACAAGTGGGAAGAAATGGCAAACTGAATAAACCCAAGACAGGATCCAATCTGGAATCAGGATGAAGGGCACCAAGTAGAGACAACACTCCACCTCCTTGACAATAACCATGGAGAAATCAAGTATTGTCCATGTTTCCGGCTCAGGAAAGATTAAAATACGGGGTAGCATTACCCACTTGAACATTACCTAACAGAGACTAACATGTTTAGTATCCTTTGAGTTACAAGTGTTCTTATAACTATACTTTATCTTCTTAATTTTTTCTCTCTCTCTTTTTTTTTTGTGGAGGTCATACTTTAACCGTCCCCCCCCCCTTTCCCTTCCAAAGCCTCACCTTACCCTGCTATATCATTAGGTATCTCCTTATTGAATAATATCTACACTCCAATTTTTCCCTCCCTCCAAGTTCCCACCCCCTATCCTCCCTCAGGTCAAAATGAAGAGATAATACCTTAGGGTCACTATATCCTTTGAAGTTGCAGATGAGAGCTGTGACTTATATTGTTAATGTTAGTGGGTAACTGAAGTGAGATACTTATCACTACCACTACACCTTACACAATTGAGAAGAGCATATAGCCCAGTAACACACCATGGGAATTGAAATAATATCACACAACGTTAGAGGATTGAACCCTGACGTCAAAAAAAAGAAAGCCATAATTGAATACAAATCTCTTAAAGCCCAAATTGTTATGCTTCAGGAAACACACTTCACCACTCAATCTACACCTAAATATTGGGATAAATTATTTGCTATACAATACCATGCAATTAATAAAAAAGAAAAAATGTGGAGTTTCTTTGCTACTACACACATCATTGAATTTTAAAGTAGAGGAGGTTGTAAGGGACAGAGAAGGCAGGTTCCTTATTGTCAGAGGGTTAATCCAAAACACACCAATTCTCCTAGTTAACGTGTATGCGCCTAATACTAACCAGGCTATCTTTTATTTTGAAGCTTAATAAACACCTTATACAATGGCGAAAATATAAAACTATAATAGGAGGAGATTTCAATTTGACACTTAAAAATACATTAGACAGATCTGCAGAAGATAATGATGCATGACTAGGGCCTAGAACCTCCCAAAAGATTCTAAGTGACTTTCTTTTAGATCAGAATCTAATAGATGGATGGCGATCCCTCAACAAGAATGCAAGAGATTACACATATTATTCTTCGGTCCATAATACGCATTCTAGGATCGATTATAAACTAATAAGCCAAATTATGATGCCACTTCTTTCCTCGGCAGATATTCAAAACTGTACGTGGTCAGATCACTCAATAGTGGAATTGACTCTTAAGGGACTAATTAACCCTAATAGAGTGCAGTCATGGTCTCTACACCCCAGTTTATTGAAAGATACTCTTTTACTGCAGAAGCTCCATCAAGATATTTCTGAATTCATATCAATTAATGAGGGTTCTACTTCAAACCTAATATATACTTGGGGAGCTCTTAAACTGTATGTGAGAGGTATTTTAATTTCAGAATCTAATATATTGAAAAAACAAGACAGAGCTAGGATAACTGAGGTAAAGGGAGAAATTGCTATACTACACAGGGAATCCGCACATAATCCTAAGAAAACCATAGTTAAGTCACTTAGGGAAAAAAATGAAGAGCTAAATCACTTACTCGATAAAGAGGCAATCCATGCCATCAAACTTATAGACACACAATACTACCTGTATGGCAACAAGCCAGACAAAATGCTGGCAAATAAACTGAAAGACATCACCCGACATTCCTCAATCCCACAAATACAACAAGCTGATGGTTCAACCATGAATGATCCACTAAAGATAGCCAATTCGTTTGCAGACTTTTATAGTGACTTATACAATATTACTCCCTCTATGGGGAATCTGAGCAAGAGAATAGAATTAGACACATTTTTAGAGACATCTCAGTTACCAACGGTAACAACTACAGATAGAGACTTTTTGAATGCACCAATAACTCCTCAGGAAGTCCATTCAGCAATTAAGGAGATTAAGAGAAATAAAACCCCAGGCCTGGATGGTTTTCCGGGATCCTTTTACAAGGATCTCCAACAGATCCTGATCCCACAGCTAGTTACGTTGTTTAACCTAATTATGCAAGGAAAGGAAATACCCCTGGATATGCTACTAGCCTGTATTTCAGTAGTACCTAAATCCGACAAATGTCCCCAATATTGTCAAAATTATAGGCCCATATCACTTATTAACCAAGATATCAAACTTTTCACCAAGATACTAGCAAATCGGTTACATTTAGTGATCACAAAATTAGCGCATATAGACCAAGTAGGATTTATTAAACAAAGGGAAGCCCCAGACAATACTTGCAAGATCATAGATCTTTTGAATTATACGCAGAATAAATCTATGTCTTCTCTGTTCCTGGCCCTGGATGCAGAGAAGGCATTTGATAGGATCAATTGGGACTATCTACATGACACCCTAAATAAAGTTGGTATAATTGGCCCATTTCATAAAGCAATATCGAAACTATACTCAAACCCAGAAGCATTTATACGGGTGGCAGCATATCAGTCTAAAACCATAAAAAAACAAAATGGAACAAGACAGGGGTGTCCTCTGTCTCCTCTCCTTTTTGCCCTCAGTATAGAGCCATTAGCGACTAGAATTAGAGATAATTCAGATATTGCAGGGACGGTTGGTTCACAAGATTATAAAATATCACTATTTGCAGATGACATTATACTAACGCTCACTAAGCCACTCCTATCACTACCACCCCTATACTCCACTATTCAAAAATGTGGAAAACTGTCAGGATATAAGATCAACGAGGACAAATGTGAAGCAATAGGTGTACAGATACCATCCCAGACAAGAAAACTATTGGAGATCAATTTCTCATTCAAGTGGCCTAAAAAAACACTAAAATACTTGGGAATTAACCTGACAGCTAGGACACATACCTTATATGATGAAAACTACACTAAAATGTTTAAACATATTAGAAAATTAATGGATAAATGGACTCAATTTAAAATATCCCTATTTGGCAGAATTATCACAACCAAGATGTCAGTTTTGCCCAAAATACTATATCTGTTTCGGTCCTTGCCAGTAACAGTACCTATACTTGAACTATGTAAAATACAGAAAGACATATTACATTTTATATGGCAGGGCAAAATGGCATGCATAAATAAACAAGTATTGTCTAGAAATCGGAGGGAGGTATAGGTACCAAACATGATATCATATTATTACGCCGCCCAGATGGCTCAAATGCTACATTGGGGTAAATCTATGGGAGAGAAACAATGGGTTCAGTTAGAATCCAATCTCATCGGTACTGATCGGATAGATAGAATATTATGGACTTCTAAGAAAGAGAGACCGCATAGAAAGGACAGCTTTATAGTCATAGAGCATACTATACGATTATGGGACAAGCTTACACACAAATTCCCCTTACTCAATCGAAAATCCACGCTAATGCCTCTAATTACTATAGGGTCACCAATGGAGGAAGCCATTGGCACAAAATGGTCAAACAAAGGTCTATACAGAATAGCAGATGTGTTAGTACACAATACACCTATATCTTATGAACATTACATAAACCTAGATAATGCAGTAGGGTATCAATGGTTCCACTATTCGTTACTACTATCAAGAATAAGGGAGGTGTTGGGAGGGGAAACAGGTTGTCCAGACACCATGTTTGAGGGAATTTACCTATCTAAAAATAATATAAAAAGGACAATCTCCAAGCTTTATTCAATATTCAATACCTCTAGCAAATCTGACAAGCCAGCCTTTATGACAAAATGGGAAAATGAATTAGACAATAGTTAGTCAGTAGACCAATGGGAAGCAAATCTACATAGAGGTATGGCATTCTCAGTGAATGCGGCCCTAAAGGAAAATTACTTGAAGGTGGCCTTCAAATGGTATATATACCCAACAAGGTTTCATAACACACCAGACGCAGAAAGCAACCGTTGTTACAAGGGTTGCAGGGAGATAGGCACATATCTTCATACTCCTTTAGTCTTTCACAATCCACCCTATTCCCTACTCACCGTGATGGACACTCTCTTGATCTGGTATTCTCCTACCTCTACTCCCCTTCTGATTTCACCTGTCGCCCATTTCCCATCTCAGACCACCATCTGCTCACCTATAATCTCAATGTACAGGCTAAACCTATTTCTACCCCCGCCTCCGCACCTGTAGAAATCTGCACACTGTGGATCCTCTCCAACTTTCTAACCTTATTCAAAAACGCCTTCCCCACACTTCCACGGTATCCTGCCCTGACCTTGCTACAAACCACTATAACAATACTCTCTCCTCTGCACTCGACACCCTTGATCCTCCACAAATACGCAAAACCCCACGTCGTCAGCTCCAGCCCTGGCACTCTCAGCAAACACGCTATCTACAAAAATGCTCCCGTGCTGCTGAACGTGCCTGGAGGAAATCCCGCTCTGAACACGATTTCCTACACTATAAGTTCATTCTTTATTCTTACTCCTCTGCCCTTCACTTAGCCAAGCAAAACTACTTCTCTTCTCTCATATCTTCTCACTCCTCAAACCCTAAACGTCTCTTTTCCACTTTCAACACTCTCCTCTATCCACCTGCACCACCCCCCTCATCTGACTTTAGTGCTCAAGACTTGGCAGATTACTTTTTCAACAAAACACTTACCATCAGAAGCAACATCCCACCACAAGACTGCAACCTTTCATCTCCGCCCCCGGTCACTGAGAATGAAGTGAGTTCCCTAATATCTTCCTCACACCTCACTACATGCCCCCTTGACCCTATCCCTTCACATCTAATACCCTATCTGTCCTCTACCCTCACCCCAGCTCTTACTCACATATTCAACCGATCCTTTACTACTGGTTCATTTCCATCATCCTTCAAACATGCAAAGGTCACCCCCATCCTCAAAAAACCCTCCCTCAACCCCAATTCTCCTGCAAATTACCGCCCCATATCACTACTTCCGCTAGCTTCTAAAGTCCTGGAAAAACTAGTTTTCGATCGCCTAACACACTTCCTATCCTCCAACTCATTGCTTGACCCCCTGCAATCTGGCTTCCGTCCCCAACACTCAACTGAGACTGCCCTCACCAAGGTTACTAACGATCTTCTTTCTGCTAAAAACAATGGCCACTATTCTATACTTATCTTACTTGACCTGTCTGCTGCCTTTGACACTGTTGACCATCCCCTCCTCCTACGGACTCTCAGCTCCCTTGGGCTCTGTGACATTGCCCTCTCCTGGATCCACTCTTATCTCTCTAATAGGTCCTTTTCTGTCTCATTTGCTGGTGACTCATCCTCTCCACTGCCTCTGTCTGTTGGAGTACCTCAAGGCTCTGTTCTAGGCCCTCTACTCGTCTCTATTTATACTTCCTCACTGGGTAAACTTATTAGTAGCTATGGCTTCAACTATCACCTCTATGCTGATGATACTCAGATCTACCTATCCACCCCTGCACTCTCTCCTTCTGTCCTTTCCCACATCAGCGGCTGCTTATCTGGCATTTCTTCCTGGATGGCCTCTCACCACCTAAAAATCAACATGTCCAAAACTGAGCTTCTTCTAATCCCCCCAACTAATTCTACTCCAGTTTCTAACTTTACTATCACTGTCGGTGACACCACTATCTCCCCATCACCCCAAGTCCGCTGCCTTGGAGTTACACTCGACTCCAATCTGTCCTTCATACCCCACATCCAATCGCTCTCTTCATCCTGTCGCAACCACCTACGCAATATCTCCAAAATTCATCCTTTTCTGAGTGCTGAAACTACTAAACAGCTAATCCATTTCCTAGTAATTTCCCGGCTTGACTACTGTAACAACCTACTAACTGGCCTTCCTCTCTCCCACCTCTCCTCCCTTCAATCCATCCTAAATGCCTCTGCTAGGCTAATCCACCTCTCCCGATGCTCTGTATCTTTTGCTTGAGGATGCTCCAAAGGTTCTCAATAGGATTGAGGTCAGGGGAGGATGGAGGCCACACCATGACTTTCTCTCCTTTTATCCCCATAGCAGCCATTGATGCAGAGGTATTCTTTGCAGCATGAGATGGTGCATTGTCATGCGTGAAGATGATTTTATTACGGAAAGCATAGTTCTTCCTTCTGTACCAGGGAAGGAAGTGGTCAGTCAGGAACTCCACATACTTTGCAGAGGTCATCTTTACACCTTCGGGGACCCTAAAGGGGCCGACCAGCTCTCTTCCCATGATTCCGGCCCAAAACATGACTCCACCACCGCCTTACTGACGTGGCAGCCTTGTTGGAACAGGGTGGCCGTCCACCAACCATCCACTACTCCATCCATCTGGACCATCCAGGGTTGCACGGCACTCATCAGTGAACAGGACTGTTTGAAAATTAGTCTTCCTGTATTTTTCTGCCTAATGCAGCCGTTTCTGCTTGTGAGCATTGGTTAGTGGTGGCCAAATGGAAGGTTTCTGCACAGTTGCAAGACTCTGGAGGACTCTACACCTTGATGTCCGTGTGATTTCAGAGGCACCAGCAGCTTCAAATATCTGTTTGCTGCTATGTAATGGTATTTTAGCAGCTGCTCTCTTGATCCAATGCATGGATCTGACAGAAATCTTCCTCAATGTGCCTTTATCTGCACGAACCCGTCTATGCTCTGAATCAGCCACAAATCTCTTAATAGTGCCATGATCACATTTAAGTTTTTGTGAAATATCTAATGTTTTCATACCTTGTCCAAGGCATTGAACTATTTCACTCTTTTCGGCAGCAGAGAGATCCTTTTTCTTCACCATATTGCTTGAAAATGGTGCTCTGCTTAATAATGTGGAACACCCTCCTTTAGTAGTTTTTCCTTTAATTGGGCTCACCTGGCAATCTAATTATCACAGGTGTCCGAGATTTTTTTCAGTGATCAAAAGACCCCTGAGACACAATGCCATTCATGAGTTAAACTGAAGAAAAAAAAATTAATCTTTGTGACACTGAAATAGAATTTGCATAATAATTTGGAACAGGGTATAATGGAATTTTTCAAAATGACGCAACATACCTGGTATAACTGTGCAATGTTATGTTATATTTATTTTTTGTTTGTGTTTGTTCATTTTTTATTCTCAAAAATAAAAATGATTTCAGCAAAAAAAAAAAAAATACTTGTTATTGTCATCGATTATAGATATTTGCTTCAAGTTGTCAAAATGTAATATACAGTATATTCATTCTTTTGATTTCATATGTGGGATTTTAGGTTTAGGAAGAAATTTACACCTAGATTACAAGTTGTGCGTTCGTGTTTTAACGTTGAAAAAATGGCTATTTCAGCATTAAAACAACAACACAGCCATTACAAGTTTTGTTGGTATAGCTATACCGCAAACCTTTTAGCCTGTAACGCAACGTCAGTCCCGCACTCGTAAAAATTATGTTTTTTCATGGGACTTCCATAGCGCTGCCATTACGAGTTTTGCTGTGAGGCTAAAAAGCTTGTGTTAGGGGCGGAGCTGCCCAGCAACTATGATGGCCGCATGAACAGGGAGCTCCGTGTACACAGACTCTAAGATAGCCCTAATAACGGTAGAAACCCTGCAAATAACATTGTGCCCAAATGGATAGAGCACAGGGAGAAGCCTGGGGCAGACTGATCAACATTTGGTGACAGTGTGTACATTATTGTGCTAACTAGCTGCCTCGGAGCTACCCGCCATACACTGGAGCTCCATTTTGATGGATTGGGCCGCTTAGAAGAGATTGTTACTCTTGCTCCTAAAAACGCTTAATATCTGGCTAAACCGCTACTGCAATACAATACTTAATGAACATTATAGTGATTGGCTGCCAGACATGGAGACCCAGACACTCTATACTGGCTTAAGGGAGCTGATAGAAGATTATGGGCGGAATATGTGCGAGAGGCTCGATGCTCTCATTGAAATAGTCCAAGAGGCACGAACATGCCGCGACAACACTGCAGAGGAGAGCAGAGTAGAACAGAAGCCGGTGAGCAACGCAGCGCCTGCAACTCCCCAGGCGTACTTCTCGCCATTGGTCTCAGAAGGTACAAGTTTATTGATGACGCTCCCCTCTGCTGTTGTAAGCGGCTCACACACATGGAGGAAAATGTCTTATGGCCCCTCGCTTACGGACGCAGACGCCACAGAACATCGCAGAGCTCGCGTATCGCTGGTCACGCTCCCCTCTGTAGCTGAACGGGCTCCATTCTGTCATTGTCTAGTTTGGCAGCGTAACCATTCAGTTACACTTAAAAACCGTTCCGGTATTGGTTGATGATCGCAACCCATGTGCGCAAATGAGATGTGGTGACTCACAAAAGAGTAGCGTTTTACTACATCTGGTGTTGCTTTCAGATGAACGCTGGGAATGCTCCAGTTTATTCACCTCATACTTTTTACCCCATAGCTGGTCCAAGCCACACACGCAAGAACCCTAATGGCGGCTCCTAAGCCAGAGTATTGAGGGACTGTAAAGGTTTGGACACTGCAAGGAATATAAGACTCTAGGTTTGATCAGTTTTATAACGAGGGTTACTTTGTCATTTCTACAATTCACCCCCACCCCACTTTGCATCTATTAGCGAAGTATTTCGGTTTCTACCTTGCTTATTCAAAATGTTTATGCAGCGTGTTTGATAATTTTAATGTTACTTGAAAAGCTAATTATTGCTCTTACATACATATTCTGTTTACTATTTGTCTGTTACTGGGTGGCAATGGCTAACCGCTATGTTACTTTGCTAATGACGCAGGTCTTGGTCTTAGACATTAGAATACAGGAGAGGAAATAAGAATATATTGCAGAGCACACGAGCGTAACTTCCCCACAGCTCCATAGGTTTTAGCACTAAACCCCACTGAATGGTTGAAAGAGAAATACTCGCAGGCGCATATTTGTTCCCATGTATATGCACTATAACAAGCTCACACATCTGATAGAGAGATAGTAGTGGGGGTCACCCGATGCAATCCATTTAATCTGTACCAAAGCATGAGGAGCTGTCTGTTGTAGCAGCATTTAAGCTTTCCCCTCAGTCTGCGCGACTAACCCCCTTTGCTTTATATAGTATGTAAAGGGCTACTAGAGATCTAATGTTAACTGTGTAACTGCTTAATTGCCTAACAATGTGTGTTATCTCAATCTCTGTTATTTGTTCTTGTTTAGAGGCGTAATAATGGCCGTATTAATGTTCTTTATTCATGGAGCAGCATGAAACTTTTATATTCTGTTAAAGATGATCGTCATGCATATGATGAAACCTTGATAATATGCTTAGTTCCTAAGAGATCACTAATTAACTAACTTCCTCCTAACATTTTAGTTGACCTATGGATTTGAGCATGTTAACTGGGGCCCACCCAGGTATAAATGTTTAGTAACAATGTTCTGTGGTCAGTCAGGACGCTAACCTACATATTCTAGCATTCTACTGTCATGTATGATTAATCTAGAGCGCTTGTCTGAAATGTATATTCTATTCTAGGTTGTCCATATGCTTAGTTGTCCTTAGTCAGCTAGTCATGATGTTTTGTTGTTCTATCAATATCTTTGGGCTCTATGGTAGAAGTGTGAGTTAATAATAGTAAGATTTGTTGTTTTTCTTTTGGCCTTTCCTCCGCCCCCCCTCCCCCCTCTCCCTCGCCTCCCCCCCCTCCCCTTCCCCCCTCCCTCCCTTCCCTCCCTCCCCTTCCCTCCCTCCCCTTCCCCCTCCTACCCTCCCCCTTCCCCTTCCCTCCCCTTTCCCTTCCTTCCTTTCCTCTCTGGCCCCCCCCCCATCCCCCTCCCTTCCGCCCACCCCTAATCTGCCGCTCCCGACATCGCCGCCACTAATAAATAAACCTTGTCACCACTATAATAAAGTTATTAACACCTAAACCACCGCCCTCCCGCATTGCAAACATTATTTAAATATTATTAACCCCTAATCTGCCGCCCACCCACATCGCCCCCACTATACTAAAGTTATTAACCCCTATTCCGCCGCTCCCCGACACTGCTGCCACTATAATAAACCTATTAACCCCTACACCGCAAGCCCCCCACAACGAAATATATTAAATTAAACTATTTACCCCTAAACCGAAAGCCCCCCACATCACAATAAAGTAATTTAAACTAGCAACCCCTAAACCTAACGCCCCCCTAACTTTATATTAAAATTACAATTTCCCTATCTTAAGTTAAATTAAAACTTACCTGTCAAATTAAAAAAACTAAGTTTAAACTAACAATTAAACTAATATAACTATTAAACTAAAATTAAACTAACTGCCACTTAAAGAAAACTAAAATACACATTAAAAAATCTTAACACTACTATAAAAATTACAAAGTATCTAATTACAAAAAATAAAAAATACTAAATGATAAAAAATAACAAACACTAAACTATGAAAAATAACAAACGAAATTATCAAAAAACATAATTTATGTAAGAACTTACCTGAATAAATGAATTTCATATTGGCAAGAGTCCATGAGCTAGTGACATATGGGATATACAATACTACCAGGAGGGGCAAAGTTTCCCAAACCTCAAAATGCCTATAAATACACCCCTCACCATACCCACAATTCAGATTAACGAATAGCCAAGTAGTGGGGTGATAGAAAAAGGAGTAAAAGCATCAAAAAAGGAACTGGAAATAATTGTGCTTTATACAAAAAATCATAACCACCATAAAAAGGGTGGGCCTCATGGACTCTTGTCAATATGAAAGAAATTCTGCCAAAGAAAGTGTCCAAGATACTTCTTTCATAGCTAGGGGACTGTGAGTCCCACACTGATGATTGACATATGCCACAGTTGTGATATTGTCTGTCTGAAAACAAATGAACAGTTCTCTCTTCAACAGAGGCCAAACCTGAAGAGCCCGGAAAATAGCACGAAGTTCTAAAATATTGATTGGTAACCTCACCTCTTGAGATTTCCAAACCCTTTGTGCTGTCAGAGATCCCCAGACCTGAAAGACTTGCATCTGTTGTGATCACAGTCCAGGTTGTATGAACAAAAGAGGCCCCTTGAACTATATGATGGTGATCTAACCACCAAGTCAGAGAGAGTCGAACATTGGGATTTAAGGATATTAATTGTGATATCTTTGTAAAATCCCTGCATCATTGGTTCAGCATACAAAGTTGGAAAGAAAGAGATAGTAATCTAGACTTAGATACCATGTCAGCATTCCAATATTTGTGTCACAAAGCTCTTCTAGCTAAAATAGCTAAAGACATTGATCTAACATCAATTTTGATGATATCAAAAATGGCATCACATATAAAATGATTAGAATGTTGAAGCAAGCGAACAATGCTAGACAATTCAGGGTCTGTTTCCTGTTGCGCTAAGCTTTCCAACCAAAAAGTTGATGCAGGTGCAACATCAGCCATAGAAATGGCAGGCCTGAGAAGATAGCCAGAATATAAATAAGCTTTCCTTAGATAAGATTCAAGTTTCCTATCTAAAGGGTCCTTAAAGGAAGTACTATCTTCCATAGGGATAGTATTACGTTTGGCAAGAGTAGAAATAGCCCCATCAACTTTGGGTATTTTTTTCCAAAACTCCAATCTAACTGCTCGCAAAGGATACAAATTTTTAAACCTCGAAGAAGGAATAAAAAAGTACCAGGCCTATTCCATTCCTTTGAAATCATATCAGAAATAGCATCAGGAACTGTAAAAACCTCTGGAGTAACCACAGGAAGTTTATAAACATAATTTAAATGTTTACTAGTTTTAGTATCAAGAGGACTAGTTTCCTCAATATCCAAAGTAATCAACACCTCTTTTAACAAAGAACGAATATACTCCATCTTAAAGAGATAAGATTGGTCAGTGTCAATATCTGAGGTAGGATCTTCTGAATCAGATAGATCCTCATCAGAGGAAGATAATTTAGTAAGTTGTCGGTCATTTGAAATTTCATCAACTTTATGAGAAGTTTTAAAAGAGCTTTTACATTTATTAGAAAGCAGACTAGCAGACAAAGCCTTCTGAATCACATCAGCAATAAATCTTTTATATTCACAGGGATATCATGTACATTAGATGTTGAAGGAACATCAGGCATTGTACTAGTACTGATGGATACATTCTCTGCATGTAAAAGCTTATCATGACAACTATTGCATACCACAGCTGGAGATATAATCTCTGCTAACTTACAACAGATACACTTATCTTTGGTAGAACTGTTATCAGGCAGCAGGAATCCAACAGTGGTTTCTGAGACAGGATCAGATTAAGACATCTTGCAAATGCAAGAGAAAAAAACAACATATAAAGCAAAATTATCAATTTCCTTATATGGCAGTTTTAGGAAATGGAAAAAATGCAAACAGCATAGCCCTCTGAGCATAGAAAAAGGCAAGGGGCATATAGGAAGTGGGGTTTAAATAAATACATTATTTGGCGCCAAGTATGACGCACAACGCAAAATTAATTTGTTTGGCGCTAACAACATCCAGAAATGACGCAACTTGCGTCATGACAGACGCAACCTTGTGCAAGGAAACCTGGCATCAACTAAGACGCCGGAAATGACAAATTTGCGTCACCGAACGTACCTTCGTGCCAAAAAAATTATTGAAAACAATCAATTTTGAAGAAAAGACTATACCCCAGGTAAGAAAAAATAACTTCCTAAATATGTTTTTCCCAATTTTGAAACAGATAGTCTGCAAAAGGAAATATACATACACCTGACTCATGGCAAATATAAGTACAATACATATATTTAGAACTTTACTTTAATACATAAAGTATTAACAAAACAATCCGAGAGCGCCAACTAGAGGCAAAGGAAGATTCTAACAAGAAAGTGAATAACAGTCAAAAACATTTATTTGAACATATATTAAAACCATGGATCCATGTAACATATACGAAAATGAGATGCAGTGAACATGTAGTTAAAAATACATAATCGGGTCAGTGGAAAATACAATAAAAAATACAGTAAAAAATACAATAAAAATACAATAAAAATACAATAAAAATACAATATTCCACAAATTAATATCACCAATTACGGGGATATACAAAATAAGAGTCACATTAAATGATCTCTTAAGAAGAACAAAAAGTTTCTAAAAGAGTTTTTTAGAAAATTGGCCAAAGGAATTGTGGTGCAATTCTTAGTTGTAGCTAATGAGTCTAGAAATCCAGTGGAAAAAACAGTGATGAAAAATCAAGTATTGATGAAAAATCAAGTGAAAAATAATATATATAAAATCCAATTGAAATAATCCAAGTGTATATATAAAAGTGTAATATGAACGGGGGATCCCCCTAACACTAGTGGTAAGTGTAAAAATTGTGAAAAATTGTGTGAAAGTGTAAAAATAGTAAAAATATAAGTGATAAAAATGAGAATGAAATCCAAGTGATATTTAGTAAGAAAAAATATATTAGTGAATGATCCTCCTTATGAATTTCTCCATATGAGTGATGGTAATGGACTTTTATGTGCTAGATGACTTTACTTGATCTTTGCAATGTAAACTTCGATTATCCCTGTAATTTAAAAAAACAACAACATAGTGCAATAACATTTTAACATATGAAAAGATATGAAATAATGCTCACCAATTTTGTCAACGCGTTTCGGCCTCTATAAAAGGCCTTTCTCAAGACTAACTAAAGGTGAGTATTGGTGGCTCTATTTATATATATCAACAGCCAATGAATTATCTTCGTTTTGGCGCCAAAAAACGGGTTTGGCGCCAAAAAAACGGAAGTTCTATTACTCTTATACTTCTGTTTTTGGGTAATGTATTTGCATGCCTAATTGATCAGTATATCCTTTACTGATCAATATTGTTCCATTCTGTCATTCTAGATCTTTGGAAATGTATATTGCCGATCGCTCAGTTTATAAACTCGTGAGCGTCGGACCGGAAGTGACGTCATGTTTGTTTACTTCCGGTTATTCGTACTTCCGGTTACATTATTTCTGTGGCAGTTTGGCAAATAAATTCATGAGCATCAGACCGGACGTCATGTTTGTTTACTTCCGGTTATTTGTACTTCCGGTTACATTATTTCTATGGCAGTTTGGCAAATGACGATATTCGTAATGGGGGCATTAATGCTATATATGGAGCTCCCACATAAACAAATTAGGCAAATGTAAGCTCCATGTGAGGTGGTCATATTTGGGGTATATAAATAATAAATAATATGAGCAATATTCGAAATACAGTGGGTAACATTCTTAAATACTTAAACATAACACATAATAAAATGACAATCCCAAAATAAATAACAATCTTACAGTTAGTAACAATTTTAAAAATTTTAGGATTAAAAGAAGTTTAAAATTACTGTAAAAATGATAAACTAGAGTCATAAAATTATAGATTATGATTATAATGTAAATTGGTAAAAATGATAGACTATGGTCATAGGATGTATAAAATGCATAAATAAGGCCCGGGGACATCTATTAAAAAGGAGATATAATAGGGGGATACAATGGGTGTACATTCAATAAAGGTACATATAGTAATGGTATCCATAATACAAAAAAGGTTATCTGGAGATTCATAAATATCTAAAATCGTCTAAAATCGTCTTCTCTCAGAACAGACTAAAAATGGGACTTAAAAATGGGATGTAGGTACTCAGTTCTATATAAAATAAAATAAAAGCGTCTAATGTTGAAAGAGCCTATTGTTATGGTTTATATGATAGTAACGCTTTGCTAAAAAAGCTAGTATGAAGATACATGCTAACTAGCTAAGAGTCCTAAAATATTACTTTGTACTTAATAGGTGTGAGAGGTCCTCTCTATTATTTAAGCCTCTAGGGTAAAGACAGTCAATGTTAAAAATCCATTTGGATTCTACAGTCAGTAGGCGTCTCTCATAGTCACCGCCCCTCCAATTTGGTGTCACTAGTTGTATGCCTATGTAGTTAAAATCTTTATGGCTCGCTCGATGGTAAGTGGTAAAATGTCTATAGAGGGCTGTTTCAGTGTTTCCATGTTCTATCTTTAATAGATGTTCTCTAATGCGATCTTTAAGACTTCTGGACGTTTGCCCTATGTATTGAAGTCCGCAGCTACACCATATCATGTAGACAACTCCTCTGTCACTGCATCTTATCAGATCATTGATCTTGTATTTCACTTTTGTGTTGAAAGAGGTGAATTCTTTAATTTTAACACCTCTTTTACAGGCTTTACAACTTAGACATGGGAAGAATCCTTTAATTTCTTTACCAAATACATCCCTTACTTTATTCTCTATCCCCTTAGGTATACTTGGGGATAGTCTGCTCTTTAGGTTATCCGTCTTCCTATATATGAAGACAGGTCGGGTTGTCAGTTTGTCCCCTATGATTTCGTCATTCTTTAAAAGTGACCAGTGCTTCTCAATGATTTTCTCCACAATGTGTCTGTTCTCACTATACTCAGTTATGAACGGGACAGTGAGTTGGTTATTTTCAAAATGGTTGATTGTTTTTTTGGGTTTATATACCAGGAGATCTTTACGGTCTTTATTCCTGACTTCTTCCATAGTTTCAATTAGGGACTTTTCTTCATAACCCCTTTCTAAAAATTTTTCTTTAAGAGTGGCAGCTTGTTCTTCCCACTTATTGGGATTAGAGCAATTTTTCTTCAATCTAAGGAATTGACCTTTTGGTATATTGGTCTTCCATCTGTTGAGGTGACAGCTTTCTCTATGTATATAATTATTGCAGTCCACTTTTTTAAAAAAAGTGGACGTCTCCAGTTTGCCTTCATTGATGTCGATTTTTAGATCTAGGAAATTGATCGTTTTATTGCTCATCTCATATGTGAATTTGAGATTGTGGGTGTTGTCATTCATGACTTTTAAGGTATATTCTAAATCTTCTCTAGACCCCTTCCATATCAGAATGATGTCATCTATATACCTGTTGTAGAGGACCAGGTCCGCGCTAGCTGGGCATGAATCCCAGAAAACTAGTTCCCAGTAGCCCATATACAAATTCGCGTAGCTAGGCGCGAACCTGGTCCCCATCGCTGTACCACATATTTGTTTAAAAAAAGTCCCATTGTTGCTAAAATAGTTGTGGGTTAAAATAAAACGTATCCCTCTAAGAATAAATTCTCTTTGTAATTCAGGTAAATTGGGATCTTTCTTAAGGAAGAAGTCCACCGCTTCTATACCGCCATCATGTGGAATGCTGGTATAGAGGGACATAACGTCACATGTAACGAGTATATAATTTTCTCCCCATTGTACATTCTCCAATTTATTCAGAATCTGAGTAGAATCCCTCAAATACGATGGTAATTCTGTAACGTATTTCTGTAATAATCTGTCTATATATTCGGACAGATTACTAGACAGACCCCCTATCCCCGATATTATTGGGCGGCCGGGGGGTTTTTCGAGGGATTTGTGTACTTTGGGGAGATAATATAGTACTGGGGTTATGGGATATTTGATATTGATATATTTATACTCTTTGTCATTTAGGATCCCAATGTTTTTAGCTTCCCCCAACATTTCTTCTAATTCTCGTTTGAAGATTTCAACTGGATTTTTCTTCAATACTTCATATGTCTGTTGGTCTGATAAGATCCGGTTACACTCGTGATTGTAGTCTGTTTTGTTCAGAACCACGATGCCCCCACCTTTATCGGCTGGTTTAAATACCACATCATGATTCTTCTTGAGGGCCTTTATAGTGTTCATTTGTTCTCTAGTCAGGTTATGTTTATGTCTATTCAATTTCTTGTAGTTGATGTCCCTGATCTCATTACAGATCATGGTATCGAATGTGTCAATAGCATTACCCTTACTTGCTAATGGGTAAAAATTCGATCTTGGTCTTAGATCTGTATGAAGGTAAGTATTTCTGTTGGTAGTTTGGGTGTCTGAAATAACATTTTCATGTCGAATAGATTGTATTTCCAATGGAGTTCTCATAAAATGTCTTTTTAAAGTCAGTTTCCTGACCAATTATTTTGCGTTTATGAAAGTGTTAAATTTGTTCAAACCCTTTGATATATAGTAATATTTTAGGACTCTTAGCTAGTTAGCATGTATCTTCATACTAGCTTTTTTAGCAAAGCGTTACTATCATATAAACCATAACAATAGGCTCTTTCAACATTAGACGCTTTTATTTTATTTTATATAGAACTGAGTACCTACATCCCATTTTTAAGTCCAATTTTTAGCCTTATTTTAGTCTGTTCTGAGAGAAGACGATTTTAGATATTTATGAATCTCCAGATAACCTTTTTTGTATTATGGATACCATTACTATATGTACCTTTATTGAATGTACACCCATTGTATCCCCCTATTATATCTCCTTTTTAATAGATGTCCCCGGGCCTTATTTATGCATTTTATACATCCTATGACCATAGTCTATCATTTTTACCAATTTACATTATAATCATAATCTATAATTTTATGACTCTAGTTTATCATTTTTACAGTAATTTTAAACTTCTTTTAATCCTAAAATTTTTAAAATTGTTACTAACTGTAAGATTGTTATTTATTTTGGGATTGTCATTTTATTATGTGTTATGTTTAAGTATTTAAGAATGTTACCCACTGTATTTCGAATATTGCTCATATTATTTATTATTTATATACCCCAAATATGACCACCTCACATGGAGCTTACATTTGCCTAATTTGTTTATGTGGGAGCTCCATATATAGCATTAATGCCCCCATTACGAATATCGTCATTTGCCAAACTGCCATAGAAATAATGTAACCGGAAGTACAAATAACCGGAAGTAAACAAACATGACGTCCGGTCTGATGCTCATGAATTTATTTGCCAAACTGCCACAGAAATAATGTAACCGGCAGTACGAATAACCGGAAGTAAACAAACATGACGTCACTTCCGGTCCGACGCTCACGAGTTTATAAACTGAGCGATCGGCAATATACATTTCCAAAGATCTAGAATGACAGAATGGAACAATATTGATCAGTAAAGGATATACTGATCAATTAGGCATGCAAATACATTACCCAAAAACAGAAGTATAAGAGTAATAGAACTTCCGTTTTTTTGGCGCCAAACCCGTTTTTTGGCGCCAAAACGAAGATAATTCATTGGCTGTTGATATATATAAATAGAGCCACCAATACTCACCTTTAGTTAGTCTTGAGAAAGGCCTTTTATAGAGGCCGAAACGCGTTGACAAAATTGGTGAGCATTATTTCATATCTTTTCATATGTTAAAACGTTATTGCACTATGTTGTTGTTTTTTTAAATTACAGGGATAATCGAAGTTTACATTGCAAAGATCAAGTAAAGTCATCTAGCACATAAAAGTCCATTACCATCACTCATATGGAGAAATTCATAAGGAGGATCATTCACTAATATATTTTTTCTTACTAAATATCACTTGGATTTCATTCTCATTTTTATCACTTATATTTTTACTATTTTTACACTTTCACACAATTTTTCACAATTTTTACACTTACCACTAGTGTTAGGGGGATCCCCCGTTCATATTACACTTTTATATATACACTTGGATTATTTCAATTGGATTTTATATATATTATTTTTCACTTGATTTTTCATCAATACTTGATTTTTCATCACTGTTTTTTCCACTGGATTTCTAGACTCATTAGCTACAACTAAGAATTGCACCACAATTCCTTTGGACAATTTTCTAAAAAACTCTTTTAGAAACTTTTTGTTCTTCTTAAGAGATCATTTAATGTGACTCTTATTTTGTATATCCCCGTAATTGGTGATATTAATTTGTGGAATATTGTATTTTTATTGTATTTTTATTGTATTTTTATTGTATTTTTTACTGTATTTTTTATTGTATTTTCTACTGACCCGATTATGTATTTTTAACTACATGTTCACTGCATCTCATTTTCGTATATGTTACATGGATCCATGGTTTTAATATATGTTCAAATAAATGTTTTTGACTGTTATTCACTTTCTTGTTAGAATCTTCCTTTGCCTCTAGTTGGCGCTCTCGGATTGTTTTGTTAATTCTTTGTAATCTTATCAGGGTAAGCTAGATACCCTTTTATCCAGGAGCTGTGAGGAAGCAGGTTGAGCGCTGTCAGATTTTTTCCGTAAATAATTCCTTCTCTCTAGCATCTTTCAGCAGCAAACCTAAACTTGCATAAGCAACCATAATTGCATAGGTTGTGATTTTATTCAATTTTATTTCCTTTTTATCTAGTTGTTTTTTGTAAATTTAGTTGTATTAGTTCCTTTTTTGAGCACCATACATTTTTTTAACAGATATGGATATCACAAGGTCCATCAGACAAGATATCCAATTGGATATCCAACATTCCAGCATAACCACTGGAATCAACACTAACGATAACTTAGATCTTGCCACAATTTTCAAATCTTTAGAGAAGCTACTCATACAAGAGGTTAAATTTAAAGCAGAAATATCCTTTTTAAAGAAATGTCTTGAACTTAACATCATCCCGAAAGGGTTAGTGATTAAAAAAGATTGTGCATTTCAAACAGAGGACTCAGTATTTCTAACACAATGGGCAGAAGCCCTGGTAGAGACCTCTAGGAAATTGATGCAGACTATAATAGATTATAGGGAATCTATTTTGAGTAAGGTAGATATCGAAATTAAGAGTACTGAGGACAATCTTATTGGCTCTGATGGTTGTATAATAGAATGTAAGGACTTTTTAGATAGAAAAGAAAATTTGACAAAGAAAATAACTAAGATAAGAGAAGATATAACTAACAAAAAGTCCAAAAAACTTTATAGGGAACTAGAACTGATTAAGCTTAGTAAGGATCAGGCAAACGAACAATTAATAAATGGCAATAACACTGATAATAATGACACTGCACAAAAAGATAATGATAACGAGGGTGAATGGGTAGAAGTGACTAATAAGAGGAGGGGGCACAGACCTAGGATACCATCTAGAAATGAGGACACTAGACACGATGAGACCAGAAATCAACAAAATTATAGGTCCTGGAATAAAGTGTACACACCCAAAAATGACAGATGGAATTATGAACCTCCCTACCCAGAGGACAATAGGACCCCTAGAACACCATTTCGTCAATACAGACACAATAGGGGTTGGGGGGGCGACTACAGACCCCATTGGTCCCATTCCCAAGACCTCAGTTATCAATATAATCAGAGACAAGATACAAATCAGAATGGTGAGTTTTTCAAGGGGGATAATAATCGAGGATATATCCACTCCCCATATAGACATGACAATAAGAGACAAGAATATCCATATCCCAACTACTATCCAAGGCAATATGGGAGAACAAATGGTAATAATAGAGAAAACACAGACTCGTCTTGGGGACAAAGAGGATACCGAAGATACCCCCAATTTAATCGAAGACACCAACAGTCCTTTCATAGAGGTGGAAACTGGCACAATTATCGCCACAACGACAACTACGAACCTCCTAGATTTAACCATCCAGGACCACGACCAGATACAAATATACGTGGGACGAACCAACAATCTAAACAACAAGAAGAAAGACAACCCAATAAACACATACCAGATATAGGTATGAATGAAGAATATCAAGCATCAACATCAGGGCATTCTTTTTTAGGAATACCTCAGAAAACTCCCAAAGAATTAGAAAGAGGATCTTTGAAGAGAAAGAACCCAAATTCAGAGGACTTTCAAACTCCAACAGACAAAAGAAGACCCACAGAGGCAAGAGAGGAGGGCGAAGAATAAGAAAGAAGGAATTACCACTCTCCCCATTAAATGTCAAGGCAACTACCACAGGCATCTTTAACCTAAGCTCAAAGGAACTCACTGAAAAGGAATCGTCTGTGTTAAACTATGGACTATCGTTCGCCCCATCAAAGGGTTTGAACAAATTTAACACTTTCATAAACGCAAAAGAATTGGTCAGGAAACTGACTTTAAAAAGACATTTTATGAGAACTCCATTGGAAATACAATCTATTCGACATGAAAATGTTATTTCAGACACCCAAACTACCAACAGAAATACTTACCTTCATACAGATCTAAGACCAAGATCGAATTTTTACCCATTAGCAAGTAAGGGTAATGCTATTGACACATTCGATACCATGATCTGTAATGAGATCAGGGACATCAACTACAAGAAATTGAATAGACATAAACATAACCTGACTAGAGAACAAATGAACACTATAAAGGCCCTCTAGAAGAATCATGATGTGGTGATTAAACCAGCCGATAAAGGTGGGGGCATCGTGGTTCTGAACAAAACAGACTACAATCACGAGTGTAACCGGATCTTATCAGACCAACAGACATATGAAGTATTGAAGAAAAATCCAGTTGAAATCTTCAAACGAGAATTAGAAGAAATGTTGGGGGAAGCTAAAAACATTGGGATCCTAAATGACAAAGAGTATAAATATATCAATATCAAATATCCCATAACCCCAGTACTATATTATCTCCCCAAAGTACACAAATCCCTCGAAAAACCCCCCGGCCGCCCAATAATATCGGGGATAGGGGGTCTGTCTAGTAATCTGTCCGAATATATAGACAGATTATTACAGAAATACGTTACAGAATTACCATCGTATTTGAGGGATTCTACTCAGATTCTGAATAAATTGGAGAATGTACAATGGGGAGAAAATTATATACTCGTTACATGTGACGTTATGTCCCTCTATACCAGCATTCCACATGATGGCGGTATAGAAGCGGTGGACTTCTTCCTTAAGAAAGATCCCAATTTACCTGAATTACAAAGAGAATTTATTCTTAGAGGGATACGTTTTATTTTAACCCACAACTATTTTAGCAACAATGGGACTTTTTTTAAACAAATATGTGGTACAGCGATGGGGACCAGGTTCGCGCCTAGCTACGCGAATTTGTATATGGGCTACTGGGAACTAGTTTTCTGGGATTCATGCCCAGCTAGCGCGGACCTGGTCCTCTACAACAGGTATATAGATGACATCATTCTGATATGGAAGGGGTCTAGAGAAGATTTAGAATATACCTTAAAAGTCATGAATGACAACACCCACAATCTCAAATTCACATATGAGATGAGCAATAAAACGATCAATTTCCTAGATCTAAAAATCGACATCAATGAAGGCAAACTGGAGACGTCCACTTTTTTTAAAAAAGTGGACTGCAATAATTATATACATAGAGAAAGCTGTCACCTCAACAGATGGAAGACCAATATACCAAAAGGTCAATTCCTTAGATTGAAGAAAAATTGCTCTAATCCCAATAAGTGGGAAGAACAAGCTGCCACTCTTAAAGAAAATTTTTTAGAAAGGGGTTATGAAGAAAAGTCCCTAATTGAAACTATGGAAGAAGTCAGGAATAAAGACCGTAAAGATCTCCTGGTATATAAACCCAAAAAAACAATCAACCATTTTGAAAATAACCAACTCACTGTCCCGTTCATAACTGAGTATAGTGAAAACAGACACATTGTGGAGAAAATCATTGAGAAGCACTGGTCACTTTTAAAGAATGACGAAATCATAGGGGACAAACTGACAACCCGACCTGTCTTCATATATAGGAAGACGGATAACCTAAAGAGCAGACTATCCCCAAGTATACCTAAGGGGATAGAGAATAAAGTAAGGGATGTATTTGGTAAAGAAATTAAAGGATTCTTCCCATGTCTAAGTTGTAAAGCCTGTAAAAGAGGTGTTAAAATTAAAGAATTCACCTCTTTCAACACAAAAGTGAAATACAAGATCAATGATCTGATAAGATGCAGTGACAGAGGAGTTGTCTACATGATATGGTGTAGCTGCGGACTTCAATACATAGGGCAAACGTCCAGAAGTCTTAAAGATCACATTAGAGAACATCTATTAAAGATAGAACATGGAAACACTGAAACAGCCCTCTATAGACATTTTACCACTTACCATCGAGCGAGCCATAAAGATTTTAACTACATAGGCATACAACTAGTGACACCAAATTGGAGGGGCGGTGGGGGCGGAGCTAACCACTGAAGTGACTGGAAGCACATTGCAGCAGCTCCTAGCTTTATCAAATAATTTGGGCTCTTTCCTTCACTTGATTCCCCATAACAAAGGAGAGACATATTGTGATCCCTATCTAAGACTCTTTTACACAGCTTGGAGGGAGATAGGGAAGAAAGAAGGGACTTCCACGACATATTATCCGGCTTAGACACTGCGGCCTCCTTGTGAGGCGGTGCTAAAATGGCGGATCTTCACATGACTATGCCTTCCCTTTTCGAAGACTATAGCCGTAAATTGATAGACAGGCTAGACCGTCTCATACTGGCTATTGGACCCCGGGCTGGCAGCGTTGAACCCCACGGAAGAACAGCAGCAACACCTGCCTCACAGGGGAGCACCACCCAGGGGTATAATGCCCGACATCCTCTACCGGCCGCGACCTGCCCCTCAGAGTTCATTTCTACTTACGGGAGCAGCAGCTGTTCAGCATTCGTCTCTGACTTAGGAGCCGCGGCCGATTTCCTGGAGCACAGAGCGTACCGCTTATACATGCAGCGGTTAGTAGCTGTGGGAGACACTGAGGAGAGGTTCCCGGTGACAAATGGATACAGGTCTGTGGTTGTGACTGACCGGGAGGATGTAACCCCAGAGGCGACTTACTCTATCAGCTGGCCTCATTCTCCCCACTATCCTGATTCCCCGCAGTGCACTCAGCCTGTTCCACATATGTCTGAGCCGGTTTCCCAGGGATATAGAGGGGACGGCAGGAGCGTCCTTGGGCAGATTTCTCTCTACAAAAAAGTTGGAATAGGCTGACCTTTCACCCTCCATAGCTGGGAACGATTAACCTAGCATACCTCTTTTTTGTCTTTTTTTCTTTTCCCCTCTTTGCACTCTCCTGATTATGAAGACACAGCTGTCTGATTTTACTAAGGCTCACATCCAAGCAGTTAACTATTGACAGAGGGATGAATACTTGTTACACAATTCAGTGACTCTTTGCGGTGTCATTTGTTCCCTTGAGTGGGTACTATACTACTGCCTATCACATCATAGTTGCTATGTTTTATACTCCGGAGACTACTTTAATTAACAATGCTACTTGGAACAGTGTAGATTTTGCACCCACAACTGCTCCTGTGTATGTTTACTTTTGGATCTGATAGATAATTGTGGGGCTGTGCACCATAATCCACACCTGTCGCCCAGGGAAGAGAGTTGATATAATCCCTGAAACCACGTGGACCTCTACATTTATTGCCTCTCTGTGTTGTTATTGTTTGCAGATCCTAACATTTTACTGTTTATTTAGTTTAAGAACTAAGTTTATGTTTAAACTTCCTTTATTCTAGAGCAGGACTGTACATATTCATGCCTCTTATCCTAGCTAAAAGTGTTTTGTCTCTGATCCCTATGTGCTTATGAGTGCGAGTGGTGTGTGATGTATGTCCCCTTTTGGCCTCATGATTGCTTCTTATATGCTGATATACCCCCCGCTCACAGATAGCAAAACTAATGATTAAGCCCAGGTATTTGTAAGTCTCAAGTAGTCACACAATACTTATAGTCTTGTATCCAGCCTATCCAAGATAATACTGTATGATGACTGTAAAAGCCGATATGTATATGCAACATGTGCTTAAGTTAGTTTACTGCTAACTACTTACTGAACATATTTGAATATTTATCTACGCTAGTTACCTGCTCATCCAAAAATCTAAGTACATATGTCTATGTATGTAGATCCCCTAAAATGTCATTATATACTAAGCCCTGACTCTCAAAGCTCTTAAGGGGTTACTCTATGTTCGTGCTATTTAAAAGCAGCTATTTAACTAATGTAATACAAAAATGTGAGTAACTGTTCTGGAAATGTTGTTTGAGATTATAACTGGGAAAACATGTATACAGAATCATACTAGCTGCTCTTGATACCCGAATAGATATCTACTGTTCCCAGTACCCGTGGGACTTATCTTAAGGATCACTTGTTAATTATCTGCTTTAAATTCGCCTATGGGTGCTTTAGACTGAGTCACTCTTATCCAATATTGTGAATATAACCGCTGGTACCTAAAAGTAGTAGGGCAAAAATTTCAGTATGAGAGCTGCTATTACTTACTCTGCTCTAAACAGTAGATTGTTTCTTATGACTATTGATGTACACCCGCCATATATTGTTATTGTCTCAACCTTAAGCCCCTAACAGTAAACTCAGAAGGCATTACCCACATTATAGAGCATTATACCAGTTGATAAGTTAGTACTGTCAGTTAGTTTTGTATTTATAAAGTTATGTTTGAATTATACACTTTTTTATATCAACCAATATGCAGCGCATATAGAATACCATTCATTACGCGAGCCTTTGTGAACTGGGTACCTCTGAGACTCTTTTGGTATTCTCCCATTAATACTAGAGTTTATTTAACTGTTGGTCATGGTACACAGCAGCAATAATAGAGTATATTGTCGCTGGTTCATCCTCCCCCCCCCCCACTACTATGATGCAGTAGGGATGAATACTTTGTCCTCCACATCTTCTTTTGGCAGAGTTAAGCAGTCTCTGCCCAGTCCTATGAGCCATGGCTAAGTTTTTCCCTGCATTCATGAAATAAAAAAGGCTCCATGGGCCCTATTATTGGAGATTTTTCCTTGTTTCTTATATTCTGATCTCTGAAGATTATCAAAAACAATAGTTTTCCTGATGTTCATGTTTCAATAAAGGTTCAGTGTCAATATTTAATCACGCTTGCAATGACAACTGAGGACTATTCTGGTAAATTTTTGTCTTTAACTTGCAGAGTTGTGATGATGCCCTTATTACACTTTTATTTGCTGTAAATGTGTCTTTAACCCAAAATTTGCCTCTACTTCATACACACTGAAACCAGTCCTTTTATTATTAACTTTATCCATATGTCCTCAAGGGTTCCATATAGTGTCTGGTCCCTCGTCTGGACCTGTTTGTTTAGGGGACACTATGTACCTACAGAAAAAAAAATGAGGTGCCTGTAACGATTTGTCATGTCATTTTGTTGTCTGTTGAAATTGTAACTTGTTTGTTTTGACTATTTTGTAAATGTTTTTTTACGCCTCAATAAAAATAATTTAAAAAAAAAATAAAAAAAATTGGAGGGGCGGTGACTATGAGAGACGCCTACTGACTGTAGAATCCAAATGGATTTTTAACATTGACTGTCTTTACCCTAGAGGCTTAAATAATAGAGAGGACCTCTCACACCTATTAAGTACAAAGTAATATTTTAGGACTCTTAGCTAGTTAGCATGTATCTTCATACTAGCTTTTTTAGCAAAGCGTTACTATCATATAAACCATAACAATAGGCTCTTTCAACATTAGACGCTTTTATTTTATTTTATATAGAACTGAGTACCTACATCCCATTTTTAAGTCCCATTTTTAGCCTTATTTTAGTCTGTTCTGAGAGAAGACGATTTTAGATATTTATGAATCTCCAGATAACCTTTTTTGTATTATGGATACCATTACTATATGTACCTTTATTGAATGTACACCCATTGTATCCCCCTATTATATCTCCTTTTTAATAGATGTCCCCGGGCCTTATTTATGCATTTTATACATCCTATGACCATAGTCTATCATTTTTACCAATTTACATTATAATCATAATCTATAATTTTATGACTCTAGTTTATCATTTTTACAGTAATTTTAAACTTCTTTTAATCCTAAAATTTTTAAAATTGTTACTAACTGTAAGATTGTTATTTATTTTGGGATTGTCATTTTATTATGTGTTATGTTTAAGTATTTAAGAATGTTACCCACTGTATTTCGAATATTGCTCATATTATTTATTATTTATATACCCCAAATATGACCACCTCACATGGAGCTTACATTTGCCTAATTTGTTTATGTGGGAGCTCCATATATAGCATTAATGCCCCCATTACGAATATCGTCATTTGCCAAACTGCCATAGAAATAATGTAACCGGAAGTACAAATAACCGGAAGTAAACAAACATGACGTCCGGTCTGATGCTCATGAATTTATTTGCCAAACTGCCACAGAAATAATGTAACCGGAAGTACGAATAACCGGAAGTAAACAAACATGACGTCACTTCCGGTCCGACGCTCACGAGTTTATAAACTGAGCGATCGGCAATATACATTTCCAAAGATCTAGAATGACAGAATGGAACAATATTGATCAGTAAAGGATATACTGATCAATTAGGCATGCAAATACATTACCCAAAAACAGAAGTATAAGAGTAATAGAACTTCCGGTTTTTTGGCGCCAAACCCGTTTTTTGGCGCCAAAACGAAGATAATTCATTGGCTGTTGATATATATAAATAGAGCCACCAATACTCACCTTTAGTTAGTCTTGAGAAAGGCCTTTTATAGAGGCCGAAACGCGTTGACAAAATTGGTGAGCATTATTTCATATCTTTTCATATGTTAAAACGTTATTGCACTATGTTGTTGTTTTTTTAAATTACAGGGATAATCGAAGTTTACATTGCAAAGATCAAGTAAAGTCATCTAGCACATAAAAGTCCATTACCATCACTCATATGGAGAAATTCATAAGGAGGATCATTCACTAATATATTTTTTCTTACTAAATATCACTTGGATTTCATTCTCATTTTTATCACTTATATTTTTACTATTTTTACACTTTCACACAATTTTTCACAATTTTTACACTTACCACTAGTGTTAGGGGGATCCCCCGTTCATATTACACTTTTATATATACACTTGGATTATTTCAATTGGATTTTATATATATTATTTTTCACTTGATTTTTCATCAATACTTGATTTTTCATCACTGTTTTTTCCACTGGATTTCTAGACTCATTAGCTACAACTAAGAATTGCACCACAATTCCTTTGGACAATTTTCTAAAAAACTCTTTTAGAAACTTTTTGTTCTTCTTAAGAGATCATTTAATGTGACTCTTATTTTGTATATCCCCGTAATTGGTGATATTAATTTGTGGAATATTGTATTTTTATTGTATTTTTATTGTATTTTTATTGTATTTTTTACTGTATTTTTTATTGTATTTTCCACTGACCCGATTATGTATTTTTAACTACATGTTCACTGCATCTCATTTTCGTATATGTTACATGGATCCATGGTTTTAATATATGTTCAAATAAATGTTTTTGACTGTTATTCACTTTCTTGTTAGAATCTTCCTTTGCCTCTAGTTGGCGCTCTCGGATTGTTTTGTTAATTCTTTGTAATCTTATCAGGGTAAGCTAGATACCCTTTTATCCAGGAGCTGTGAGGAAGCAGGTTGAGCGCTGTCAGATTTTTTCCGTATTTAATACATAAAGTGCCAAACCATAGCTGAGAGTGTCTTAAGTAATGAAAACATACTTACCGAAAGACAACAATCCACATATAGCAGATAGCCAAACCAGTACTGAAACAGTTATCAGTAGAGGTAATGGAATATGAGAGTATATCGTCGATCTGAAAAGGGAGGTAGGAGATGTTTCTCTACAACCGATAACAGAGAACCTATGAAAAGATTTCCCTCGAGGAAAACCATAGAATTTAATAGGTGATACGTCACATCCCTCTGACATTCACTGTACTCTGAGAGCAATCGGGCTTCAAAATGCTGAGAAGCGCATATCACAGAAGAAAATCAAGCACAAACTGACTTCACCACCTCAATAGGGAGGCAAAGTTTGTAAAACTGAATTGTGGGTGTGGTGAGGGGTGTATTTATAGGCATTTTGTGGTTTGGGAAACTTTGCCCCTCCTGGTAGGATTGTATATCCCATACGTCACTAGCTCATGGACTCTTGCCAATTCCATGAAAGAAATAAAGAATTACACCTAATCTAATAGCCCTATAAAAATAAAAAAGCCCACCAAAAATAAAAAAAACCCTAGCCTACAATAAACTACAAATAGCCCTTTAAAAGCGCCTTTTGTAGGGCATTGCCCTAAGTTAAACAGCTCTTTTACCTGTAAAAAAATACAAAGAGCCCCCAACACTAAAACCCACCACCAACCAACCCCCCAATATACATAAACCTGACTCATGCCAAATATAAGTACAATACATATATTTAGAACTTTATATAAATACATAAAGTGCCAAACCATAGATGAGAGTGTCTTAAGTAATGAAAACATACTTACCGAAAGACAACCATCCACATATAGCAGATAGCCAAACCAGTACTGAAACAGTTATCAGTAGAGGTAATGGAATATGAGAGTATATCGTCAATCTGAAAAGGGAGGTAGGGGATGTATCTCTACGACCGATAACAGAGAACCTAAGAAAAGATTTCCCTCGAGGAAAACCATAGAATTTAATAGGTGATACTCCCTTCACATCCCTCTGAAATTCACTGTACTCTGAGAGGAATCGGACTTCAAAATGCTGAGAAGCGCATATCACAGAAGAAAATCAAGCACAAACTGACTTCACCAACTACCAATAGCCCTTAAAAGGGCCTTTTGTAGGGCATTGCCCTAAGTTAAACAGCTCTTTTACCTTTAAAAAATACAAAGAGCCCCAACACTAAAACCCACCACCAACCAACCCCCCAAAATAATAAACCTCTAACAAAAACCTAAGCTACCCATTGCCCTGAAAAGGGCATTTGTATGGGCATTGCCCTTAAAAGGGCATTTAGCTCTTTTAAGAAAAGCCCAAACCCTAAACTGAAAAAAAAAAACCCACCCAAAAAAAGTTTAACAAACACTAACCCCTGAAGATCCTCTTACAGTTTCTGAAGTCCGGGCATCCAGGCGTCCAGGCGGCGAGAAGTCTTCATCCAGGCGGCGAGGTCTTCATCCATTCAGAAGGCATCTTCTATCTTCATCCCAGCGGCGTCTTCTATCTTCATCCCGGGGGCGTGGAGCGGGTCCATCCTGAATAAATCCGGCGCGGAGCATCCTCTTCATACGTTTGCCTCCATATACTGAATCTTCAATGCAAGGGAGCCTTTTCAAAATGGCATCCCTTGCATTCCTATTGGCTGATTTGATTTTGGAAATTCAAATCAGCCAATAGGATAAGAGCTACTGAAATCCTATTGGCTGTTCAAATCAGCCAATAGGATGAGAGCTACAGAAATTCTATTGGCTGTTTTGAACAGCCAATAGGATTTCAGTAGCTGGATGAAGATGGAGCCGTCTGGATGAAGATGGAGCCCCCGGGACGAAGATCCTTCAAGCGGGACTTCAGCAACTGTGAGAATCTAAAGAGGGGTTAGTGTTAGGTTTTTTGGGTGTTTTTTTTTAGATTAGGGGTTAGGTATTTCTTAAAAGTGCTAAATGCCCTTTTAAGGGCAAGAGAAAGAGCTAAATACCCTTTTAAGGACAATGCCCATACAAATGTCCTTTTCAGTGCAATGGGTAGATTAGGTTTATTTAGATAGTTTTTTTTATTTTGTAGTTTGGGGGGGGTTATTTTGTGGGTTAGTGGGTCTTTGTATTTTTTTCAGGGAAAATAGCTAATATCTTTAGGGCAATGCCCTACAAAAGGCCCTTTTAAGGGCTATTGGTAGTTTATTATAGATTAGGTTTTTTATTTTGGGGTGTTTTTTTTTAAAATGGGTATTAGAATAGGAATAATTTTTATTATTTTTGCGAATTCTTTTGTTATTTTGTGTTTTTTTTTTTTTTTTTCGTTTTGGGGTGTTTTTTTATTTTTTAGAATAGACATGTTTTATTTTTAATGGACAGCAAAAGAGCTGAATGCCCTTTTAAGGGCAATGCCCATTCAAATGCCATTTTAAGGGCAATGGGTAGATTAGGTTTAACTTTATTTTTATTTTGTGGGTTTGGGGGGTGGGGGTTTGTATACTGTTAGGGGGTGTTTGTTTATCTTTTGTAGAAAAAGAGCTGATTTCTTTAGGGCAATACCCTACAAAATGCCCTTTTAAGGGCCCACAAAAGGCCATTTTAAGGGCCCTTTGTAGTTTATTATAGATTAGGATTTTTTTTATTTTGGGGTGTTTTTTTGTTTTTTTAAAGGGTATTAGAATAGGAATCATTCTTATTGTTTTAGATAATTTCGTTTGTTATTTTTTGTAATGGTAGTTTTTTTTATTTTTTGTAATTGTAGTGTTTTTTATTTTTTGTAATGTTAGGTTTTAGTGTAAGGCAACTTAGGTTTTATTTCACAGGTAAGTTTGTATTTTTTTTTTTTTTTTTTTTCAAAAGGCTTTATTGAAGTGAGTAGATACAGAATAACAAATTTGTAATCTTGTACAATAAGTAGTCATAGGTATTATTCTTAACATCAGTGGTACTCAGGGAAAACAAAACAGACAAAGCAAAGATGTACCAAATATAGTCACTTCAACAATAATCTTGTACAACTCACCCGGGTAGCCCCGTGGTGGGCATTCAGAAGTATGAGTAATTTTTCAAAATTTGATTCTCTTATCTTGTGATAGTTCCAGAAGTATTGAGGTTAGTGGGAGAGAGAGGGTCAGAAGCAGGAAAGAGGAAGTTGGGAAAATAAGGGGAGGAGAAAAAAAAACAAAAAAAAAAACTTCAGTCCAAGTGTAAATGCTATGTGCCTAGATCTATGCCTAAATTGGTGCCTAAAGTGTGCCCTGCCATAGTGCAACCAATATCTCATATTGCACCATGTTATGATTTTTTAGATAGTGATACCTCTCTAACAGCAATGTGTCCATCACTTGGGTGTTCCATTCCTCAAAGGTGGGAGGGCTCTGAGACTTCCATTTCTTTGGAATCAGTTTTTTCGCACTTGTGATCATTATGAGTAAAAGAGATAGGTGTGCTATAATCTGTGTTTTAGGTAGGGAAAGAAATAACAGAATATTAGGAGTATTTGGGATGTCCAGGTTTAGGGTGTCCCCTATTTTTTTCAAAACACCCGACCAAAAAGATGCCAAGCAGGGGCATTGCCACCATATGTGTAAAATTGAGCTGTTCTCTCCGCAGCCTCTCCAGCATAGAGGGCTCAGAGATGGGAAAATCTTGTGAAGTCTTACTGGAGTTAAGTACCACCTACTCATAAATTTAATGTGTGTTTCTTGAATAATAGATGATACTGAAGACCTCTTGACTAATCTATAAGCCCTCAGCCAGGGCTCGGTTTCACCGTCTAGACCTAACTCGTCAATCCATCGCTTTGTATATGTGGGTAGTGAGTCAGTGCCCTGAAGTATGAGTAAATTATATAACAAAGATATGATGTGTCTGGGCACCTTGTCGGCTACACAAATTTTTTCAAAGGTCGAGAGTGTCCTACCCATGTCCTGTCTTCTTTTGTGACTTTTGATAAAGTGGAGCAGCTGATGGTAATGTAACCAAGATGAAAAGATCGTGGGATGTAAGGTTGTGAGGTCTGCCTGTGGTGCCAATTAACCACTAAAGACTACCCCATACACAGAGCCCTCCTTGATTTTATATGGAGCTAGCTTATGTATCCCTCTGTTATAATATGGAATCTCAGGGTTTTCTAGAATAGGCGTCAGGGGAGAGTACCTAGAGGAGATGTGTGTGGAGGTGGCAACAGTCGCATCCCATATATTGAGAGTCTCTTCAATTAGGTGGTATCTAGAAACTACGAGGGGGCACTGTGAAGGCACAAGCCAAGCGAGGGTACCCATATTGTTTAGTTTTAGGATTTGTCTATCTAGATCGATCCAAGCTTTAGTTATAGAATTTTGTGCCCATTCTGCTATTCTTTGTAGGCCTATCGCCCGCCTATAGGAGAAGATATCCGGTAAACCCAAACCTCCCCTATCTCTCGGTAAATACATAGTGCTTTTAGGTATCCTAGGTTTGATATTGGCCCAAACGAATTGTTCTATTAGGGTCTGCAGCTGGGAAATATAGCATTTGGGGAGTGCAATGGGTAGAGTTTTAAGTAGGTATAATATTCTAGGCAGGACATTCATTTTGATGACACCCACTCTGCCTAACCAAGATATTGTCTTATTCTTCCAGTAAAAAAGGTCTGCCGCGATCTCATTTTTTAAAGGGATATAGTTGTATTTAAAATAATAATAAATGCCCAAATATTTTAGTTTCCTATTAGCTACGGGTATCTTAAATTTGTGCGGCAAACTTTGTACTATTTTGCTACTGGCATTAACGTTCATCATCTCAGATTTATTCAGGTTGAGGGAGAAGTTGGAAACTTCACCATATGCCCTGAGTTCCTTCAATAGCTCTGGGACAGACTCCGATGCATTTGTTAATGTGTAAAGAACATCGTCAGCATATAGAGCCTGCTTATGCTCCCTGTCTCCTACCACTACCCCCTTGATATTGTTGTTAAGTCTTACTTTATGAGCTAAGACTTCTATAGTCAGAGCGAACAGCAATGGGGATAAGGGTCACCCTTGTCTAGTTCCGTTATTAATTTTGAATGAATCTGATAGTGTCCCGTTAATCCTAATTTTGGCTTTTGGGTTTGAATAAAGTGCCATTACCGAATTCACAAAAGCCATCCCGAACCCCATTTTCTCTAGGACTCTACACAGAAAAGGCCAGCTCACCCTATCGTATGCCTTCTCTGCGTCAGTGGAGAAGAGCACTAGAGGGCATCCAGAGACTCTGGCATGATTGATCAGCTGAGTAACTCTGATTGTGTTGTCCCTTGCCTCTCGGCCCGGGACAAAACCTACTTGGTCATTATAAATTAGAGTAGGCAGGAGTTTGTTGAGTCTATTTGCTAAGATCTTCGCCAATATTTTCATATCGGAGTTGATCAAAGAAATAGGCCTAAAATGACTAGGAGAGTCTGCAGCTTTTCCCGGTTTAGGTAAGACCGTTACGTGAGCTTCCAGTAGAACGCGGGATAATTCAGGATTATCGCGAAGGTCGTTAAAAAGGTCCAACAAAGGACCTGCCAGGGATTCCTTGAGCTTTTTATAATATGACGCAGAGTAACCGTCAGGGCCTGGGCTTTTGCCACCTGGGCAGTCAGCTATGGCCTTGTATAGCTCTTCTAAAGATATCGGGGCGTCCAATGCGTCAGAATCCTCCAGTGACAGTGAAGGGAGGTCAGTATCTTTCAGGTAAGAGCTGATCAAGGTATCCTGCGACAATGATGCTGTTCCCAGAGGGATCTTTGGGGTATTTTCCTGTATATTATATAGCGAGTGATAATAACTATGAAACTCCCTTGCTATTTGGGCACTGCTACGAAGAATATGACCGTCTTTAGATTTAATAGAGTGTATATAGGAGCTTAATTGTCTCTTCTTAAGGGTTCTCGCCAAGATTCTGCCCGGCTTATTGCCTCCCTCGTAGTAATGTTGCTTTAAGTAAAGGGCTTTCTTTTGGTAAGACTCTGTCAAGTGTTTTTGGAATTCTAATCTTGCTTTTTTTAATTGGGTTGTGGTTTCTGCGCAAGAAGGAAGCTCTTTATGTTTAGCCTCAAATAGGCCAAGTCTAGATTGAAGGTCAAGGTATTTGGTCCTATATTGTCTATTAAGGAATGCTTTGTGCTTTATTAAAGCCCCCCTAATTACAGTCTTAAAGTTTGTATTTATTTTAACTAGTTTACCTAGTTAAAATAAATACAAACTTACCTGTGAAATAAAAAGAAAACCTAAGCTAGCTACAATATAACTATTAGTTATATTGTAGCTATCTTAGGTTTTTTTTTTTTTTTTTTTTTAAAGTAATTTTTATTAGATTTTTCATATGAAATAAAGAAGTACAACATTAGTACGACCAAAGCGTACTATTTCAGTAAAATGACAAAAGGAATGGATACATAAGAAAACACAGTATATACATTAATGGATCAACTAAACATATGTAACCTCAATATCTAAAGTAAGGATATTACATAATTGTTCACTTAAGTCAGAAGTAACTGAAGAAAGGGAAAAAGGGAAAAGGAAAAAGAAAAGAGAAAAAGGGGAGGGTGGAGGGGAGGGGGGGGGGATCATCCATAAGAGAGGAGGGGGGGGGGTCATCCATGAGAGAGGGGAGGGGGAAGGATAGGGACTAAGGCCAAGGGAATAAACCTATGATAGACACCAAATAAAACTAGATAGGTGTGGGATGTTGTACTGACAATATTGAGTGAGGGTATAATAGTCTAAGTCTCAAAGCTAGGGAGCCAAGTCGTGTCAAATCTATCTTTCCATTCTGCCCAAATCAGATCGAAAAAGTCAACTTTACCTTTGGAGTAATAGATAGGTTTTTCCATGGTGTAGATATAGGCCATGGTTTGGGTGATATTAGACCAGGATGGAGGGCTAGTTCTTTTCCAAGCTTTAGCTATGTTGAGTTTGATAGCTGAAAATAAATAAATGCTTAAGGAAGCATAGTGCTTAGGGAGTTTGCAGGTACCTATGTGGAGTAAGGCGACTTCTGGTGTATTGGGAAGGGAGATGCCCATAGACATAAGAGTTGAAAAACATTTATTCCAAATGGGCCTCAGTTTGGAGCAAGTCCACCAAATGTGTGTCATGTCTCCTACTCTACCGCAATCTCTCCAACAGATAGGAGATGCGCCAGAGAAAATTGTAGCTAATCTAGTAGGCACAAAGTACCATTGTGTGAGCAGTTTAATATAGTTCTCATGCATAGTAACACAGTGGAGAGTTTTATTTGTGAGAAGTAATGTACGGTGCCACTCTTTGGTGGGGGCAATGAACTCGAGTTTCTGTTCCCATTTATATATTCGAAGCGCATATAGCGCGGGGGGGGGGGGTGTGCTGAACCGCCAATTTGGGCATAGGATACAAACGAATCGTGGGAAGATGAGGACCATAGGTCAGCTACTCTCGAGACACCTAGTCTCAGCCACGTTGAGGGGTGGGAGTCAGGGAGACCAGATAAGAGGCCAGTTAATGAAGTGATAGGGGATGGGTGGGGGGCCACCTGGGAACAATGTCTCAGGAGTTCCCAAGAGGCTAGGCATTCTCGGACCACCTGGTTCTCTATGCCTAAGGTTCTTCGGCAATGTGGAGGGGTCCAGCTATCTTAGGTTTTATTATACAGGTAAGTATGTTTTTAGTTTCAAATAGGTATTATTTAGTTAATAATTGTAACTTTAATTTAGCTCTATTTTAATTATGATAAAGTTAGGGGGTGTTAGGGTTAAGTTTAGGGTTACGGTTAGGTTTAGGTTTAGGGTTACGGTTAGTTAGGTTTAGGGGTTAATATAGTTTAATTTATGTTGTTGCGATGTGGGGGGGCTGGCAGTTTAGGGGTTAATAGGTTTATTATAGTGTGGGCGATGTTGGGGTGCAGGGAAATTGGGGTTAATAACTTTAGTATAGTGGTGCCGATATCGGGAGCGGCAGAGTAGGGGTTAATAGATTTATTTAGGTGGCGGCGATATCGGGAGCGGCAGATTAGGGGTTAATAAGTTTAGGTAGGTGGCGGCGATGTCAGGGGCAGCAGATTAGGGGTGTTTAGATATGGGGTTTATGTTAGGGTGTTAGATTTTATTACGCAATCGCAGGTGTTTTTTTTCTAACCCGCTCTCCCCATTGATGTCTACCTGATAGAGCTTTTTAAATTGAGACAGTCCTATTCAATCACTATCACTGGTGATTATCCACAAAAATATACATAAATTCTATATGTATAAACTCAAACAGGAATGTAAGCTTAGGATATATATATATATATATTTTTTTCTAAGTGAAATTAATAAAACCTGCATTAGGTTTTTTAAAGTTGTATAGAACGATTTTTTTTTTCACAAATAAATATAATATACAAAAACCATTTAACCCTAAGCATACATCCCTGCGTTTTATATTAAAAACTAAAATAAGAGCTTCTAAAAATAATTTTTTAGACTTTTCAAAAGATAGAATTTATAATTGTATATTATGCAGTATATAAATAATACATATATACTTTTTAGTTGATATTTAGTAAATTAGCTTGATTTGTGCAGCGCAATGATAATGTATATAAAAAATAATCAAGCCATGCTTATATAAAACATCACAAAATAGTTATATTAAATTAAATTCATAAAACAGTATGCAATATCATAATAACTTATACAAGAAAGACCTATTTATACACACATATGTTTTATAAACATATATTGATTATTGAATAAGACAATTTATCTAAATTATAGTAATTGTATATTCTATTTGTATGTTGTTATAATGTTGTGACTCATTACCAATATTCTCTTTAACTGTTTATTAAGATTGCTCGTTATTACTGCAGTTGTCAGTCAGGATTGGAGAGGAGCGAAAGATACCATGGAGTGGGTTTGGAAATAAATACATTTCTGAAAGAAGATTACGGTGATATGGTAAAGATCTCATAATGAGATCCTATTGAGAATAAGATTATTTTATATAGTTAAGTCGTAACAAGCATTGTTAAAATTTGCTTAATGTGACCCTTTAATAAAGAAACTATATTGTGGTTACTTACACCTAGATTTAGAGTTCTGCGTTAGCCGTCCAAACCAGGGTTAGGGGGTCCTAACGCTGGTTTTTACCGCCCGCTGGTATTTAGAGTCAGTCAGGAAAGTATCTAACGCTCACTTTCCAGCCGTGACTTTTCCATACCGCAGACCCCCCTACGCCAATTGCGTATCCTATCTTTTCAATGGGATCTTTCTAACGCCGGTATTTAGAGTCTTGGCTGAAGTGAGCGTTAGAAATCTAACGACCAGACTCCAGCCGCAGAAAAAAGCCAGGAGTTAAGAGCTTTCTGGGCTAACGCTGGTTCATAAAGCTCTTAACTACTGTGCTCTAAAGTACACTAACACCCATAAACTACCTATGTACCCCTAAACCGAGGCCCCCCCACATCGCTGCCACTCTATTACATTTTTTAACCCCTAATCTGCCGACCGCACACCGCCACAACCTACATTATCCCTATGTACCCCTAATCTGCTGCCCCTAACATCGCCGACCCCTACATAATATTTATTACCCCCTAATCTGCCCCCCAAAACGTCGCCGCTACCTACCTACAATTATTAACCCCTAATCTGCCGACCGGACCTCACCACTACTATAATAAATGTATTAACCCCTAAAGCTAAGTCTAACCCTAACACTAACACCCCCCTAAGTTAAATATAATTTTATTCTAACGAAATAAAATAATTCTTATTAAATAAATTATTCCTATTTAAAGCTAAATACTTACCTGTAAAATAAACCCTAATATAGCTACAATATAAATAATAATTATATTGTAGCTATTTTAGGATTTATATTTATTTTACAGGCAACTTTGTATTTATTTTAACCAGGTACAATAGCTATTAAATAGTTCATAATAATTACAAAATTACCTGTAAAATAAATCCTAACCTAAGTTACAATTAAACCTAACACTACACTATCAATAAATTAATTAAATAAACTATCTACAATTATCTACAATTAAATCAACTAAACAAAATTACAAAAAAAACAAACACTAAATTACAAAAAAAACAAACACTAAATTACAAAAAATAAAAAAAGATTACAAGAATTTTAAACTAATTACACCTACTCTAAGCCCCCTAAAAAAAATAACAAAGCCCCCCAAAATAAAAAAAAATGCCCTACCCTATTCTAAAATAAAAATTGTAAAGCTCTTTTACCTTACCAGCCCTTAAAAGGGCCTTTTGCGGGGCATGCCCCAAAGACAGCTCTTTTGCATTTAAATAAACATACAATACCCCCCCAACATTACAACCCACATACCCCTAATCTAACCCAAACACCCCTTAAAAAACCTAACACTAAGCTCCTGAAGATCTTCCTACCTTATCTTCACCACGCCGGGTATCACCGATCCGTCCAGAAGAGGCTCTGAAGTCTTCCTCCTATCCGGCAAGAAGAGGTCCAGAAGAGGGTCCAAAGTCTTCCTCCTATCAGGCAAGAAGAGGACATCCGGACCGGCAAACATCTTCATCCAAGCGGCATCTTCTATCTTCTTCCATCCGGCGCGGAGCGGGACCATCTTGAAGCAGCCGACGCGGATCCATCCTCTTCTAACAATGTCCTAAGTCCGAATGAAGGTTCCTTTAAGGGACGTCATCCAAGATGGCGTCCCTCGAATTCCGATTGGCTGATAGGATTCTATCAGCCAATCGAAATTAAGGTAGGAAAAATCTGATTGGCTGATCCAATCAGCCAATAAGATTGAGCTTGGATTCTATTGGCTGATCGGAACATTCGGACTTAGGATGTCGTTAGAAGAGGATGGATCCGCGTCGGCTGCTTCAAGATGGTCCCGCTCCGCGCCGGATGGAAGAAGATAGAAGATGCCGCTTGGATGAAGATGTTTGCCGGTCCAGATGTCCTCTTCTTGCCGGATAGGAGGAAGACTTTGGACCCTCTCCTGGACCTCTTCTTGCCGGATAGGAGGAAGACTTTGGACCCTCTTCTGGACCTCTTCTTGCCGGATAGGAGGAAGACTTCAGAGCCTCTTCTGGACGGATCGGTGATACCCGGCGTGGTGAAGATAAGGTAGGAAGATCTTCAGGGGCTTAGTGTTAGGTTTTTTAAGGGGTGTTTGGGTTAGATTAGTGGTATGTGGGTGGTGGGTTGTAATGTTGGGGGGGTATTGTATGTTTATTTAAATGCAAAAGAGCTGTTTTCTTTGGGGCATGCCCCGCAAAAGGCCCTTTTAAGGGCTGGTAAGGTAAAAGAGCTTTACAATTTTTATTTTAGAATAGGGTAGGGCATTTTTTTTAGGGGGCTTAGAGTAGGTGTAATTATTTTAAAATTCTTGTAATCTTTTTTTATTTTTTGTAATTTAGTGTTTGTTTTTTTGTAATTTAGTGTTTTTTTTTTTTGTAATTTAGTTTAGTTGATTTAATTGTAGATAATTGTAGATAGTTTATTTAATTAATTTATTGATAGTGTAGTGTTAGGTTTAATTGTAACTTAGGTTAGGATTTATTTTACAGGTAATTTTGTAATTATTTTAACTAGGTAACTATTAAATAGTTATTAACTATTTAATAGCTATTGTACCTGGTTAAAATAAATACAAAGTTGCCTGTAAAATAAATATAAATCCTAAAATAGCTACAATATAATTATTATTTATATTGTAGCTATATTAGGGTTTATTTTACACATAAGTATTTAGCTTTAAATAGGAATAATTTATTTAATAAGATTTATTTTATTTCGTTAGAATAAAATTAAATTTAACTTAGGGGGTGTTAGGGTTAGGGTTAGACTTAGCTTTAGGGGTTAATACATTTATTAGAGTAGCGGTGAGGTCCGGTCGGCAGATTAGGGGTTAATAATTGTAGGTAGGTGGCGGCGACGTTGGGGACGGCAGCTTAGGGGTTAATAAATATAATATAGGGGTCGGCGGTGTTAGGGGCAGCAGATTAGGGGTACATAGGGATAACGTAGGTTGCGGCGGTGTACGGATCGGCAGATTAGGGGTTAAAAATAATATGTAGGGGTCAGCGATAGCGGGGACGGCAGATTAGGGGTTAATAAGAATAAGGTTAGGGGTGTTTAGACTCGGGGTACATGTTAGGGTGTTAGGTGCAGACTTAGGAAGTGTTTCCCCATAGGAAACAATGGGGCTGCGTTAGGAGCTGAACGCTGTTTTTTTGCAGGTGTTAGGTTTTATTTCAGCTCAAACTGCCCCATTGTTTCCTATGGGGGAATCGTGCATGAGCACGTTTTTGAAGCTGGCCGCGTCCGTAAGCACCGCTGGTATTGAGAGTTGAAGTGGCGGTAAATATGCCTGTACGCTCCCTTTTTGGAGCCTAATGCAGCCCTTCAGAGAACTCTAAATACCAGCGGTATTTAAAAGGTGCGGGGGAAAAAAAGCACGCGTAGCTAACGCACCCCTTTGGCCGCAGAACTCTAAATCTAGCCGTTAATTAGTGGTAACACTGTTGCTTATTATATCCTCTTCGTCTAACTATCCCCATATGTCTACCAATCTGAAAAGTGAATACATTTTATAAACCTGACGTTGTTGGTTAGTGTTCAGTATTCCGTAATAAATTAACGTATTTCCAAATATCCACAAATATTAGTAGCCAGAGCTCTTGTGTTAGATATAAATATTGCCCATGCATCTATGTGCTTTTACAAGTAGTTTGATGCCTAGACTATAGTTTGCTGCATCTAGTGCAAACAGTGGTTGTCATAAATATTAGTGTGAATTATTGAAGCGTATACCGGGCACATTCCCGGGCCCACCCGCAACTCTGATATTGAACACAATAGTAGCCGTTAATTGCGGATCCCAAAAATGATTGTTTTCAGTTTAAATTAATGAAGTCATAATTCTTTAATTTATATTGTTCTCCTAAGTTAAAAGAAGCGTCCCCATACACTCTATTGTGTTCAATATCAAAGTTGCGGATGGGCCCTGTTCACTATGTACTTTAGTAAGCGCAGGGGTCAAAAGGCCACTGTGATTACTTTTTCCTTTTGGCTGAATAGTTTAATTTGTATGGCTTATGTAGATGCGGGACAATAGCCTCATTCTAGAATCACAATACATTCTACCTGTGCAGTGTCTTCGTCTTGGGCCTTAAGAATGAGGCTTCAGTGGAAAAGATCTGTAAAGCAGACACTTCGTCCTCGTTACATACTTAGTTTACTAAGTTTTACAAATTTGATCTTTTTGCCTCAGCTTAAAGAGACAGTTTACTCAAAAATGTTCTCTCCTTTAATTTGTTCACAATAATCCACTTTACCTGCTGGAATGTATTAAATTGTTTACAAGTATTATAAATAGTTTATTTAACCTGTGGTATCCCCACCCATCCTGAAAGTTTTTGGCCTCATGGCCAAGCTGTGTAAACACAGCCAGTAGAAGAAATTACACTCCCAGTGAATTGTAGAAGAGATAAGGTAATAAAATATTAATTTTCCATTGTTCTCTCCAAGTATTAGTGATTGGTTTATGGACAGATATAAGATAAAGAAGCAGGTATATGTACACAAGGTGATAAAGTAATGAGATCTGAATATACCTACAAGCTCAACCCATTTTATTAGGTTGGGGCTTCAAAACACAAAATCAGCTATTTCATATACACAAATAAGCCTTAAAATAGTAAATCTCATACATTTTATACTCTGCAGTAATTGGAAACACATTAATGGAAAAACTATTTTATAGTATATTGTCCCTTTAAGCTTCTTTTGGGAGAAAGGTTCTTCAAGCTGTTATGCCTCCAGTTTAGGACTGCCTTCTTTATTTTTTCCGCTCCCTATTCATTCTGTGTCCTCTTCAGCTTGGGTTTTGGTTTCCCATAGATAATACGTGAATGTGTATTGTATAGTGACGTGCAGTCACTAGAGACCGGTTAGGCAGAGCTTCACCTCTCATATGGGAAAAAATATATTTTTTATTGGCTTTAAAAAAAAAAAAAAAAATTGCAATTATTATATATATATATATATATATACAACTTTAATCCAAGTATATATATATTAATATTATATATATATATACAGTGAAACCTGTCCAAGACGGACCCTGTATAACACGGAAACCTGTCCATGTCGGAAATATCCCTCCGTCCCGGCGCTTAGTGTATACTTTCATTGTTTTACTACCTAGATAAGCCGGAAACTGTCCAACGCGGAAACGGAAAGTGGTCACAGTGTTAATTACGCATACATTTGGTTCACTTACCTGGATAAGCCGGAAAACCTGGATAAGCCGGAAAATGTAACGCGGAACGGAAGTGAGGTAAGAACAAGACGACGGAACAGACGCTGACACGGAAGTGATGAGAGAAGGACGCAGAAGCGTTAGTGGTGTGGGAAGGAAGCGGAAGGGGTGTTAAGTGGTGTGGGAAGGAAGCGGAAGGGGTGTTAAGTGGTGTGGGAAGGAAGCGGAAGGGGTATTGGAAAAGACGCTGACACGGAAGTGATGTGAGAAGGATGCAGAAACGTTAGTGGTGTGGGAAGGAAGCGGAAGGGGTGTTGTAAGGACGCCGAAACGTTAGTGGTGTGGGAACGAAGCGGTGTTGGAAGGACCCTGAAACTTAAGAGACTTAAGAGGTGTGTGACAAAGAATGGCTCCTAGAAAGTGCAACACACTTACTCTTGCTATGAAAGTTAAAGTGATTGAGGCCTACACAAAATATAAGTTGTCTGTAAAACAATGTGTTGAGAAATTTAAGTGTGGCAAAACACAAATTTATGAAGCTATCAAAAATAAAGAGAAAATCATGGAAGAATGGTTAGCTGGCAATGGCGAAGTGAAGAGGAAAGCGAAGGCAACTGGAAATGAAGATTTAAACAAGCTCCTGTGGGAATGGTTTGTAGCCGCACGCTCTAAAAATTTACCAATTTCTGGTCCTATACTACAAACACAAGCCCTCGCACTAGCCAAAGAATTAGGCAAAACAGATTTTAAGGCATCTAATGGCTGGTTGGAAAGTTTTAAAAGGAGGCATTGCATTGTATGGAATGAAATATGTGGAGAAGCAAAGGATGTAGATCAAGAAACTGTTAGCCAATGGGAAGAAAAGCTCAAAATGCTTAAGGAACCATACGCTACAAAAGATATCTACAATGGCGATGAAACTGGCCTATTCTTTAGGTTGCTACCTTCAAAAACTCTGGCTGTTAAACGTGAAAAATGCACAGGAGGAAAGTTATCCAAGGAAAGATTGACGGTGTTCCTCTGTGGAAACATGGATGGGAGATTGGAGAAGCCTCTTGTGATTGGTAAGGCAGCAAAGCCACGTTGCTTCAAAAACATAGACACTACACAGCTTCCCGTTATTTGGCGTGCAAATAAAAAAGCCTGGATGACAGCAGAACTAATGTCTGAATGGCTCAAGATTTTTGACAGAAAAATGAAGAGAGAAGGTCATAAAGTCATCCTGTTTTTGGATAACGCTACCTGCCATCCACATCTGAAACTTAGCAATGTAAAATTAGCCTGGTTCCCTGCAAACACAACAAGCGTAACACAGCCAATGGACCAAGGTGTTATCTACACGATGAAGACACACTATAGAAAATTATTGCTACAGTCCTTGGTTGCAAACATTTCTACCACACAAAATGTACACCAGCTTGCCAAGTCCATAACAGTCCTTGATGCTGTCAACTGGATTTCTATGGCATGCAAGTCTATTTCTGCTGATACCATTTGCAAGTGCTTTGTAAAAGCTGGTTTCTCTAATTCAAACAGGAACGATAATGAAGAATTGCCAGAAATAATACAGGTGACTGTAGAAGAAAACAATGATATTCGTTCATTATTCCAGCAAGGAGGTCTTGTTGACAGTGAAATAGACCGTTACATTGACATAGACAAAGAACTTGCGACGGAAAGCACATTTACAAATGCTGTGGAACTTATAGATCAACAACAAGATAGTGATGAGAACATGGATGACGATCAAAGTGCTGAAACCACAGAAATTCCCAGTGAGCCAGCAATCAAAAGCTACCAAGATGCTCTAGAGATAGTTCACCAGTTGCAAGAGTTTGCATTATTTAATAACTGCCCGGAGCTTCTAGAACCAATAACATCCACTAGACATTTAATTGAAAAAAGGATAACCAATGCCCCAAGAAAACAAGCAACATTATTGGCACTGTGGGGACAAGAAAACCAATAAAGGTACAGGTATGTACAGTAAAAACATACAGTAGACAGTAACTGTAGTACACTATCTAAATACAGTACAGTACTGTATAAGAGTATGTAAAGCTTAAATACAGTACTGTACTGTTTTTTAGTACAGTACTGTACATTATTTAACAGTACTGTTGAATGTTTTGTTTATGATCATTATTTCTGATGACTAACTACTGTATTTCCCTGTTTTAGAACACACTGGCCTGTTCCAGATCATTCTGTATCCGGACCTTCAAGCAAGACCTCTCCAGCAACAGTACAGTACAAACATTTTAAAGTACAGTATGTAAACATTGTCTCCATCTGCAGCTAAAAATTTTTTAAAGTACAGTACTGGATTGGATACAAAAAACTATACAGTACTGTACTTTAAAATGTTTACTGTATTACAGTAATTGTGAACAAAGTTGATGCAACAATTAATCTTTTAATAATGTTCAGTACTGTACCATTTTCTGTTAGAATAAAAAAGTACTGAAGTACAGTACTGTAGAAATAAATCCAGATACTGTACTGTATAGAACAGGTGTACACTAAAAAAAATTAAAAGTACATACAGGTAGAGTACAGTACCTGTATTTTTATTTACAGTACTGTACTGTATGTTATTAACAGTACTTGCACAGGTATTTTTATTTTAAATATTTTGCTGGACAGTATTTACAGTACCGTAGTTTAAAATGTTTGCATATTACTGTATGTGAATGTGATTACTGTATTAGTGGGCATTGCGCACAATAGATACTGTAGCTGTGATTGTACTGTACTTAGAAGAGTTTAAGTTTGTGTACTGTATTACTGTAATTGTGAACCAAGTTGATGCAACAATTAATCTTTTACACTTAATAATGTTCAGTACTGTATTTGTATAGAATATACAGGTAGTTCATGTCTTCAGAGCCATTTTCTTTTAGAATGAAAAAGTACTGAAGTAAAGTACTGTAAAATAAATCCATATACTGTACTGTACAGATGTACACTAAAAATGTTAAGGTATGTACAGGTAGAGTACAGTACCTGTGTTTTTATTTACAGAATTTTATTTTCAGTAGTTGTACACTATTTTAGGTACATTATGTTATTTACAGTAATTGTACTGTTTTTTTTATTTACAGTACTGTACATATTTTATTTACAGTACTGTACTTTAAAATGTTTGCATAAGATGTGATTATTAGTGGGCATTGCGCTCAATAGATACTGTACCTGTAATTGTACTGTACAGTACAGTACTGTATTTAGAAGAGTTGAAGTTTGTGTATTACAGTACAGTAATTATGAACAAAGTTGATGCAACAATGAATCTTTTAATAATTTTCAGTACTGTACCATTTTCTGTTAAAATAAAAAAAGTACTGAAGTACAGTACTGTAGAAATAAATCCAGATACTGTACTGTATAGAACAGGTGTACACTAAAAAAATTAAAAGTACATACAGGTAGAGTACAGTACCTGTATTTTTATTTACAGTACTGTACTGTATTTTATTAACAGTACTTGCACAGGTATTTTTATTTTCAATATTTTACTGGACAGTATTTACAGTACTGTAGTTTAAAATGTTTGCATATTACTGTATGTGAATGTGATTACTGTATTAGTGGGCATTGCGCACAATAGATACTGTAGCTGTGATTGTACTGTACTTAGAAGAGTTTAAGTTTGTGTACTGTATTACTGTAATTGTGAAGCAAGTTGATGCAACAATTACAGTTAATCTTTTACCGGTAATAATGTTCAGTACTGTTCCATTTAATGTTAGAATAAAAAAGTACTGTAGTACAGAACTGTAAAAATAAATCCAGATACAGTATTGTACAGTACAGGTGTACACTAAAAAATAAAAAGCACGTACATGTAGAGTACAGTACCTGTATTTTTATTTTTACAGTATTTTACTGTACATTTTACAGTATTTAAAATGTTTGCATAAGGTGTGATTACTGTACCTGTATCTGTGGTAATTGTGCACAATAGATACTGCACCTGTAGATGTCTTTGTACTGCATACTGTACAGGTACAGTTTAGAAGACTTAAAGTTTGTGTACTGTATTACTGAACAGTAATTGATGCAACACATAATCTTTTAATACAGTACTGTACTGTGTTTGTATACAATTTATGTTTTCTCACCCATTTTCTGTGTTAGAGAAAAAAAGGCAATCCAGATAAAAACTAAATAAAAGACTGTAATGATTAAGCAGCAAAATTGTACTGTCTTTGTTACTTGAATGCAAGAAAAACAAGAAATTGATTCTGATTAGGGATGCACTGATATTGGATCTTTATGATATGGTGCTGATCCTCAGCATTTGCGCCAAAATGCTCTGATACCAGAACTGACGGTCAGAGGGAGACCTGCAATACCGCGAGGGAACATGGAAATGGCTTCCCAGCCAATCAGGAAGCTGGACAGCAGGTCATTACCTTCCGCCCGACTTCCTAATTGGTCAGGAATTCAATCCTATGCTCCCTTGCGGCAAGGCAGGTCAGACTGGCTTCATGACCAATACAGTAACATTATTCTGCCATTTTTGAATTTGCACATGTCAAAAGATGCTCCATCAGTTACTAACTGTATAAGACGGAAACCTGTCCAAGACGGAAAATTTCCGTTGTCCGATGCCATTCTGTCTTAAACAGGTTTCACTGTATTAATATTATATATATATATATATATATATATATATATATATATATATATATCTTTTGAATAATAGTTTAGATTATGTTAAATGTTGGTTACATGGAAAAATGATTCACATCTGTGCATTTACCAAACTATATTTTTCATATTTCTAAATTTCAGGAATACTAGTGATTTAAAAAAAGCACGAGATTCGTTTTTTTGGAACTTTTAATACATCAATTTATTTCCTTTGTCCTGAGAAAATTGCAAAGTGAAGGCAAATTTTTGTCTGCACAGAAAAGTCTGCCCCTTTGTGCATTTTTTAAGCATAGGTACGGGTGATAGTACAGCCCATCTAAAGCTATAACACCCAAAACTTCTATATTTAATGGACGCATGTTCACAATCAGGATTGTGTAGGCACCAAAATCTGAAGCTGTGCACGCCTGGTTGCGCTGCTCTGATCTTCATATGTATCCCAGTATTTATTTTTATCATTCCCTTTATGATGGCCAGCAATAACATTCTCAGTAGTATTCTCTCATTGATTGACTCAAGTAATTCAGGTTTTAATTGGCTAAATTACATTAACATTTAAAGAGGATGGGTGGAATAAGCTTGGTAAGTTTGCTGTTAAATCATGTAAAATAACTTGCATGCCTAATTATCTAAGCCAGTGGCGTCACTAGGGGGGGGGGGGCGGGCCGCACCCGGGTAACACCCTCTAGTGGATGACACCAAAAAAAAAAAAAATTTTTTTTTTTTTTTTAATTTTATTGAAATTCAAAGAAATATAATGTTGAGATGCATAGATTATTTTATTAGAGGCTGGCATTTGTGAACATTAGTGGGACTGGGGAAGTTGTAGACACACAATTTTTTTGCCCCTTGAGCCAGTGCTGCAATTTCAACAAATAGTTTTCCCGGCTGCTTTTGCTTGTTTGTACTTTGCTCCTCCCCTGCCCAATTTCACTATGAATGTTGTGGGTGTGCCGTGGGGCTTGCAAAGTTGCGCTGCTAGCCTAAACCTGCCTGCCTATCTGTGCTCACTGCTCAGTGACATGCGGCCAAGGGCTGTGCACTGACAGACTTGGAACAGAGTCAGAGAGCAGAATTTTCATAGTTTGCGTGCCTAAACCTTTTCTTCAGTGATTTATTTTAGAGTGCTCTGTTTATCTTTCATTTGATGTTCTGCTGAGCCAGGTAGCAGCTCTAGGCATGAGCTTCATAATTAATGCAGTGCAGTTTACATATTTTGTATGTGTGTGTCTGAGTTTTTGTGTGTCTCAGTGTTTTTGTGTGTGTGTTTTTGTGTGTGTGTCTGAGTGTGTTTCCGAGTGTTTGTGTGTGCATCTGGGTATGTTTTTAAGTGTGTCTGAGTGTTTGTATGTGTGTTTGCCTGTGTTTTTGTGTGTTTCTGCTTTCTGGGGGGGGGTGACACCATGACTTACCGCACCGGGTGACACCAACCCTAGTGACGCCACTGTCTAAGCACAACTTGCTTATGACTACTTTTAATGATCCTTTTAAAATTATTTTTTTTTACATCATTGCAGAGGCTTGCTATGGCTGCATAAATAATCAGCTCAGCAAGACAGCCTAATTTTTGCAAAGACTGACCTCTAATGGTTACAACTTTGTCCTTTTTTAAAAGACATGATCAGAGGTTGAAAATAATATTAGTACATTTTACCAGTTGGGGAAAAAAATACTAGTCTGAATGAAGAATGTTACCAGACCATTAATTGTTAAAAATAGCCAAACGTTTTATTTCTTACTTGTCTTCTGCAATTTTTTACTAGTTTGCTACCAGTGGATTATTGGAAATTTGCATCTAAGGCAGACTACATATCCCATGATGCTCAGCCAGCATGAGCTCAGCATGGCTGAGCATCATGGGAAATGTAGTTCCAAAACCTCTGGAGGGCCAAGTTTGAGGATGTCTGATCTAAGGCTATGATGTTTTAACTTTAACATTACAAAGTCTGAGTTTACATTTTTTCCAATAATTAATGATTGGCAGCCTTCAAACATGAAAATTGTCCTTCAGGCAGTAGCTTACTATTACTGGCTCCCACTGACATCAGGAGCAACCAAAGAATGATAATTTCCATCATTTTTACACTGCATAAATTATTGTTTAAAGGGATATTAAACACAACATTTTTCTTTTATGATTCAGATAGAGCATGCAATTTTAAACTACTTTCTAATTTACTTGTATTATCAAATTTTCTTCATTCTCTCTGTATCTTTTGTTGAAAAGTATGGACATATGTTTAGCAGCCATCCTATTTCTGGAGCCCTATATGGCAACAGTTTTGCAAAAATATTATCCACTTGCAAGAGCAGTAGATGACAGAACTATTTCTTGCCATGTAGTACTCCAGATGCCTACCTAGGTATCTCTTCAACACAGAACAAATTTGATAATTAAAGAAAATTGGAAACTTTTTAAAAATGGTATGTTCTGTCAGAATCACAAAATATTTTTTGGGGGGTTTCGTATACCTTTAACCAATGTCACAAAATGAGACATTAAGGCACAAATATGGGTAACGTGTGTATATATATTAATATATATAATATAAAACATTATGGTTTTTATATATATATATAAAAACATTATGGTGTTTGAATAATCATCTACATGTGTAAATGTATTCTTTTGTATTCTGAAACCATCCTTATAAGTGTTAAACAATCCAAATGCCATTTATAGATGGGCATGAAAAGTATACTGATCATGTTTGCTCATGTTTTTTTTAAACTTTTAAAATTTTAAAGGAATCTATTAAAAGTTTTATTGATCATCAAACACCATTTTTCAGTTTAGCTAGATTTTTGTCTGAAATGTCGAAGAACAGTACTGGAATTTTTTTTTGTATAAGAAGAAACTATTATCATCTTCTATATTGGGATTTTAACAATTCTCAAATTGTAAATTGTGACACCTCTAAGTTACGACTCCGAGGTTTAAAATATCACCAAAAGTATAATCATAAAAATGATGCTTTTTTATTAAAAATATTTTTTCTTCAAATAAATCTATTAAAAATCATCTACTGTGAACTTTGTAATATTTCTATCACTGTAAGAAGATTAAGGCATTATGTTTTATATATTGTAAATCATGTTTTTTTTTATTTTTGGACTTTTTGGATTTTTAAAAAAATGTATGCAAATGATGTCAGTCGCAAACAAACAGTTAACTCACAATCACAACATGATTTCCAATAGAAGGACACATTGCTGTAAATTACAACACCAATTCCGAAAAAGTTGGGACAGTATGGAAAATGCAAAAAAGCAAAACAAAAATTCAGTTCACCCTGTACTATATTATTAACACTTTATTAACACAATATTTGATATTTTACTTTGTGAATTTAATGTATTTTTGAAAATATACACTAATTTAAAATCTGATGACTGCAACACAATCCAAAAAAGTGTACCATCACGTTTTCTTTTAATAAGACTTATTAATCGTTTTGGCACTGAAGACACCAGTTAGTTACATTTAGCAAGCAGAATTTTCCCCCATTCATCCATTATGCATGTCTTCAGGTACGCAACTGTACGGTGGCCTTTGTTGCCTTATTTTGCGCTTCATAATGCGCCACACATTATCAATCGGAGACAGGTCAGGACTGCAGGCACACCATGCTAGCACCTGCACTCTCTGCTTACGCAACCATGCACTTTTAATCCGGGCAGAATGTGGTTTGGCGTTATCCTGCTGGAAAATGCAAGGACATCCCTGGAAAAGACGACATCTGGATGGCAGCATATGTTGCTCCAAAATGAATACATATCTTTCTGCATTAATGGTGCCCTCACAGATATGCAAGTTACCCATGCCATGGGCACTGACACACCCCCATACCATGACAGACGCTGGCTTTTGGACCTTACGCTGATAACAGCTTGGATGGTCCTTTTCCTCTTTGGCCCTGAGAACACGACAGTTTTTTCTAAAAACTATTTGAAATGTTGACTCGTCGGACCACAAAACACGATTGCATTCTGCTACTGTCCATCTCAGATGAGACAGAGCCCAGAGAATTCTGCAGCAATTCTGGACAGTGTTAATGTATGGCTTCTGCTTTGCATAGTAAAGCCTTAACTTGCGTCTGTGGATGTAGCGGCGAATAGTGTTGACTGACAAAGGTTTACCAAAGTATTTCCGAGCCCATGTCAGGATATCCATTACAAACTCATGACGGTTTTTTAGACAGTGACGTCTGAGGGATCAGAGATCACGCACATTCAGAATTGGTTTTCAGCCTTGCCCTTTATGCACCGAGATTTGACTGGATTCGATGAATCCTTTAATTATATGGAGCACTGTAGAAGGTGAAATGCCAAAAGAATTCTACTTATTTATCTTTGGGGAATGGTGTTCTCAAAGTGTTGGATTATTCACTGATGCATCTGTTTGCAGTCATCAGATTTGAAATGAGTGTATATTTTCAATAATACATTAAATTCACAAAGTAAAACGTCAAATAATGTTTTAATTATGTGTTTTCAATATAGTACAGGGTGAATTTGTTCTGGTTTTTTTTTGCATTTTCCATTCTGTCCCAACTTTTTCGGAATTGAGGTTGTACAATCACAAAAGTATGAGTATGAAATGAAAAGAAATGAAAAAGATACATTTTAAAAACACAATTGATAAACGCTATTTCTATATTTTGCAGGATGATTTCCGATTTCTCTTGTTTCCTGCAGATCTCATTAGCTGTTTGAAATGTCACATAATAATTATATATACACACGCAAATTTCTGTCCCGCCTAATACTGACGGACCAATAGTGGTGTGGTGTGGACCAATAGTTTGTGTTTTTCACAAGCTGGTAGAATATAATGCAGAAGTATGTTAAATGTTTGTTAAACATAAGCTGATGCAGGATTTTGTGAAGAGACATTTTTTATTTTTACAACTGCTGATTATTGGCAAATATGTAAATGTGGCGATAGTGTTAAAGAGGTTTTAATTTTAAAGGAATATTACTCTTTTGAGCTATAGCTAAGCTGTAAGTATAATATTGTTTATATTAGCAGCTTCTATCTATTCACCACCACTTAAAATAGTTTTATTTTAAAAACAACATTAAAACTTGAATTAACGGGTTTACAATATCACATAAACAGCTAAATTACGTGTGGAGCGCTATTTATCACTCCCACACGCGCGTTAATTCTGCTAGCAGTAAGGTGTTTTTAAACACATAAGGCCTCATATCTTTGAGCCCGTATAACTTTTTAATGCAATAGTTTTTAAAAAATTGAGCGTAACAGTTAACCAGAGCCCTGAAGTTGCGATATCCCAGCGTGCGTTAAATTGAATTGCGCTCAAGCAAACTCGTTTACGTTGAACTTGTAATACGCGCACTACTTCTAAAGCACCCAAATAGCCACAATAAACCCCTTATCGCTCACGTGCAACAGTTAGCGCGACACTCATAATCTAGCCAAAAATTTCTTAATTTGATTCACAAAGCAAAGTACATTTAACCTGTTATTTTATGTGATGTAGTTTTGTATTACATGGTAAATGGCAAATAGGTAACTGGAATAGGAGGTACTGCAAAGCTTGTGCAATCATGTTATATTAGGTCAGTCCAGAAAATGGCAAACATGGTAGCTGGAGTAAACTATTATATATTTCTAAGAGCCAGCAAGCAAAGTGGCATAATAAGCAGGTATTCAGTGTCACACCCAGAAGGTGAGAATAATACTAAAAAGTACCCAGAGACTGAGGTTTTGATATTAGTAGTGCTCTGGATACAGTCCAAGCTATGACTGGTCTGCTCATATGGATGTTATAGTAAGGAAAGTAAATAGTACCTGAAGATAAAATATGGTTAGGTATATGATACAGGAGAGGTGCCACCAGTAAATATAGGATACTGAAGCAGGTTAGAGACAGGTCAAACAATCCAGAGGTTAGCAATGATCACAGTACCAAGTGAAGTACAGGGGGTTCAGGCAGGCCATAAACTGAATAACAAAGCAGGGTTTAGAGCTAGGAAATCAGTTCAGACAAACAAGATGCCAAGAGGTATCACAAGCCAAAAATCAAGACAGTCCACAATCAGCGACAAGAATCAGTAGTAGCAGATGTCCATAGAGCAAGTAACTGTAGTAACAAACTGAAGTCAAAGCCATAAATAAAAACAACAATCATACCCAAAAAATGACGCTGACAAGTAAACAAAAACATAGTATGTGACATTCAGGCAGCAAGATGGTTTCCATTAAACACAGTCTAGTCAGAAAAAAAGCATACCCAGGAATACAGACAGCAAACAAGTCTGAAAACAGTTAACGATAGTCATGCCAAAGTAAGCATGGTGATTATTATTATTATTATTATCGGTTATTTGTAGAGCGCCAACAGATTCCGCAGACGGTGATCCAAACAGATCCGAGAAAAACAGGGAACCACTGGAAATTATAATCTCAGCCCAAGTACAGAAATACTCAATAGGATCAGAGGTCATGCCAACCAACACCTGAGGTGTACAATGCCAAAACCTTGGATAAACTGTATATTCAGAAGTGTAGGTTACCTGGAAAACATGGAGGGATACCTGGTTGTTCACTTCTGTCACTCATAATGTTGGTGAGATACATTTTGGTGTACTTAAAGGAACATGAAACCAAAAACTTACGACTCAGATAAAGTACACAATTTTAAACAACTTTCCATCGTCTTTTATCAAATTAATTCTCTTGGTATCCTTTTGTTGAAGGAGCAGCATTGCACTGCACTACTGTGAGTTAGCTAAAAACACTGGGTGAGCCAATGTCATGAGGACAAAAGTGCAGCCTGCAATAAGCAGCTGCTCCTGAGCTTACCTAGGTGAAGAAAGCACTTTTTCACAAACTAAAGTTTGTGAAAAAGTTAACTTTTTTTTATTTGATCGCATTTGGCGGTGAAATGGTGGCATGAAATATACTAAAATGGGCCTAGATCAATACTTTGGGTTGTCTACTAAAAAAATAAATATAGTTTTGATAGGTAAATAAAAAAACAAGGCACTATTTCTGTTTAAATGTAGTGATGGCAAAAATGCTCAAAATGCTCTGGTCTTTTTGGGAAGTCTTAGGGGCCGATTTAAGACCGCTGCTCCTTAACTGGTGCGTCGCTTCTGAGGCTGCTGACATCAATCCACCCGAATCTGCAGGGGGCGTCATTGTAGAAGCTGTTCACTAGAACTGATTGTGCAATGTTAAATGCGTATGCTGTTAGCATTCAGCGATGGCTGGTGAACATGATACAATATACATCTATACCTATATGTTTAAATGATTAAATATATATATATATATATATATATATAAATATCTATTTAAAAATACATAGAACTTATTCTGCTATGTGCAGAAAGTTGGAATGTGAAATATTTACAGTAAATACGTAGTATAACACTTTATTAAATATGAATATTGTATAAATATGCTTTTTAATTTTTTTCCATCTACTTGACTGCAAAGGGCTCCAATGCACTTATAAATATGTCTATATATTTATAGATCTGTATTTATGACTACATATGAGTATATAAGTCTTTTAATACATATATACAGGTGGTAGCTGGGATCACACAAAGTCCCCCTAAAATCTCAACCTTAGACTCCACCATTGATCCCACTCCACCATCTATATTTCACAACTCATTTTATCCCATTGGTTGCGAGTAACACATGTACGTAGTTCTGATTTGGCCCCCTTTAACTGCCAAGAGCACACACATAACAATGATTTAACACTCTTATGGCCGTCTGTAACACATAATAGAAAATTCACAGTGTTACTTCTTTTCTGCCCATATTTGTAATAGAAGCATAGTAGGCTCTTTACAGTTAACTGACACTTAGGGGACATTTTAGTGTCTGGTATTTTTGTATAGATTTTACTGTACAGCCTGCTATAATATTAGATTGTCTGGTTAAATACTGGACACCTGGCAACCCTACAAGAAACAGTTAACCAGAGCATTGAGGTCACGCTATCCAGTCAAGTGTTTACTTCAATTGTGCTTAAGTGATCGCGTTTACTTTCAACTTGTAATACAATCGCTACACCGATGTGCGATAAACCCGATATCGATCGTGCGTAACTGTTTGCCCACCACTCGTAATCTGGCCCTGTATGTTTCTGTTGGTTACATAAACTCTACATACATCATTATCCTCTTCCATACATTATTTTTTACCCCTCTCTCACTTCACCTGTTACTCTCTCTCTCTCCACTGACTCCATCTCTTGCTTCAGTTACCCCATCTCACTCGTTTTCTTTCCCTGTCTCACACTCGGACTCTCATTTCCTCTGGGTGCCCTCACTCCCTCTATCTCACCCTCTAACTCACTTAAGATTTCCTCTCTCCCCCTCTACCCCCCCATCACACCATTTATAAGCTGGTAAATTTGTCTGAAATTTATTTATAACTAGAGAAAAAAGAAGCAAGTTCAAATATGCACAAAACATCACAATTTGATTTGTATTTGCTTTTCTTGTTAGATTCTCCATTTCAGGGAGATCCATTACTTTTTATAGGAGACAGCTTACTGTTCACTGGAACTTCCAGGTCTACTCTCTTTTTGGACAATTTAGATGAGCCCATGCGATAATTTTAAAGAATCATGTCAATAATGTAAAACAATATCACCATATTTAGCAATGAGGAAGTGTTCTTAAATTAGTTGGTTGTAACTTTCTTCTATTAAAGGGACGTGAAACCCCACATTTTTCTTTCATGATTCAAACAGAGTTTACAATTTAATTTTTTTTTCCAATTTACATCTAGCATCAAATTTGCTTTGTTCTCATGCTATGAGGCCGATTCTTGTGAACGGCTTGTGCAATGCCGCCCCCTGCAGATTCACGGCCAACCGGCCGCTAGCAGGGAGTGTCAATCAACCCGATCGTATGAGATTGGGCAGATTGATGTCCGCAGCCTCAGAGCAGGCGGACCAGTTAAGGAGCAGCTGTCGTAAGACCGCTGTTTCATAACAGCTGTTTCCAGCGAGCCTGAAGGCTCGCACGGAAACAGGAGCATCAGGGGCCATTCGGCCCTTGATAAATCGACCCCTATGTGTTGTTGAAGAGATATCTAGAAACATAGCATGCAAATGTCTGGAGCACTACATGACAGGAAACAGTGCTGCCATCTAGTGCTTTTGATAATGTATAATATTCTTGCATAACTGCTGTCATATAGCACTGCAGACACTCCTGAGCATATGTTACAGATTTTCAACAAAGGATACCAACAAAACAAAGAAAATTTGATAAAATAAAAGTCAATTGTAACACTGCTTAAAACTGTATGCTCTATCTGACTCACAAAATATTTTTTTGGGGGTTTTATGTCCCTTTAAGGTGTCAAAAAGCCCACGAAAATGCGATGAAGCTGACATAAAGTAAATGGACCTTTAAATTTGTTTCCAACATGGGAGCAACAAATATTTGCAAATCTGAAACTGATTCAGCGACTTTACTTGTAGATTACAATTGCTTTTGAAATTATTATTAATAATATTTGCAAAAAATATAGAAAATACACTAACCTTGCCTTGCTTATCCTTCTATAAACCGTGGTTCATGTGTTGTTCAAGCCTGCAGGAGATGCAGCAGGAAGCTGATCGGTTTAGGCAGCTTTTTGTATTCATGCAGCAGGTCTTGTTTTTCAGAATCAGAAACATGAAATCAAATTGACCACTTTAGCTGACACTTTGGAACCCTCAAGCTGCTAAATCTAAATTTGTAATAGTGGAAGTTTATGACTTTATAGTCAAGAAGAAACCAGACAAACAAATCACTATAAAACTTTACAGATTTAAGTTTCCAAAGCATTTGTAAAGCTGGAATAATAAAAAAACGGTAATAGCTTAACCTCTTTGGTGTAGAGGACGTGTGTGAATTATTATCCATCATTCTCCCATCAAGGTGAGAGGACCTTGTCCTTTATGTTAAAAGACGTATTTGTTGCTTTGCTGGCCCATAGCTACATCATCAAGCCTGCATCCAGGACCGGTGGTGTTTAAACTTTGATGGAGCTGCAGAGAATATAGGCTGCAGTGTCCCTGTCTAACTCACCCTATCCCATTCAGGGCCAGAATACAAGTGGAGCGTTATTTAAGGCTCCTGCTAGATCGCTAACTCCCCTCACTGTAGCAATTAGCGCTTATAAAATTAATCAGATTTCTGGTTAATTTTATAAATGCACCTCAAATGCCCCCAAAATACAGTGCAGTGTATTTTATATAAAAAAATAAAGATAGCAGCATTGTTATATTTTAATAAAATAACTGCCTAGGCAGTATTTTGGGGGTAAAGTTGGTGGGAGTGAGGTGTTAGAAAAAAAAGGCTCTGAAAAGTACCTTTACATTGCAGTCTATGGGAATAGTGTGTTCGCTGTAAAATATATGTATATGAATATATACATATATATTTATGGGTTAAAGGGACAGTATACACCAATTTTAATATAAATGCATGTAATAGACACTACTATAAACAATAATATGCAAAGATACTGATATAAAAATCCAGCATAAAACCGTTTAAAAACTTACTTAGAAGCGAGTGGAGCCTAGCCGTGCTGGTACATGGCCGCACATTAGGAGTGCTCCGTATTAGCCTCAGCTCTTATCTTACTAACCAGGGGTGGAGGTCAGATCTTGACCCACAGGTGGCGGGACCGAGAGCCTCTGAGGTCCCTGTGTCATAACTAACCCCCTACGGGGCACTCACTATGCTGCAATGTAGCCGGAGTACACGGAGAGCCGCCATCTTGCCATGCAGGCGAATCGGGGTTTCTCTTTTTATCCACCCAACCCAGAAGCAGCGATCCCATAGTGGTCAACCACTTGCCCTCTGACACTGGGTGTACTCTCTGCGGTCTGGTGCAGGAAGTGGAGACGATATTAACGGAGTCGTCCGGTGTAATCCTACCCACGTGGCCAGTACCCACACGATCATCATCTAGCAGGCCTCATATGGTTAGTCTTCAGAGCCAGTACAGAGATTGACTCCTGCCAGACCTACAACACAGATGCTCTGCTGGTAATAAAAGGGGAAAGGTTTTTTTTGCTGCTGCTTGGAGGTGGTTCTGGGAGACCCTGGGAGACTCTGATTTTGCTAGACACGCAGCAATATAATACAAGTTAAAAGTGCACATCTTTCCTTGAGGGGCCAAGACACATATGATCATGTTCCCGATAACGGAGGAGCAGATAAATTTATTGTTTGGCACTCCCTATCTATCCTATGGCCGAGCTAATACCACCCAGTCATAATGACGCCAAAAAAGGGCAAGAAGACAGATAAACCACCCAGGGCCCCCACACAGACCCCTTCTGTCTCCAACTTTTTTCACACTAGTGAACCAAATGCACAAATAAATGACACTCAAGCCCCTACTGGTGCCCAGGGCCACATGTCCAGCCAGCAGGACTCCCTTCAGGCTATCCAGACACAACTGGCATCCTTGAAATCATTTATAAAAGAGGAGATCAGGGATTTAAAAAGAGACTTAAATGAGATGGGCTTGAGGATCAATTACATAGAGGAGGGCCAGGACACCCTAAATACTCTTGTCAGCTCGAATACTCAGCAACTGTCAATTCAAGACTCTATGGTCCAATCACTACAAGATAGAGTAGAGGATCTCGACAACCGTGGGTGCAGAAACAATCTGCGTATCCGTGGCATCCCTGAGGATATCCAGCAGGAACAACTGAAGCCCTATCTGATTGGCTTATTTCTACATCTCTCTCCAAACTCATCTCCTTTACTCCCTGAGGACATTGACAGAGCCCATAGGGCCCATAGGCCCCCCTGCCGCCAAGGGATGTGGTCATCAGATTTCTTCGTTATACTGCAAAAGATGACATCTGGCAGGCTGCCTGAACTAGCTGTTCTATTTCCTATCAAGGCCACTCTCTACAAGTCTATCAGGACCTTAGTCCCCTTACTATACAAAGACGCAGAGAGGACAAATTCATCACAGCCACCTTGCAGGAACACCATATAAAGTACCTCTGGGGCTTTCCATTCAGCCTGGTTGTCTCACATAATGGCTCACAGTTGGTCTACAAGGATTTTAGTGACCTCGATCTTCTCTCCAAATCTCTCAACATCAAATTCTCCCCTCCCGCTGACGCTGCCCTCAACCTGCCCCCTATTCCAGCTGATCCCGGTCCTGCAACTGCAAAACAACAAAGACCTAATTGGCTCAGAGTCCAATCTAAAAGAAGGAAGATGTGCCCAAAGCCCTCAGAAGAAGGAGACCCTCCACACTGAAAAGTCTGTCTCCCATGTCTTTATTTTTTTTCCCTCGCATCTCTTTCCTTGGCGAGTATTGACCAAGAGTATGACCTCAGGACAATAGCTATCTGTGCTGCCGGGATGATGGAGGTTATGTCTGGGACTGTGTCTGGTAATATGTAGAAATCTATAATGCTTAATATCAGAGCCAGGACATTAATGTAGGGGGCAAAGTGCTTATATACATGTAATATGTTTTTCCCTTTGTTATCCAAACTATTTTGCACCTTCCCACAGTACGTTTTGTAATGCTACCTATAATTCAGTATCATCGCGGTCTTATATCCGCAATTCTGTTTGATTGTGGCCTACACAACCCGGGTCATAAGCCACACTGCGACCTTACATATTCTTAGCTCTTGGTTACATCCTACTCAACTCCCCTCTAACCTAATATAACCACTTAGAACCTGATTATATGTTAGGAAACACATAAATCTCCTGCCCTATGTAATGGCCCACTTAGGTTCATCCCTAGAGTTAACTCAGTCCCTACTCTACATACTATTGCCTTCATAACTGGTTATATCACTTTGAACTAAGTGGGCCTGACCCATTACCTCCCTACCTTTTCCTAATACCTCAGAACATGAGAGCCTGATGGGCTATACTTCTCTCCCCTCTAGCATGGTGTATAGCTTTGATTTGCATTTATTGTTGCCTGTTAATCTAATTTTTATTTATACTGTTTATTGCCTGTCTTAATCTACATGTTGCTGGGATGACGGAGGGGAGGTCTGGGACTGAGTCTGGTAATATGTTGAAATCTACAATGCTTAACATCAAGGCTAGGACATTAATGTAGGGGATGAGATGCTTATAAACATGTAATCTGTTTCTCCTTTGACAACCCAATTATTTTACGTCTTCCTACAGAATGTTTTGTAATGCTACCTATAATATAATGTCATCGCGGTCGTATACCCGCAACCCTGCTAGATTGCAGCCTACACAATTTGGGCCATAAGCTACACTGCGATTTCTCATATTCTTAGCTCCTGGTAACATTCTATCCAACCCCCCTCTAACCTAATATAACCACTTAGATCCTGAACATATGTCAGGTAATACAATAACTCCCCGTCCTATGTAAGGGCCCATTTAGGTTCATCCCCTCAGTCGACTCAATCCCTACTATACACACTATTACCTCCATAACGGGTTATATCACTTTGAACTAAGTGGGTCAGACCCACTGCCACCCCACTCTTTTGCTACTTCCTTAATAACATGAGAGCTCGACAGGCTATACTTCTCTCCCCCCTAGTATGGTGTATAGTCTCTACATGTATACACTTATTACAAATGTTGTTGTTGATTCTGATTTGCGTTCATTGTTGTCTGTTATTCGAATTGTCATTTATATTGTTTATTGCCTGTCTCAATTTGTATGCCTAATTCAAGATATTGTTGCAGTTCCTGTACTATCGATCGTTTCTAGAGCTTCCTTCAGCTATTATGCGCTAAATAAATCCCTAAACGATTATGGCTGGCACCCTAGCTAAGGTTACGGTTATTTCCCACAATGTCAAGGGTCTTAATACTCCTCAGAAAAGATCTATGGCCTTGAGGGATTATAAAAAAAGTAAAGGAGACACCCTGCTCCTTCAAGAGATCCATTTTAAGAGCCCAGGTTAGCCTTATTGAAATTTGGCCCGACCTACCTCTCCTCCCACTCAACTAAACGTAATGGTGTAGGGATACCAATTAGTAAAAAAACTCCCTTTCAGGGAAACCACTGTTTATAAAGATAAATAAGGTAGATACATAATCTTAGTCGGTATACTTTATCATAAACCCATTACCCTAGTAAATGTATACGCCCCTAACAGCGACCCCTCTCCCTTCTTCCATCAGTTATGTAAAAAAATACTAGAAATCGCTAGGGGTAGCTTAATAATGGGTGTCGACCTTAACCTGACTTTTGACCCTAGCATGGATTGCTTCTCGGGTTCCTCGTCCATCCCTACCAAGATGTTAAAGGAAATTAAATCAGCCCTCTCTCAACTCTCAGTACGCGACCCATGGAGACTCCAACACCCATCCACAAAAGACTTCACGTTCTACTCCCACCCCCACCGCCTATATTCTAGGATTGACTATATACTTACCGATGTCTCCACTCTATCTTTCACCACTCACACTACCATTCACCCCATCACATGGTCAGACCACGCTAAGATCAGTTGCTCACTCGAATGGCCCACTTCCTACTTACCTAACATAAACTGGAAACTAGATGATTCCCTCCTCCGCAACCCCCTGTCCTTCCTCCAGGTACAAAAAGCCTTAATTGAATACTTTCAAATTAATAACACCCCCTATACTGACTTTCATAATATCTGGAATGCCCATAAGTGCGTCCATAGAGGCGAAATTATTGCTATTAAAGCAGCTAAAATAAAACAAAAAAACATCTACCTGAAATCCCTCCTAGACGATTTATCCAAACTACAAGATATGCATAAACACTTTCCTCACAGTGCCTCCTTGTTGGAGAGTGTAGATCACAAACGCAGTCAGCTTCATCTCCTTCTGGGAACTGAGGCTAAAAATAGGGCTCTTTTTCTTAAAAAGCACTTTTACAAGGGGGCTAACAAGCAAGGGAGAATGCTGACCCGCCAGCTTAAAGGGGCACATAAACACTACATCATGGGGGTCCACAATGCTTCTGGCAGGCTGAGATCCTCCACCAAAGGTATCGCTTTGGCCTTTAAAGACTATTATGATAAACTAACTAAACAACATTCGTGATGCGGTAGGAGACCCAAACCGAGACGGAATAGCTAGATACCTGGAAAAATCGATGCTCCCCAAGTTAACGAAAGCGCAAAATGACAAGCTAGAGGCCCCCTTCTCTGAAGACGAAATCCAAGGAGTTATCTCCTCGCTTCCCAAAGGTAAAGCCCCAGGCCCCGATGGGTTCAACAATTCCTGCTACTTCCTATTTAAAGAAATATTAGCCCCCCAACTTCTTAGATATTTTCAGAGTATCGATGACAACAGGTCATTCCCTCCCTCTGCGCTCTTGGCCCACATCTCCGTCCTCTTGAAGCCCAATAAATCATCAGAACAAATTTATAACTAAAAACATATAAAAATTTTCGCTAAAATACTGACCAACCGAATAAACTGATTCCTACCCACCCTAATCCACAATGACCAGGTCGGATTTGTCCCAAGCCGCGAGGCTCGGGACAATACTGTTCGCAACATCCACTTAATTTGGCATGCTACTAACAATAAAATCCCCTCAGTGCTCATTTCAACCGATGACGAAAAGGCTTTCGATCGTGTAAACTGGTCATTTCTCAAAGCCTCCCTGGTAGCCTTTGGCTTTGGTCCCACCATCCTAAACCGCATCTTTTCACTTTATACATCCCCTAGCGCACAAATCCTCATTACGGTACCCTGTCTCCCCCAGTCTCCATCAGGAATGGTACCCGTCAGGGTTGCCCCCTTTCACCCCTACTTTTCGCTTGCTTTGTGGAAACACTAGCGTCCAAAATAAGGAATAATAATGAAATCTCGGGTATCTTCTCTGGCCCCCAAAACCTATAAGGTTTCTCTGTTCGCTGACGATATCCTATTTTCTCTAACTAACCCTGTAAGCTTGATCCCCCACCTCCTGATAGAACTTACCACATTTAATAAATTAACAGATTTTTTGGTAAACCAGTCTAAGTCTGAGGTGCTGGGTCTTGGCCTGTCAGAGCGTACGGCCGCCATGATTAAACATGGCTGCCCTTTTCGGTGGTGTAATGGCCCATGAAATACCTAGGCATCTATCTCACCGGATCCTTTGATCAGTTATTTTCAGAAAATTATCTACCAATCAAATTTGCCATTATGCGAGATCTCTCCTCCTGGAGCTCCAAAAGGCTTTCCTGGCTGGGGCGTATTAACTCTCTAAAGATGACCATTTTCCTAGACTGCTATACATATTGCAAGCATTACCTATCCCTCTTGCCCCCCAGATTTTTCCCCCAAGTCCAGAACCTGTTTAGCTCCTTCATTTGGCAACGAAAGCCACCCAGAATATATAAAGTAACTATGTCCCTCCCTAGAACTCTTGGAGGGGTGGGAGTACCCGTCCTGGAAGCGTACTGATCAGCCATATTCCTACAGAGGATCTTAGACTGGGGGACAGAAAGTGAGTTGAAGAGGTGGGTGGGGTTGGAGGAGAGCATAAACTCAACTTTCCCCCTAGCTGGCCTTTGTTGGAACCCCAACTTCACAAAAATAGTTGTCAATCTCTAACCCTATCAACGGGGAGACAGTGCGCCAGTGGGTGGTGGCCAATAGATATAACCCTTGTCTTTCTTCTAACCCGGGACCATTGACCTCTTTGATCCATAACATAGACTCTCCAATGCCATCTTTTGGTCAACTGTTTGCTACAGACTCCCCCTCTCATGACATACTCGCATATCACGTCACTATGAATGACTCCATTTGCACCCAAGATCAATTGATAGAGAAAGGGTATGAATAGGCGAGGAACTGGTTCTCCTATAGAAGACTACATAGCTTTATCACCACTCACACTCACACCCATAACCTAACCCGGCCTCCAACTAACATAGAAAACTCTATTTATCTGGGTACCCGATTAGACATTCCCTCTCAATTATTTACAAAATCCTCCTCCACCCCCCCCCCCCAGGCAATTTGACTTATTCCATTGACATGTGGGAGCGAGAACTGGGAACCATCATTCTCCCCCAGACAGCACTCAACATATTCTCTAACACAAGGAGGGCCTCCATCTCAGCATCCATCCTGGAGATTAACTACAAAATACTTAATTGTTGGTACCTGACCCCCAGAAAATTACATTGTTTATTTCCCAAAGTTAGCAATCGCTGCTGGAGATGTAGCCATGTTGGGAGCGGCATGGGCCACATGTGGTGGTGGTGCTTTCAAATTAATCATTTTTGGTATGACATTATGGGTGAAGTAGAACTCTTATTGGGAACACCAATTCCTCCAGACCCCCAGATTTGGCTTTTAAATAAATCTGTTTGACTCCCTTCTAAAAATCTAGTCCCACTGTTTAGGATTTTCACGAATAGTGCTAAGACCCTCATAGCGAGGGCTTGGAAATCTAGCGACATTCCAACTGTGACAAAGTGGAAAAATAAAGTCTCCAAATTGTTGGAACTCGAGGAGTACACAGCTTATAAGAGTGGAAACAGTGATAGCTTCCTAATATTACAATCATTGTGGTTTGAGTATAATAAAAGCCATTAGTCCTACTAGCAATAAGGGGACATATCCTGGAACCAACTCATCATAATTTTCCCTAGCTAGTATTCCTTTTAACTTGGTATTTCTACAGGAACAAATATTGTGTTTGCTGCAAAATAATTTGTGACATATTTTCTATGTACCCTATGAGACATGGCTCAAGTTGCCTTTGCTAAAGTTTTTTTTTTCTTTCTTGTAATTTTATTATACAGTATGCTATATGATTCTGTCTCGACAATTGATTTACTGTTTTTTCCTCAATGTATGAGAATGTTTTTTCATGACCTATACAGTGTAATGCTTCAACAGATTCTATCAATAAAGAGATACTTAAAAAAAAAAAACTTATTTAGAAGCTTCTAGTTTAGCTCTGTCTAAAAGGTTACTGGAACACCCATTGCAAGTGGGAAATACCAGACCGCCCCCCTCCCCCTTACTTTGAGTTTGAAAAGACCCTTTACACAAACAGGAGCAAGCTGGAGAAGGTAGCTGACGGTATTCTCCTAAAACTTTGGGGCTTGGTTAGGAGTCTGAAAATCAGAGCAATGTTATTTAAAAATAAGCAAAACTATACATTTTGTAAAAAACAAATCATTATGGGCTATATAAATAGATCATCTACAAAACATTTATGCAATGAAAAATCGAGTGTATAATGTTCCTTTAATATGTCTATATAAACATATTAACACATAAATATATATGTATATAATAATCAAATTACTAATAATCCCAGCACAAAATTGCAGACCAAATATATCATATACGATGTTTATTAATGTATATGACAATTTTTTATAATTCAGGAAGCCTGGTCATGAAACGCCCCAAACCATCGCACATACTCAGGCACACAAAAAAGAAAAAGGAAAACAACAAAAATAAATACAGAGATAAACACCCCCAAGGCGTCCCAAGGGGGGAACTTAAGTTATCAGCAGTCCAGGGTTATTTGCAAAATAAAGCAAGCAGAGCAAGTTAATAGTGATGTCGCGAATTGTTCGCCGGCGAATAGTTCCCGGCGAACATAGCTTGTTCGCGTTCGCAGCGGCGGGCGAACATATGCGATGTTCGATCCGCCCCTATTCGTCATCATTGAGTAAACTTTGACCCTGTATCTCACAGTCTGCAGACACATTACAGCCAATCAGCAGCAGACACTCCCTCCCAGACCCTCCCAGCTCCTGGGCAGCAGCCATTTTAGATTCATTCTGATCCTGCATTGTTAGTGAGATGAGGGACAGTGTAGCTGCTGCTGATTTTTTAGGGAAATTGATATCTAGGCTAGTGTATTCAGTGTCCACTACAGTCCTGAAGGACTCATCTGATCTCTACTGTTTGGACAGCACCCCAAAAAGCCCTTTTTAGGGCTAGAACATCTGTCGTTTTTTTTTTTTTTTTGCCTGTGTAATTTTGACTGTGAAACATCAGTCTGCTAGTGTAATCTAATTGCAGTTGCCTGTCTGCAGTGCCACCACTCATATCTGTTGTAACAGTAGTGTAAATTTTTAAAAAAAAAACTTTTTTGACTGTGAAACATCAGTCTGCTAGTGTAATCTAATTGCAGTTGCCTGCCTGCCAGCGTGTGTGCCAGGCCCACTTGCCAACTAGTGCCACCACTCATATTTGTTGTAACAGTAGTGTAAATATTTAAAAAAAAACTTTTTTGACTGTGAAACATCAGTCTGCTAGTGTAATCTAACTGCAGTTACCTGCCTGCCTGCCAGCGTGTGTGCCAGGCCCACTTGCCAACTAGTGCCACCACTCATATCTGTTGTAACAGTAGTGTAAATATTTTAAAAAAAACTTTTTTGACTGTGAAACATCAGTCTGCTAGTGTAATCTAATTGCAGTTGCCTGCCTGCCAGCGTGTGTGCCAGGCCCACTTGCCAACTAGTGCCACCACTCATATTTGTTGTAACAGTAGTGCAAATATTTTAAAAAAACTTTTTTGACTGTGAAACATCAGTCTGCTAGTGTAATCTAATTGCAGTTGCCTGCCTGCCAGCGTGTGTGCCAGGCCCACTTGCCAACTAGTGCCACCACTCATATTTGTTGTAACAGTAGTGTAAATCTTTAAAAAAAAAATTTTGACTGTGAAACATCAGTCTGCTAGTGTAATCTAATTGCAGTTGCCTGCCTGCCAGCGTGTGTGCCAGGCCCATTTGCCAACTAGTGCCACCACTCATATTTGTTGTAACAGTAGAAAAAAAAAACTTTTTTGACTGTGAAACATCAGTCTGCTAGTGTAATCTAATTGCAGTTGCCTGCCTGCCAGCGTGTGTGCCAGGCCTACTTGCCAACTAGTGCCACCACTCATATCTGTTGTAATAGTAGTGTAAATTTTTTTTAAAAAAACTTTTTTGACTATGAAACATCAGTCTGCTAGTGTATTCTAATTGCAGTTGCCTGCCTGCCAGCGTGTGTGCCAGGCCCACTTGCCAACTAGTGCCACCACTCATATTTGTTGTAACAGTAGTGTAAATATTGAAAAAAAAAACTTTTTTGACTGTGAAACATCAGTCTGCTAGTGTAATCTAATTGCAGTTGCCTGCCTGCCAGAGTGTGTGCCAGACCCACTTGCCAACTAGTGCCACCACTCATATTTGTTGTAACAGTAGTGTAAATATTTTAAAAAAAAACTTTTTTGACTGTGAAACATCAGTCTGCTAGTGTAATCTAATTGCAGTTGCCTTCCATGCCAGCGTGTGTGCCAGGCCCACTTGCCAACTAGTGCCACCACTCATATTTTTTGTAACAGTAGTGTAAATATTTTAAAAAAAAACTTTTTTGACTGTGAAACATCAGTCTGCTAGTGTAATCTAATTGCAGTTGCCTGCCTGCCAGTGTGTGTGCCAGGCCCATTTGCCAACTAGTGCCACCACTCATATTTGTTGTAACAGTAGTGTAAATATTTAAAAAAAACTGTTTTGACTGTGAAACATCAGTCTGCTAGTGTAATCTAATTGCAGTTGCCTGCCTGCCAGCATGTGTGCCAGGCCCACTTGCCAACTAGTGCAACCACTCATATCTTGTTTAATAGTAGTGTAAGTGTATATTTAAAAAAAATAAACTTTTTGGATTGTGAAACATCAGTCTGCTTTTTTGTGTCAGGCTCACAGCGTATACTGTGCCCACTTGCCCAGTGGCACCACTCATATTTTGTTTAATAGTAGTGTAAGTGTACATTTAAAAAAAAAATGACAGGCAGAGACAAGCCACCCCGCAGGTGCCATCGTGGTCATGGTGCTGTGATTCCCTTTGACCCTACAATAATGCCCAGTGTTCAGAGGCCACGTACCATGAAGCGAAAAGTTCTGAGGAGGACCTAGTTGACTGGCTAACACAGGACACCCAATCTTCTAAAGCTTCCGCTCGGAACCTTGACGCACCATCCACCTCCAGCTTAGCTTCGGGCACCTCTCAAGTGACCACTCGCCCGCCTGCCGCCACCACCAATACTCGCACCACAGCTGTGATTCCCTTTGACCCTACAATAATGCCCAGTGTTCAGAGGCCACGTACCATGAACGCGAAAAGTTCTGAGGAGGACCTAGTGGACTGGCTAACACAGGACACCCAATCTTCTACAGCTTCCGCTCAGAACCTTGACGCACCATCCACCTCCAGCTTAGCTTTGGGCACCTCTCAAGTGACCACTCGGCCCGCCTGCCGCCACCACCAACACTAGCACCACAGCCGCTTCACTTGATCTGTCAGAGGAGTTATTGACACATCAGTTTGAAGAAATGAGTGATGCGCAACCATCATTGACAGAGGATATAGATAACAGTGATATGTCTCAGTCAGGCAGCATTACAGACGTGGACGTACGGTGTGATGATGATGTTGTACCCGCTGCTGCTTCCTTTGTTGATTTGTCAGATACAAGTGAAGTGGTTGATGATGATGCGACCATGGATGTCACGTGCGTGCTCGCTAGAAGAGAAGAAGAAGAGGGGGAAAGTTCAGATGGGGAGACAGAGAGGAGGAGGAGGAGGAGACGAGTTGGAAGCAGGGGGAGGTCGTCACAAGGAGCTAGTGGCACAGTCAGACAGCATGCATCGGCACCCGGGGTCAGCCAGACAGCACGCCAATCAACGCATGCAGTTGCCACCACCAGAATGCCGTCATCGCAGAGCTCAGCAGTGTGGGATGAACACATGAGTAGAAGCAGCACACAAACTCAAAGCCACCATCCTCCTCCTGGTCCAGCATCTTCAGCCACGTCAACCACTGCTGTCCTCCTTGCCCCCTCTCAACCATCCGCCACTTCGTCTCTCTTCCGTAGCAGTTCCTGCTCATCTGCCCACAGTCAGGTGTCTGTCAAGGACATGTTTGAGCGTAAGAAGCCAATGTCCCAAAGTTACCCCCTTGCCCGGTGTCTGACAGCTGGCTTGTCTGAACTCTTAGCCCGCCAGCTTTTACCATACAAGCTGGTGGAGTCTGAGGCGTTCAAAAAATTTGTAGCTATTGGGACACCGCAGTGTAAGGTACCCGGCAGAAATTTCTTTGCACAAAAGGCAATCCCCAACCTGTACTCGATTGTGCGAAAGGAAGTAATGGCATGTCTGGCACACAGTGTTGGGGCAAGGGTCCATCTGACCACTGAGCTGGTCTGCAAAGCATGGTCAGGGCAGGTATATCACCTACACTGCGCATTGGGTAAACCTGCTGATGGCTGACAAGCATGGAATGCGTGGCTCTGCAGAGGAGTTGGTGACACCGCCACAACTTGCAGGCAGGCCTGCTGCCACCTCCTCTACTCCTCCTACTCCATCCTCTTCCATAACCTCTTCCTCGGCTGAGTCCTCTTCTGCTGCTGCGTCTTGCTCCACATCAACGGCACTCCCCCAGCTCCGCAGGTACTATTCCACATCCCAGATACGGCAGTGTCACGCCGTCTTGGGGTTGACTTGCCTGAAAGCAGAGAGTCACACTGGACTAGCACTCCTGTCTGCCCTGAACGCACAGGTGGATCAGTGGCTGACTCCGCACCAACTGGAGATCGGCAAAGTGGTTTCTGACGGAAATACGGAAGTAATTTGTTGGTGGCATTGAAATTGGGCAAGTTGACACATGTGCCGTGCATGGCACATGTGTGTAATCTGATCATACAACGCTTTGTGCATAAGTTCCCAGGCTTACAGGACGCCCTGAAGCAGGCCAGGAAGGTGTGTGGTCATTTCAGGTGTTCCTACTCGGCCATGGCGAATTTTGCAGATATCCAGTGGCGAAAACAACATGCCAGTGAGGCGCTTGATTTGCGACAGCCCGACACGTTGGAATTCAACACTCCTAATGTTCGATCGCCTGCTCCAACAAGAAAAAGCCGTTAACGAGTATTTGTATGACCGGGGTGCTAGGACAGCCTCTGCGGAGCTGGGGATGTTTTTGCCATGTTACTGGACGCTCATGCGCAATGCCTGTAGGCTCATGCGTCCTTTTGAGGAGGTGACAAACCTAGTCAGTCGCACCGAAGGCACCATCAGCGACATCATACCATTTGTTTTCTTCCTGGAGCGTGCCCTGCAAAGAGTGCTGGATCAGGCCGTAGATGAGCGTGAAGAGGAAGAGTTGTGGTCACCATCACCACCAGAAACAGCCTTATCAGCATCGCTTGCTGGACCAGCGGCAACGCTGAAAGAGGATTGTGAGGAAGAGGAGTCAGAGGAGGAATGTGGCTTTGAGGAGGAGGAGGAGGAGGAGGAGGAAGACCAACCACAACAGGCATCCCAGGGTGCTCGTTGTCACCTATCTGGTACCCGTGGTGTTGTACGTGGCTGGGGGAAGAACATACCTTCAGTGAGATCACTGAGGACGAGGAATGGGACATGAGTAGCTCGGCATCCAAACTTGTGCAAATGGGGTCTTTCATGCTGTCGTGCCTGTTGAGTGACCCTGAAGGAGAAGGACCTGTACTGGGTGTCCACGCTACTAGACCACCGGTATAAGCATAAAGTGCCTGAAATGTTACCAAATTTCCGCAAGTCGGAAAGGATGCAGCAGTTCCAAAATAAATTTAAACATATGCTTTACACAGCGTATAAGGGTGATGTCACAGCACAACGGGAATCTAACAGGGGAAGAGGTGAAAGTAATCCTCCGACTCCCACAACCACGCCGGCAAGGACAGGACGCTTAACAGACGTGTTGTTGATGGAGGACATGTGGAGCTTTTTAACTCCTATGCATCACCACAGCCCTTCGGGGTCCACCCTCAGAGAACGACAGGTAGCAGACTATCTTGCCTTAACTGCAGATCTTGACACTCTGAGGAGCGATGAACCCCTTGACTACTGGGTGTGCAGGCTTGACCTGTGGCCTGAGCTATCCCAATTTGCTATAGAACTTCTGGCCTGCCCCGCTTCAAGTGTCCTGTCAGAAAGGACCTTCAGTGCTGCAGGAGGTATTGTCACTGAGAAGAGAAGTCGCCTAGGTCAAAAAAGTCTAGATTACCTCACCTTTATTAAGATGAATGAAGGATAGATCCCGAAGGGACTGTCATTGGGCGATACATTCGAGTAAAAAAGGCCTAATGAGATGAGCTGCCTTGGGCTATAAATGGTCCACAAGCTGATGTATGTTATCTTCGAATGCCGGATGACTTGCGTGACTTATCCGCCACCAACTAGGGTTCAAGCCGCAATGTTTTAGGGCACTTTCTGCCAGGGAAACAAACATCAATTTTTCTGGCCGCTGCTACAGCAGCGGCTGCAACAATACCTAATTTTTCAGGCATGTGTACATGCCAAATTTTTCTGGCCTCTGGTGCTGCACTGTGGCTTCAAAAAACAAAACAAAAAAAAGGCACGTAACAGGGATTAAAGTGATAGGAATAGTACTACTTAACACACCACTCATATCTGGTGGCACAGTAGATTGCACGCGCAGTGCCCCAAATTTGAAGTAGGAGGACCGACCAAGCATCTTTTTCCATCTCCCGGTTCCTAAAATCCATGCCATATACACAACCACGTCCCCTGATAGGGGACACCGCAGTGGAAGGTACCCGGCCGAAATTTCTTTGCACAAAAGGCAATCCTCAACCTGTACTCGATTGTGCAAAAGGAAGTAACCTTACCATGGGTCTCAGACCGCACGTCTTGTAATTCTCTTTCTGGGAAATTATCTATCTATCAAATCTATCTATTGATCTATCAAATCTATCTATCTATCTATCTATCTATCTATCTATCGTATCTATCAACTGTATCTATTGCATCTATGTATCTATCTATCTAATCTATGTATCTATCTATCTATCAAATCTATCTATCTTGTGGCAGGACCGACCAAGCATCTTTTTCCATATCCCGGTTCCGAAAATTCATGCCATTTACACGTCCCCTGATAGGGGACGTAACAGGGATTAAACTGATAAGAATATTACTACTTAACACACCACTCATATCTGGTGGCACAGTAGATTGCACGCGCAGTGCCCCAAATTTCAAGTAGGAGGACCGACCAAGCATCTTTTTCCATCTCCCGGTTCCTAAAATCCATGCCATATACCCGTCCCCTGATAGGGGACACCGCAGTGGAAGGTACCCGGCCGAAATTTCTTTGCACAAAAGGCAATCCCCAACCTGTACTCGATTGTGCAAAAGGAAGTAACCTTACCATGGGTCACAGACCGCACGTCTTGTAATTCTCTGTCTGGGAAATTATCTATCTATCAAATCTATCTATTGATCTATCAAATCTATCTATCTATCTATCTATCTATCGTATCTATCAAATGTATCGATTGCATCTATTGATCTATCTATCTATCTAATCTATGTATCTATGTATCTATCTATCTATCTATCTATCTATCTATCAAATCTATCTATCTCGTGGCCGGACTGACCACGCATCTTTTTCCATCTCCCGGTTCCTAAAATCCATGCCATATACACGTACCATGATAGGGGACGTAACAGGTATTAAACTGATAAGAATAGTACTACTTGACAGACCACTCATATCTGTTGGCACAGTAGATTGCACGCGGTGCTCTGACAAAATGCAGAAGGACATTTGGCAGACGGACATTTGGCAGACGGACATTTGGCTGACAGATAGAAAGCTAAAGAATGTTCCGATTTCGGCCGAGGGCAGATACGTTCCAGAGTGCTCTGTTCTAATCAGAGCCTCAGGCGCCGCAACTGCCTCTGGGAACCTTACCATGGGTCACAGACCGCACGTCTTGTTATTCTCTGTCTGGGAAATTATCTATCTATCAAATCTATCTATTGATCTATCAAATCTATCTATCTATCGTATCTATCAAATGTATCTATTGCATCTATTGATTTTTCTATCTAATCTATGTATCTATCTATGTATCTATCTATCTATCAAATCTATCCATCTCGTGGCAATGGGGAGTTTGCGGTTGTGCAAATGGACTGTTTGCGGTTGTTTGCGGTGTGTTAAACGGGGAGTTTGGTCTGTCACTGTGAAGCGGGCGTAACCCTTACACTACCCGATCGATACAACATCATACCTGATGTTTTAAAGCACATTATTCCAAACAATTTAGGAATGTTAGATGATTTATGCCCTTTATGGATTAAAACCAGACTCTGCATCAACTATGTAATTTTCCGTGGGAGTTTTACCATGGATCCCCCTCCGGCATGCCACAGTCCAGGTGTACCCTTGAAACAACTTTTCCATCACTTTTCCATCACTATTGTGGCCAGAAAGAGTCCCTGTGTGTTTTAAAATTCGCCTGCCTATTGAAGTCAATGGCAGTTCGCCCGGTTCGCAAACAGTTGCGGAAGTTTGCGTCCGCCGTTCGCGAACCGAAATTTTTAGGTTCGCAACATCACTACAAGTTAATATGCATTAAGCAACAGTCCCTGTAATTCTTGTTCCCTTGTAAAAGGACCACTTGAATCGCACAAATCCTCAGTCAAGTGTGCAAAGTCCACTATTATGTAGAATGGGAAGAACAGGGAAAAATAAATGCAGAAATGTAAACTTGTCCCAGGGCTTTTTATTTCAGGTAGCAACATACTCTGAGATGCTATGTTTCTTCTAAAACTACCAAGTTGCTCAATGTGAACATATCACATCCAGAAAAACTGGGTAATGCTTTGCTGTAAATGTGCAACATTAGCACCAACAATGTAAAAGCCTATATCCTTTCTATATGGCCTTAACTGCTGCACGGATCTTGACCTTCTAGATGATTTGCCTTGTTCCAAGCTGGTTAATTACTAGGGATGGGCGAATGTTTCGCAACATTTTAAAAATGAAACAAATTTTAACACATTCGTTTGTTTTGAATTTCTAATGTTTGTACAACATTCTAACATTCGTTTAATGTAATAGTATTTCTAATGCTATCTTTAAATGTAATATTCAATTAAAATGTTCTAATAATTTGATTTGAATTATGCAATTCAAATTTATATATGTGTAATAGTATTTGTAATGCTTTCTTTAAATGTAATATTCAAATTATGCAATATTTGAAATAGAAACATTTGAATTGATATATTTGTATCTATTATGTATCAATTTACTAAATTCCCTAACACATGAACTATTGAACTTTTGAATAGTATTTGTTAAATCGAATGTTACACTTGAAATTTTGAATGTGGACATTCTATCTAATTATAAACATTCGAAATTGAAAGTGACATTCAAAAACTGTAAATAGCATTCGATTATAGAATTTTTAAGAATATTCATTCTTATTAACCCTTTTTAGTGCTAATGACGGCATTTTTGGCATTTGGGATTAAGCAGCTATTACAAGTTGCAAAATAAATTATTTTGCGCGCTTGTTAAGCTGCGTAATCCAAACAGCCAAATCGCGTGCGCTTTCATGTATTCCCCATAGAAGTCAATGGAGAAGACAAATAGGAAAAAAAAAAAACAATAAAACCCTAATCTGTTGCGCAAAGCCCATGGCGTATTCTTCTCGAAAAGTGTACATGAAAATGTGAATATTTCATATTGCGAAAACGTGTTTGTAACGGAATATGTTCTATTTATTTATAAATAAATATTTCTCTATATATGGGAGGATTTTTGGACAGATATATCTATTTATAGCGAGATATGTTTATGATTATATAAATGTCTAGCTAAATCAAGATCTATATGTGAATATCTCTTTGAATATCCCTCTGAGATATTGTTTAATGTGCATAAGATTGTAATGTAAAATCTTTTCATTATGAAAATGTATAGACTTCAGTCTACATCTGACACTTTGGGGCTTGGTTACTGGTAACACCAGTGCAAGTTAGCATTGTCATGATATCCATTGAAATGATAGATTGCGCTTAAGTGAAGTCTGCCACGCTAACTAAAGCTTTACCATGGACTTGTAATATCAAAGTTGTGTGCTAATGGCAGCGCAATCAAACGATATTGGTTATTGCGCGTGATATTATTAGCACACCACTTGAAATCTGGCCCTTTATCTTTTGTATTGCTGTTGAAAAATTATCCAAACATATATATTTTACAGTAATTCTTACTGATTCATATGCCTCTAGTAATCAGTGAAGGTTGTCTTCTCTCATCAGTTCAGACTCAGAGCAAAACTGAACCAGTGAGATGTTTTCCCCTAAGACATTTTGATGTTCCTGACTCATTTCATCCTTACAATTTACAAATATGTTCATAATTCTATAACTTGTTAAAGGGACAGTAAAGTCAACTTTCAAAGACATCACTAGATCATGTGTGTCATATAGATAACATTGTACTCACTCCGGCGAAGTTAGATATCAGTCAGCACTGATTGGCTAAAATGCAAGTCTGTACAAAGAACTGAGATAACGGGTCAGTCTGCAGAGGCTTAGATATGAGCTAATCACAGAGGTAAAAAGTGTATTAATATATCAGTGTTGGTTATGCAAAACTGGGGAATGGATAATAAAAGGATTTTCTATCTTTTTAAACAGTCAACATTTTCATGAAGACTGTCCTTTTAAGGAGACATTCTAGTGCAAGTGATTCTGGGGTTTTAAGCAACTAAAATGTATTTTATTATCATGCAAGATATTACAAAGTTACACCTAGATTTAGAGTTTTGCGTTAGAATGGGTGCGTTAGCTACGCGTGTTTTTTTCCCCCTGCACCTTTTAAACAACGCTGGTATTTAGAGTTCTCTGAAGGGCTGCGTTAGGCTCCAAAAAGGGAGCGTAGAGCATAATTTACCGCCACTTCAACTCTAAATACCAGCGTTGCTTACGGACGCGGCCAGCTTAAAAAACGTGCTTGTGCACCATATCCCCATAGGAAACAATGGGGCAGTTTGAACTGAAAAAACCTAACACCTGCAAAAAAGCAGCGTTCAGCTCCTAACGCAGCCCCATTGTTTCCTATGGGGAAACACTTCCTAAATCTGCACACACCCTAACATGTACCTCGAGTCTAAACACCCCTAACCTTACACTTATTAAACCCTAATCTGCTGCCCCTGCTATCACTGACCCCTGCATTTTATTATTAATCCCTAATCTGCTGCTCTGTACACCGCCGCAACCTACATTATAGCTATGTACCCCTAATCTGCTGCCCCTAACATTGCCGACCCCTATATTATATTTATTAAACCCTAATCTGCCCCCCCCAACATCACCACTACCTAACTACACTTATTAACCCCTAATCTGCCGACCAGACCTCGCCGCCACTATAATAAAAGTATTAACCCCTAAACCGCCTCACTCCCGCCTCAAAAACCCTATAATAAATAGTATTAACCCCTAATCTGCCCTCCCTAACATCGCCGACACCTAACTTCAAGTATTAACCCCTAATCTTCCGACCAGACCTCGCCGCTACTCTAATAAATGTATTAACCCCTAAAGCTAAGTCTAACACTAACACCCCCCTAAATTAAATTTAATTTAAATCTAACGAAATAAAATAAATCTTATTAAATGAATGAATCCTATTTAAAGCTAAATACTTACCTGTAAAATAAACCCTAATATAGCTACAATATAACGAATAATTATATTGTAGCTATTTTAGCTTTTATATTTATTTTACAGGCAACTTTGTATTTATTTTAACTAGGTACAATAGCTATTAAATAATTAATAACTATTTAATAGCTACCTAGTTAAAATAAGTACAAAATTACCTGTAAAATAAATCCTAACCTAAGTTACAATTAAACCTAACACTACACTATCAATACATTAATTAACTAAACTATCTACAATTATCTACAATTAAATCAACTAAACTAAATTACAAAAACAAACACTAAATTACCAAAAATAAAAAAAGATTACAAGAATTTTAAACTAATTACACCTACTCTAAGCCCCCTAAAAAAATAACAAAGCCCCCCAAAATAAAAAAAATGCCCTACCCTATTCTAAAATAAAAAGTTAACAGCTCTTTTACCTTACCAGCCCTTAAAAGGGCCTTTTGCGGGGCATGCCCCAAAGAAAACAGCTCTTTTTCATTTAAAAAAAACATACAATACCCCCCCAACATTACAACCCACCACCCACATACCCCTAATCTAACCCAAACACCCCTTAAAAAACCTAACACTAAGCCCCTGAAGATCTCCCTATCTTATCTTCACCACGCCGGGTATCACCGATCCGTCCAGAAGAGGGTCCGAAGTCTTCATCCTATCCGGCAAGAAGTGGTCCAGAAGAGGGTCCGAAGTCTTCATCCTATCCGGCAGGAAGAGGACATTCAGACCGGTAGACATGTTCATCCAGGCGGCGTCTTCTATCTTCATCCATCCGGCGCGGAGCGGGACCATCTTGAAGCAGCCGACGCGGATCCATCCTCTTCTTCCGGCGACTCCCGACGAATGAAGGTTCCTTTAAGTGATGTCATCCAAGATGGCGTCCCTCGAATTCTGATTGGCTGATAGGATTCTATCAGCCAATCGAAATTAAGGTAGGAAAAATCTGATTGGCTGATTGAATCAGCCAATCAGATTCAAGTTCAATCCGATTGGCTGATCCAATCAGCCAATCAGATTGAGCTTGCATACTATTGGCTGTTCCGATCAGCCAATAGAATGCGAGCTCAATCTGATTGGCCGGATGGATGAAGATAGAAGACGCCGCCTGGATGAACATGTCTACCGGTCCGGATGTCCTCTTCTTGCCGGATAGGATGAAGACTTCGGACCCTCTTCTGGACTTCTTCTTGCCGGATAGGATGAAGACTTCAGACCCTCTTCTGGATGGATCGGTGATACCCGGCGTGGTGAAGATAAGGTAGGGAGATCTTCAGGGGCTTAGTGTTTTTTAAGGGGTGTTTGGGTTAGATTAGGGGTATGTGGGTGGTGGGTTGTAATGTTAGGGGGGTATTGTATGTTTTTTTAAATGCAAAAGTGCTGTTTTCTTTGGGGCATGCCCCGCAAAAGGCCCTTTTAAGGGCTGGTAAGGTAATAGAGCTGTTAACTTTTTATTTTAGAATAGGGTAGGGCATTTTTTTTATTTTGGGGGGCTTTGTTATTTTTTGGGGGGGTTAGAGTAGGTGTAATTAGTTTAAAATTCTTGTAATCTTTTTTTATTTTTTGTAATTTAGTGGTTTTTTTTGTAATTTAGTTTAGTTGATTTAATTGTAGATAATTGTAGATAGTTTAGTTAATTAATTTATTGATAGTGTAGTGTTAGGTTTAATTGTAACTTAGGCTAGGATTTATTTTACAGGTAATTTTGTACTTATTTTAACTAGGTAGCTATTAAATAGTTATTAACTATTTAATAGCTATTGTACCTAGTTAAAATAAAGAGGTCCTCCAAGCGGCAGAAGTCTTCATCCAGGTGGCATCTTCTATCTTCATCCATCCGGAGCGGAACGGGTCCATCTTCAATCCAGCCGACGTGGAGCCATCCTCTTCAAACGAAGTCCAAGAGAAGAATGAAGGTTCCTTTAAATGACGTCATCCAAGATGACGTCCCTTGAATTCCGATTGGCTGATAGGATTCTATCAGCCAATCGGAATTAAGGTAGGAAAAATCCTATTGGCTGATGCAATCAGCCAACAGGATTGAGCTCGCATTCTATTGGCTGATTGCAACAGCCAATAGAATGCGAGCTCAATCCTATTGGCTGATCCAATCAGCCAATAGGATTGAACTTCAATTCTATTGGCTGATTGGATCAGCCAATAGGATTTTCCTACCTTAATTTAAGGGCTATTTGTAATTTAGTATAGGGTAGGGAATTTTATTATTTTGGGGGGCTTTTTTATTTTTTTAGGGGGCTTAGAGTAGGTGTAATTAGTTTAAAATTCTTGTAATCTTTTTCTATTTTTTGTAATTTAGTGTTTTTTTTTGTGTAATTTAGTTTAGTTGATTTAATTGTAGATAATTGTAGATAGTTTAGTTAATTAATTTATTGATAGTGTAGTGTTAGGTTTAATTGTAACTTAGGTTAGTATTTATTTTACAGGTAATTTTGTACTTATTTTAACTAGGTAGCTATTAAATAGTTATTAACTATTTAATAGCTATTGTACCGAGTTAAAATAAATACAACGTTGCCTGTAAAATAAATATAAATCCTAAAATAGCTACAATATAATTATTCATTATATTGTAGCTATATTAGGGTTTATTTTACAGGTAAGTATTTAGCTTTAAATAGGATTAATTTATTTAATAAGATTTATTTTATTTCGTTAGATTTAAATTATATTTAACTTAGGGGGTGTTAGTGTTAGGGTTAGACTTAGCTTTAGGGGTTAATACATTTATTAGAGTAGCGGCAAGGTCCGGTAGGCAGATTAGGGGTTAATAAGTGTAGTTAGGTAGCGGCGACGTTGGGGGGGGCAGATTAGGGGTTAATAAATATTATGTAGGTGTCGGCGATGTTAGGGGCAGCAGATTAGGGGTACATAGGGATAATGTAGGTTGCGGCGGTGTGCGGTCGGCAGATTAGGGGTTAATTTTTTTTATTAGAGTGGCGGCGATGTGGGGGGACCTCGGTTTAGGGGTACATAGGTAGTTTATGGGTGTTAGTGTACTTTAGAGCACAGTAGTTAAGAGCTTTATGAACCGGCAATAGACCATAAAGCTCTTAACTCCTGACTTTTTTCTGCGGCTGGAGTCTTGTCGTTAGAGTTCTAACGCTCACTTCAGCCAAGACTCTAAATTCCAGCGTTAGAAAGATCCCATTGAAAAGATAGGATACGCAATTGACGTAAGGGGATCTGCGGTATGGAAAAGTTGTGGCTGGAAAGTGAGCGTTAGACACTTTCCTGACTGACTCTAAATACCAACGGGCGGCCAAAACCAGCGTTAGGACCCCTTAACGCTGGTTTGGACGGCTAACGCAGAACTCTAAATCTAGGCGTTAATTTGCAAATATTTCTGTAGCTTTAGTAATGCTGGGATATTTTGCACTCAATGTCCCTTTAAGGACATTCATAATATACTTTCACTGTCAGACTATATTTTTATTTAAAGGAACTTTAGCTGCATATAAAAGAGAATGTTTTAAAAAATGGATCGACTTTATTTTTTTTGCTTGTGGTAGCTTATCTTTGTACATTACAAATAAGCAGCCATTTTTAACAGACAATACAGTGCAAAGATTCACCAAGATTACAAGTTATGCGCTAAAGAGGGTGTGTAAATAACGCAAAAAAATGAGCGGTATCGCACTCTCCATAGCGCTGCCATTACAAGTTACTGAAAAACCTTCCTTTGTTGTGCGGTATTGTGCGATTAGCTCCATACCGCACAAAAGCCAAGGCCTGACTTGACGTGCTTGTACACGTTTTCCCCCATAGACATCAATGGAGAGAAAGTTTTAGAATAAACCTAACACCTGCGATCGCGGAATGGCAATCGCTATAACGCAATCCCCATTGATGTCTATGGGGAAAAGACCCTAACATAAACCCCTAGTCTAAATACCCCTAATCTGCCAACCCCAACATCGCAGACACTAAATAAAGTTAATTACCCCTAAACCTCCGCCCTCCGACATCGCCAACACTAAATAAACCTATTAAACCCTAAACTGCCAGCCCCCCACATCGCTACTACTATAATAAAGCTATTAACCCCTAAACAGTCAGCCCCCCACATCACAAATACTATAATAAAGCTATTAACCCCTAAACTGCCGGCCCCCCACATCTCTACTACTATAATAAAGTTATTAACCCCTAAACCGCCGGCCCCCCACATCGTAACACACTTAAATAAACTATTAACCCCTAAACCTAACTACCCCCTATACTTTAAATTAAATTTACAACTAAATTAAATTTATAACTATATTAAAATAAATAAAAACTTACCTGTGAAATAAAAAAAACTAAGATTAAACTATAAACTAACCTAACATTACTATATTTAAACATTTTTTTACGAAAAATAAAAAACTAACGCCTAGATTACGAGTTTTGCGGTAACAGGGGTGCAGTCCTAATGAGTCTTTTTTTCTCACCACTCACTTAAGACAACGCTGGTATTACAGGTTTTTTTAAACCTGGCGTTAGCCGCAAAAAGGTGAGCGTAGAGCAAAATTTAACTCCACATCTCACCTCAATACCAGCGTTGCTTAAGTCAGTGGTGAGCTGGCTAAACGTGCTCGTGCACGATTTCCACATAGGAAACAATGGGGCTGAGCTGGCTGAAAAAAAACCTAACACCTGCAAAAAAGCAACGTTCAGCTCCTAACGCAGCCCCATTGTTTCCTATGGCGAAATACATTTTAAGTCGGCACCTAACACCCTAACATGAACCCCGAGTCTAAACACCCCTGCTCTTACACTTATTAACCCCTAATCTGCCACCCCCGCTATCGCTGACACCTACATTATATTGTTAACCCCTAATCTGCCGCTCCAGACACCGCCGCCACCTACATTATACTTATGAACCCCTAATCTACTGCCCCCAACATCGTCGAAACCTACATTATATTTATTAACCCCTAATCTGCCCCCCCAACGTTGCCGCAACTATATTAAATTTATTAACCCCTAATCTGCTGCCACCAACATCGCCACCACTGTTATAAATTTATTAACCCCTAAACCTAAGTCTAACCCTAGCCCTAACACCCCCTAACTTAAATATAATTTAAATTAAATAAAATAAATTTACCATAATTAAATAAATTAATCCTATTTAAAACTAAATACTTACCTGAAAAATAAACCCTAAGCTAGCTACAATATAACTAATAGTTACATTGTATCTAGCTTAGGGTTTATATTTATTTTACAGGCAACTTTGTATTTATTTTAACTAGGTACAATAGTTATTAAATAGTTATTAACTCATTTATAACTTCCTAGTTAAAATAAAGACAAATATACCTGTAAAATAAATCCTAACCTAAGTTACAATTACACCTAACACTACACTCATCATTAAATAAATTACCTAAACTACCTACAATTAATTACAATTAAATTAAATAAACTAAATTACGAAAAAACCCCCCACTAAATTCCAGAAAATAAAAAAAGAAATACAAGAATTTTAAACTAATTACACCTACTCTAATCCCCTAATAAAATAAAAAAAGCCCCCCAAAATAATAAAATTCCCTACCCTATACTAAATTACAAATAGCCCTTAAAAGGGCCTTTTGCGGGGAATTGCCCAAAAGTAATCAGCTCTTTCACCTGTAAAAAAAATACAATACCCCCCAACATTAAAACCCACCACCCACACACCCAACCCTACTCTAAAACCCACCCAATCCCCCCTTAAATAAACCTAACACTACCCCCTGAAGATCTCCCTACCTTGAGCCGTCTTCACCCAGCCGGGCACAAGTGGACCTCCAGAGGGGCAGAAGTCTTCATCCGATCCGGGCAGAAGAGGTCCTCCAAGCGGCAGAAGTCTTCATCCAGGTGGCATCTTCTATCTTCATCCATCCGGAGCGGAACGGGTCCATCTTCAATCCAGCCGATGTGGAGCCATCCTCTTCAAACGAAGTACAAGCGATAGAATCCTGATAGATAGAATCCTATCAGCCAATCGGAATTCAAGGGACGTCATCTTGGATGGCGTCATTTAAAGGAACCTTCATTCTTCACTTGGACTTCGTTTGAAGAGGATGGCTCCCCGTCGGCTGGATTGAAGATGGACCCGTTCCGCTCCGGATGGATGAAGATAGAAGATGCCACCTGGATGAAGACTTCTGCCGCTTGGAGGACCTCTTCTGCCCGGATCGGATGAAGACTTCTGCCCCTCTGGAGGTCCACTTGTGCCCGGCTTGGTGAAGACGGCTCAAGGTAGGGAGATCTTCAGGGGGGTAGTGTTAGGTTTTTTTAAGGGGGGATTGGGTGGGTTTTAGAGTAGGGTTGGGTGTGTGGGTGGTGGATTTTAATGTTGGGGGGGTAGTGTATTTTTTTTTACAGGTGAAAGAGCTAATTACTTTTGGGCAATGCCCCGCAAAAGGCCCTTTTAAGGGCTATTTGTAATTTAGTATAGGGTAGGGAATTTTATTATTTTGGGGGGCTTTTTTATTTTATTAGGGGATTAGAGTAGATGTAATTAGTTTAGTTTTTTTCCGTTATTTAGTTTATTTAATTTAATTGTAATTAATTGTAGGTAGTTTAGGGAATTAATTTAATGATAGTGTAGTGTTAGGTTTAATTGTAACTTAGGTTAGGATTTATTTTACAGGTATATTTGTCTTTATTTTAACTAGGAAGTTATTAAATAGTTAATAACTATTTAATAACTATTGTACCTAGTTAAAATAAATACAAACTTGCCTGTAAAATAAAAATAAACCCTAAGCTAGCTGCAATGTAACTATTAGTTATATTGTAGCTAGCTTCGGGTTTATTTTATAGGTAAGTATTTAGTTTTAAATAGTAATTATTTAGGTCCTCGGTTTAGTGGTTAATAGGTAGTTTATGGGTGTTTAATGTACTTTGTAGCAGTTTAGTTATGAGTTTTATGTTACATATTCGTAGTGCAAAACTCATATCTACTGCTTTTAGATGGCGTTACGGTTCTTAACGTTTTAGGCTGTAACGCAGGTTTTTTTAGCCTCACCACAAAACTCGTAATGGCAGCGCTATGGGAATTCCATGAAAAAAACGTCATTTTTACGAGTGCGGGACTGACGTTACGTTACCGGCTAAAAGGCTTGCGGTACAGCTATGCCGACAAGACTTGTAATGACTGCGGTGCTGTTTTAACGCTGAAATTACTATTTTTTCAGCATTAAAACACGAACGTGCAACTTGTAATCTAGCTGTTTGTTAGGTATCTCTATTTTTTAAAGCTTGTGTGAGATGTACTCTCTGGAGCAGTGTGACATCAACCTGTTCTCTTTACTATACCATCCTAATGCAAATCACCAATATATTCTCCAAATGGATGCCTCTAATGTGGCACTGCAAACTATTATTTTATTAGTACATCTCAGCAGTGTCCTCCAAGCGTGTTAGTATGTTTTGACTATGAATATTAATATTTAATAATAATAAAATTATTGTCAATTATCAATATTAATTATTAATAACACTTTAAAATATTTCCTAAATTCTGACCAGTTAATCTTTATGAACACAGTGATTTTATTTATGCAGTAAACTGAATATCACCTATGACCAGAAATATATATCATTTGAATATCACAATATTAAAGTAATTTAACACGCTATAAAAATCTTTAGATCAAATAATATTCAATTAAATCGTCTTGTACCCTGTATATGAACACAATTTAATCTATAAATTTACCTTAGCCAGAAATATTAACCAGTTCAATATATAGCTTATTTAAGAACGTTTGGACATTGCATATATCCAAATCTCACAAGGTAATCTTAGCTTAAAGGGACATAATACTCATATGCTAAATCACTTGAAACTGATGCAGTATAACTGTAAAAAGCTGACAGGAAAATATCACCTGAGCATCTCTATATAAAAAAGGAAGATATTTTACCTCACAATCTCCTCAGCTCAGCAGAGTAATTTCTGTGTAAAAACTTATACTTCACCTGCTCCCAGCTGCAGGTAAAAATAAAAAAAAATTAAGAAATGAACAGCAGCCAATCAGCATCAGCATTGCTGAGGTCATGAACTCTTACTGTGATCTCATGAGATTTGACTTAACTCTCATGAGATTTCATAGTAAGCTTCCTTTACCTGATTGGTGAAATAATATGAGAGTTCACGAGGCTCATCCTTTCAGCTGTCCCAGGACAGACACACTAAAATGCTGCTTAGAAATCCTTTACAATGGGAGGTGGCTACTGAGGAACTTTTGAGGTAAAATATCTTTCTTTTTTACATAGATATGTTCAGGAGATATTTTCTAGTCAGCTTTTTACAGCTATGCTGCATCACTTTCAAGTGTTTAAACATTTGGGTATTATGGCCCTTTAACTCCCACTAATTTAATGGAATTTCCAGGAAAATATAATTCACTATTTAGGTCAAAATAATCTTATGTACTTCAATTAAACATGTAGCAACAAAAGAAAAAAGCGCAGCCCCACATCAAGGTAGACGTTTCTCAAGCATTTATTTCACACACTGTTAATATTGCACTTACAAACTGTACGGCTTCGGACGGCTCCTAAATAAAGGGACATCACTATAAGGAGTAAACGAGCGTCTACAAAGCTAATGACTTTTTAGTGATCCACAGTCGATTGGGACTCGCTATCTCCTTCCCCTAAGTGGGATAAAGGCTTGATTTTATCGTTCAGTTTGTAAGTGCAATATTAACAGTGTGTGAAATAAATGCTTGAGAAACGTCTACCTTGATGTGGGGCTGCGCTTTTTTCTTTTGTTGCTACAGGCTCTACATATGAGAGAGTGTTTAGGAACACACCTCTGAGAGCAGCTGCATCCCACACTTCAAGGACTTTTTGGAGCTTAACCTGAGATTTATTCCAACATTTATTTTTTTGAACTGGGAGCTCCTAAGGACCTTTCCCTCTATGGGGTAATATTTATTACATATAGTATGAATTGTGTATTTCAATTGATTGTTTTTTATGTACAGTGTATATATATATTTACTTTTTAACTTTTATTATTCTGACCTAATAGGTTTATATCTACTACCTTCCTAGTTGCGCTGTTAATACTTTAGATTGTTTTTAGACTTCAATTAAACAACCGGAGATTTAACGCTATATTATCAAGATATATCAATCAGTACAGTATTAATAAGTCTAATTTAACCACAATAGTAAATGCAATTTCTAAAATATTTTACAGTAACTCCAAATCAATTTATAAGTGTTAAAAAAAATGTTTATTTTCCTCAATGGTCAAATGACTTAATTTTAAATATGATTATTCTTATCTAGAATACCCTGGTGTATGCAATGTTAATTTAGAAATACAAAATACACTTTTAAATCACAGCTTCATTTAAACTATGGTTATAAAGAATATCTTATCTAAAGTCGATTAAAAATATCTAAAACAATCGCTATACTTTACCAGTTTCAGTATAGAAGATTCCTCTATTGTCATATAAAAGAGATATTGCATAATTTTGGGAGAGAAGTAAGCCCAATAATTTCTTATCCACTTGCGTCTCTCTGTAAGAAAAATGGCAGCAAAGTAGGGTTGTAACAAGTTAGCACTTCCACTTACGTCAATTGCGTATCCTATATTTTCAATTGGACTTGCATAGCGCCTGTATTACGAGTCTGACCAAAAGTGAGCGGTAGACCCTCTCCTGTCAAGACTGGTACCGCATTTAAAAGTCAGTAGTTAAGAGTTTTACACTACAACGCCGTAGCATAAAACTCTTATCTAAAGTGCTAAAAAGTACACTAATACCCATAAACTACCTATTAACCCCTAAACCGAGGCCCCCCCACATCACAAACACTAAAATAAATTTTTTAACTCCTAATCTGCCAAACCGGACATCGCCGCCACTATAATAAATATATTAACCCCTAAACCGCCGTACTCCCGCCTCGCAAACACTAGTTACATATTATTAACCCCTAATCTGCCGTCCCTAGCATCGCCGACACCTACCTACATTTATTAACCCCTAATCTGCCGTCCCCAACGTCGCTGCCACTATATTAAAGTTATTAACCCCTAAATCTAAGTCTAACACTAACCCTACCCCCCCTAACTTAAATATAATTTAAATAAATCTAAATAAAATAACTATCATTAACTACATTATTCATATTCAAAACTAAATACCTATAAAATAAACCCTAAGCTAGCTACAATATAACTAATAATTACATTGTAGCTAGCTTAGGGTTTATTTTTATTTTACAGGCAAGTTTGTATTTATTTTAACTAGGTAGAATAGTTATTAAATAGTTATTAACTATTTAATAACCACCTAGCTAAAATGAATACAAAAGTACCTGTAAAATAAAACCTAACCTAAGTTACAATTACACCTAACACTACTCTATAATTAAATTAATTCCCTAAATTAAATAAAATTATCTAAAGTACAAAACCCCCCCCACTAAATTACAGAAAATAATAAACAAATTACAAGAATTTTAAACTAATTACACCTAATCTAATCCCCCTAAAAAAAATAAAAAGCCCCCCCAAAATAAAAAAAGCCCTACCCTACACTAAATTACAAATAGCCCTTAAAAAGGCCTTTTGCGGGGCATTGCCCCAAAGTAATCAGCTCTTTTACCTGTAAAAAAAAAGTACAAATCACCCCTCAACATTAAAACCCACCATCCACACAACCAACCCTACTCTAAAACCCACCCAATCCCCCCTTAAAAAAACATATCACTAACCCCTTGAAGATCACCTTACCGGGAGACGTCTTCACCCAACCGGGCCGAAGTCCTCAACGAAGCCGGGAGAAGTCTTCATCCAAGTCGGGCGAAGTAGTCCTCCAGACGGGCAGAAGTTTCATCCAGATGGCATCTTTTATCTTCATCCATCCTGTGCGGAGCAGGTCCATCTTCAAGACATCCAACTTTTTAGAATTCTATCAGCCAATCAGAATTAAGGTAGAAAAAATCCTATTGGCTGATGCAATCAGCCAATAGGATTGAGCTGGCATTCTATTGGCTGATTGGAACAGCCAATAGAATGCAAGCTCAATCCTATTGGCAGATTGGATCAGCCAATAGGATTGAACTTCAATCCTATTGGCTGATTGCATCAGCCAATAGGATTTTTTTTTACCTTAATTCCGATTGGCTGATAGAATTCTATCAGCCAATCGGAATCAAAGGGACGCCATCTTGTATGACGTCATTTAAAGGAATCTTCATTCCAGAGGAGTCGTCGGATGAAGAGGATGTCTTGAAGATGGACCCGCTCTGCATCGGATGTCTTGAAGATGGACCCGCTCCGCGCCGGATGGATGAAGATAGAAGATGCCGTCTGGATGAAGACTTCTGCCCATCTGGAGGACCACTTCGCCCGGCTTGGATGAAGACTTCTCCCGGCTTTGTTGAGGACTTCGGCCCGGTTGGGTGAAGACGTCTCCCGGTAAGGTGATCTTCAAGGGGTTAGTGTTAGGTTTTTTTAAGGGGGGATTGGGTGGGTTTTAGAGTAGGGTTGGTTGTGTGGGTGGTGGGTTTTAATGTTGGGGGGGGTGATTTGTACTTTTTTTTTTTACAGGTAAAAGAGCTGATTACTTTGGGGCAATGCCCCGCAAAAGGCCCTTTTAAGGGCTATTTGTAATTTAGTGTAGGGTAGGGCTTTTTTTTATTTTGGGGGGCTTTTTTATTTTGTTAGGGGGATTAGATTAGGTGTAATTAGTTTAAAATTCTTGTAATTTGTTTATTATTTTCTGTAATTTAATGGGTTTTTTTGTACTTTAGATAATTTAATTTAATTGTATTTAATTGTATTTAGTTAATTTATTTAATTATAGAGTAGTGTTAGGTGTTAGTGTAACTTAGGTTAGGTTTTATTTTACAGGTACTTTTGTATTTATTTTAACTAGGTAGTTATTAAATAGTTAATAACTATTTAGTAACTATTCTACCTAGTTAAAATAAATACAAAGTTGCCTGTAAAATAGAAATAAACCCTAAGCTAGATACAATGTAACTATTAGTTATATTGTAGCTAGCTTAGGCTTTATTTTATAGGTAAGTATTTAGTTTTAAATAGGAATAATTTATTAAATGATAGGAATATTTATTTAGATTTATTTAAATTTTATTTAAGTTAGGGGGTGTTAGGGTTAGGGTTAGACTTAGGCTTAGGGGTTAATAACTTTAATATAGTGGCGGCGACGTTGGGGGTGGCAGATTAGGGGTTAATAACTATAATGTAGGTGTCGGCGATGTTGGGGGCAGCAGATTAGTTGTTAATACATATAATGTAGGTGGCGGTGGTGTCCGGAGCGGCAGATTAGGGGTTAATAATATAATGCAGGTGTCGGCGATGTCGGGGGCGGCAGATTAGGGGTTAATAAGTGTAAGATTAGGGGTATTTAGACTTGGGGTTCATGTTAGGGTGATAGGTGTAGACATAAATGTATTTTCCCCATAGGAATCAATGGGGCTGCGTTTGGAGCTAAACGCTGCTTTTTTGCAGGTGTTAGGTTTTTTTTCAGCCGGCTCTCCCCCATTGATCCCTATGGGGAAATCGTGCACGAGCAAGTTTAGCCAGCTTACCGCTAACGTAAGCAGCACTGGTATTGAGGTGAGATGTGGAGCAAAATTTTGCTCTACGCTCACTTTTTTGCCGTAAATGCCGGGTTTGTAAAAACCCGTAATACCAGCGCTGTCTGTAAGTGAGCGGTGAGCATAAACTGCTCATTAGCACCGCATAGCCTCTAACGCAAAACTCGTAATCTAGCCGTTATTATTTCCAGCTTTAATAAACTTATTTGGTCAATTTCTATGGGCCTATTTAATTGAGTATGTATTTTTTTTTTAATATAATTTTTTATTAATTTTTTCAAACTGAATACATACAATAGATGCCATGTACTTTTAGTTACAACATTTCCATCAAACAATAAACAAAGAGAAAAATAAAAGATCAGATGAGCTACAACATATGGACTTCTGAAACCTCCATTTTATAATAGTGATAGCGTACCTCAATGACTATTTATCAAGCCTCTCATGGGCTAATTGATTTAGGAAAAATGAATTAGACAAGATAGCCATATTATAAACCCCTAAGGATCCAAATGTCACTGAATATGTGCAATATCTAATAGTGACACTAGCTAAATGATATAACTTTGCAATAAATTCAATAGGGTTATTTTGCAGATTTAACATCGGATAAACACCTCTTAAGATTGAGGGGGAGGGGAGTCGATTAATAAACATCAAAAGTAGTGGGAGATAAACTGGCTATATATAATATAAGCAGTATCAGCGATATAGCCAAACATAAAACCATATCAGCATTCAATTATTAATTAAAGCAATATCTGCCATAAAACGGGTTAAGTATCTTTCAGAGTAGGCATAATATTTTCCTGTTTGTCACGTATATGAGGGCATCCACCCGAACATGTGTATCAATTTAGGAAAGAAACTGGGATATTTCCATTGTTTTCAATGCTCCCAACGCATTAATAAAGCTTGCTAAATGGAAAGTAGTATACCTGAGAACGGTCTAACTGCAACTAATTATAATCTATGAGTCCCCTAGGATCCTTGTATTTATATGGACCAGCCAATGCCTAACTGTTTATGTAGGGCATGTGAAAGATAATAGCCTAATCCAGATACCTATTTTGTGGTTGCGAGGATGCTTGCAGTCCCCTAACCCCCCGCTGGCTGAGGGAGAGAGAGGAAAGACCCAACCCACATAGGACCTGGAAAAAGTAAAGCCTCATGTCTACCATTTAAAGAACGATGAGACCCCTTTGTAGCACAATTGCATCGTTAGCTATGTGAAAGCATTCCAAATAAATAAATAAGGCTCTATTTTGTGACTAACCAATACTTAAGAACTGCTTAAGAAGGGCATATATTCTGGAGAAACATATAGCGCTAGAAAAATTATATGAGTCTCAGAGCCGAAGCATAGCTATATAAACAGTAATAGAAGAATAAAGTATATAAACTATTCTGGCAAACGCAGAAAGGGTGATGGGATATCTCTAAATGAACCATATACAGTATATTTGGCATGAATATCATAAATATCTCTATGTCCTTCAAAATATATAATAAGCAAAGATAATAGTAAGCGAGTAATAACGTGTTTCTGCAGGTGGATGCAAGGCAAGTAAAATTGACCCTAAAATCTAGAACTCCACATGTGTCAACGCCACTTTCATTTAGTCAGTTCTGTAAAGCACATTTATCAGTGGGTGGGCACCGCTTTATTTAATGTAGTATAGGTAGAATTAATAACTGATGAGATGGACATATAAACACTTTAGAAAGTATAACTTACATGTATTCAGTCACCCAACAAATTATGACACATCAAAGCAACTGGACAGTAAAAGAGTCTCCAGGACATTCTTGTGTTAGATCTGGTTCTTGGCTAAACTAGTATTAGAGATGGGAGAGTTCTCATTAGTTATCTGTTGGCCTCTTCTAAGTTAGCTATATGGTCATGCTTGCATGATAGGGGGAGATAAGTTTCTAGGAGCTGAGTGTAAGAGACACCTCCCAAAGGTGATCCACTATTGGTCTCCAACAACTTCTGGGCCCGGAGATACTATATGGACCTTGAGTAATATTAGCTGTATGCTGCCTCATGAAAACCAAACGTTAGGAGACTATTTATGTGTCATTCTGACTCAGATCTAACTATTAGAAATATATAATATTAAACAGAGATAATTTAGCATAAGTTATGTGCAGGAGTCATATCGGCTAAGTAGATAGAGGAGGTAGAGTCAAACATAGACATATTGACAGCTATAGGATGCGCTTTAACCATTTATTTCTCTATTTCAGCAAATGTCTAGTTTTAGTGAAAAACGCATATGTAGCAGGCCATAGCTTAAATGTGCAGCTATAGGATGCGCTTTAACCATTTATTTCTCTCTTTCAGCAAATGTCTAGTTTTAGAAACATACATCCAAAGCACTCCAGCCACCAGAAGAAATCTTTGTTTAAAAGACCTTTATTTTTATTAGTTGGGTCCAAAAGTTTACAGGAACGTTCCTGTAAACTTTTGGACTCAACTAATGAAAATAAAGGTCTTTTAAACAAAGATTTCTGCTGGTGGCTGGAGTGCTTTGGATGTATGACTATTTGGATTAACAAGATTTGGCAAATCTTACTCCGTGCCCCACAAACAGGTGTGCTGTTCTCTTTCCTTTTTTGATTTAGAAACAAACAGATATGTAGCAGGTCATACCTTAAATGTGCAGATATAGGATGCGCTTTAACCATTTTTTTGTCTCTTTCTGCTAATGTCTAGTTTAGGCAATTTTTGTATACACAAATGCATTGTATCATTGTATTTAAATGTAATTTTTAAGATATTTGTAATATTGACATTTTGTCATGTTAATTATTTATAGGTGATTCGGGTTTCATGACCCGGCCTTGGCTCATTATGCCTATACGTAACCCCACAGACGAAGCCCAGGTGCGCTATAATCGGGCGCACAAGTGGACTAGGGCTGTAGTGGAGCCGATGTTTGGGCTCTTCAAAATGCGTTTAAGATGCCTAGACAGGTCTGGAGGAGTCCTCCAATACACCTAGTAAGGTGGCGAAGATCGTTATAGCCTGCAGCGTCCTGCATAATATAGCTCAGAGGGCTGAGATGCTGCAGGCCATCCAGGTACCCGAGACCTCCTCCAAGATGTGGAGGACAACCCAGTTCTAGAGGGGCCATTCCGGGACGAGGGGGTCAATGTCAGAGCCAATATCATCAACCGCCACTTCAGACGGTAAATACTATAAGTTATATAGGAGAATTGCAAATATGTGAGACTTTTAGGAAAATGAAAGTAGAATCGTGTGAACATGTTAGGATTGTTCAAGAAATGATTATAGCAAAATCTAAATTATATTTTATTATCATAGGTAATTTATACATCACATGATTCTGGCATTGGCTCCTGTAATGACTTTGCCACCTGATTTTTAAAGACAACATCATATGGTAAGTAGACACAATGTATGGACTGAGACTGGGAGGGGGGGGATTTTGCACAATGATCCATCATATGGCATACAATTAGTTTCAATGCATTATATAATTTAGACATTATTAGATTTTAGATATTCTGTAAGGGATACATGCCACAGGTAGCAGATAAAGGGATACTCTGAAGCACATAGCATTGCCAAAATCATACATCAGAGGTTAAGTCTGCACAATGTATGTGACTCAGCTTAACACTTGATTGTTAGAACATAACACAAAAGAGGCTATATATGCTTAGTAAGCTATTGCTATAAACATATTAGGAAATAGGTAGTGTTAGTGGGGGGGGGGGTGAAAAACTATGTACAATTTGTTGAGATATTTGATTTTCAATTTATTTTACATTAGGGAGATGACTTAATCTACAGGCTGAAAGTGAAGAATACCAATGTGATCATGTCTGTAGCATTGTCTTTCAACTGTGCTGACTTTGATAAACATATAAAGACACCTTCACATTGTAAGTATACACATTGTATGGAACTAGATGGGGGGGGGTTGGCCCCTGATCCATCATATGTCACACTATTAGTTTACACGTCTAACTCAGTTTATACATTATTAGATTTTATATATTCTGAAATGGATTAATGTGACAGATAGCAGATAAAGGGATACTCTGAAGCACATTGAATTGAGTCATACCTCAGAGGTTGAGTCTGCACAATTTATGTGACTCTGCTTCACACTTGATTGTTAGAACATAACACGAAAGAGGCTGCATATGCTTAGTAAGCTATTGATATAAATATTTTAGCAAATAGTTAGGGGGAGGGATGCAGAAACATGTACCATTTTATTAGAGATTTGGAGGCCCATTTATCAAGCTCCGAATGGAGCTTGTGGGCCTGTGTTTCTGGCAAATCTTCAGACTCACCAGAAACAGCAGTTAAGAAGCAGCTGTCTAAAGACCGCTCCTCCATAACCATGTCCGCCTGCTCTGAGCAGGCGGACAGGAATCACCACAATTCAACCTGATCGAGTACGATCAGGTTGATTGACACCTCCCTGCTGGCAGCCCATTGGCTGTGAGTCTGCAGGGGGCGGCGTTGCACCAGCAGCTCTTGTGAGCTGCTGGTGCATTGCTGAATATGGAGAGCGTATTGCTCTCCGCATTCAGCGAGTTCTTACGGACCTGATCCGCACTGTCGGATCAGGTCCGCAAGACGTTTGATACATAGGCCCCTTGATGTACACTTTATTTTCCATTAGGGAGATTGACTTCATCTACAGACTGGAAGTGAAAAATACCAATGTGATCATGTCTGTGGCATTGTCTTTCAACTTTGCTGACTTCGAAAAACATACAAAGACACATTCACATGGAAAGTGTACATAATTCTCTGGAACAAGACTGGGGATGCAGGATACATCCTATGGGAAACACTTATGTTCCTCTTTTCTTTTAGATGGTATTTCACAATCCTCTATTTTGAAAGTGATGAATATGACACATAATGAAGATAAACTGATATTTTGAATAGAATCAACTTTTAAAGACCATACATCCAGGTTAGTTTGCACAATGCATGCTATTAAGAATCATAGAAGGAATAATGTGCAACTAATTCATAATATATTGAATGTATCAGACAATTTTAAACTTGTCCTATTTTTGAAGACATTTACAGTATTTAATATACATTCCTCATACTTTGTGCTAGAGAGGACTCAGATTGTGATCAATCAGACAGATAAAGGGATACATTTAATAGTTGACATTTAGGTATATTAGTTTTTGAAGGGACATGAAATATTACATTCAGGTTGTTTTTATTAATTCCAAAACGAATATAGATTTATTGTTAGAATCTTTTTTTCCCCCCTTTTTTTTCTAATAAATATCTTTACATACTATATATATTTTTTTAAATTTATTTAGATACATTATATATATATAAATACAGGTATACCTCACTTTACAGCGCTTCACTTTACAGCGCTTCGCTAATACAGCACTTTGTGGAGCTGAAGTTCAACCTCCAAGGATTTAAAAACAGTGCTGTAATCATCGTGAGATTGCGAGAAAACTGACTGGCACCATTTTGTTATGCTTAGTTCACTCTGTTTACAGTATTACAATGCAATCTGTGTCTCAGTGCTATAATTTGGCCAATTTGACTACAGTAATTGTCACTATTTTACAGGTACGGTTTTTATTTAATACAAATTGGATACTATGCTGTGCTAGTGTTAACCTAAACTTAGCACTATTGCACACATAATATATGTTAGTTCAAACATGTTTTAAAGTTTTTAAACACACTGGCAAGTGAAAAGAAAGCTAAAACTTCTTTGTTTCACTTTAAGGCGGTTTTCACTGTACAGCGGGGCTCCGGTCCCTAACCTGCTGTATGAGAGGGATATACCTGTATATATATTCATATTCTCTATCCAAGTAAGATAATAAGAAATACATCATTCTAATATTAGGACATGTAAACAAAATATTAGTCCCATGACTGTTTGTTAAAGTATCTATTTTACAAGCACATGCCTGATATGAAATATAATTTATACAGTTGACATTTTTTGAATTTTTTTCAAATATCAACACAGCTCAAGCAGATAATGAGTGTTAAAATCTTGTAACTTAGAAAAGTTAAGGTGGAGTTAGATACAGCCATCTAATTTTTGATTGTGTGATTTAGAGATGTACAAATCCTAAAATGTTAATGACAAGGTTATGCAGTATAAAGTCTACATAACTTCTTTGGTCACGTCACTTTTAAGAAATGTGTAGGATGAACTTGTTAGATTAAATTGACAGTGTAGTTTAATTTTATATTCACATGCTAATATATATATATACTTTTTTTTCAAAAAACTAACATATTTTTAAAATAAATATAGCTTAGTTATTATGGTCTCATTATTTGCAAGGTAACCTAGGTAGATTAAATTATCTTTAAAGAAAACATGATAGTTATGTTTATTTTCACATTTATACAGAGCTAGTTATTGTATGCCATATTGATGACTATTCACTCTAGTGGTGTCATTTGAAGGGACAGTTAACTCATAGATATTTCAACATATAATTTCTCACAATTATCCTCTTTACCTGCTGGAGTGTATAGAATTGTTTACAAGGATTTCTTTTACCCTTAATTTTGATTTTCAATAGTTTATTTCTCCTATGGTATCTCCTTCTATTCATAATGTTTTTGTCCTTAAGGCAAAGCTGTGTAAACACAGCCATTATAAGAAATTTCACTCCCAGTGGGGCATACACTCATCTATTTAAATATATTATCATATTTAGACATGATTACATATTTATTTTTAAAATTTCACATTGCATATTTACTATTAGAATATTGGCTATTATGTCAACTATTTAGTTTGAGTTAATAGCTTGTGATGGCTATTTCATTTGTAGTGAAAGGGAAATGCAACCAAAAGTTAATCTTCCATGATTTAGACAGAGCAGATTTGAATCTAAAATAAAAATGGACTTTAATAATCACATATGGTTCATTCTCATGTTATCCTAATTTTGCACAAACTATATGCATAGGCTTGTGAGCAGCAAAGCATTACTGGGAGATATCTACATGTTTGTGGGTGGGCAACAATGCATAGTTGCAATGGTTAGCCAGATGTCTTTAGATACTTCACACTATTGCATATCTGCTCCTTAACAATAAAGACACCTTTAAAAAAAAAAATTATATGTGAGCATTTCAGACAAATACATGCTCTATTTGATTTTTTATAATTAAGGAACAGAAACGTTGATATTGCATTTAAAAATATTCCCTTTATATTTCTGAAAGTAGCGTCCATTATAAATACAAATTACGCATTTCACCATTATAGAAATATAGCGTGGTAAACGTATCTTTCAACACGAGATGCGCATCTATGTAAAGTCTAATATAATTTCACGCACTAGCACACAATCGATGTGCATTGTTGGGATTGTAAATACATTTAATAGAGCATTTAATAGAGTACTGGCAATACTTCACAATGAGTCACAATATTTATTTAATAAACAGTGAATACATACAATGTTTACTTTTTTGAATCTAAAACATTTGTAAACTTTTATTAAAGAACTTGATCAATATAAAACATCGAAATGTGTCATAAACATTTACTAATGTGACTGGATTATATTTACTATCGTGAGTAAAAATACAATCTAGTTCAAATGTCAACAAAATATATTAATAGTTAAAGGATTACATATATTATATATGTGTTCATTTTTACCTTGCGCACATTGTGGATTATTAAAACTTTTACTCTTAGATGGGTTGCGCTCTGTTCCAGGCACTGTACAAAAGGAGATATTGAATAGAGATTACATCACCATTTGTACTCGTACTCCAGTGCCGTCTGGTTTTCACCACCATCAAAGGAACAAGTTTTTCTACCATACTTCCAGGCCGGATTTAACACATTTATTAGGACTTCACTTTTTTATTGAACTCCAACATCAGACCATTACAGGATACGGTACAGTGACAACTTTAGAGTTTGTTTAACAGATTGATTTTTTACCCCTTTTTTAGGTATTCCATTGGGAATTTCTTTTATCACGCCATTGACATTTCTATTATCATCTCATTATCATTATTATTTGTATTCATTTCTATTAATATTGTTTGAATTATTATTACTTGCTGGTTCTTCAGCACATTAGGATTAATACTATTGTATCCTTTATTGTTACATCTTGGTTCACAGAGAGCGCAGTATTTACTTTTTTGTCTTTAGTATATTATATATGCGTCACATATATACACATACCATTCTCATAAATTCTAAATAAGTCTACATGCCAAATGTAGTAACAGCACCCCCAGGAGGTATGTGTATGGAAGTTACAAATATATGAATCCATGAACCATTAAGTAACGGCCAATCAGAGATCATCACACAAACATGACTTGACTCAGTATGGCCTCACAGACATGCTAACAATATTACAGTATTTATCCAGTCAGATGTACAGATACCATGTCCCTTGGTGTATCTCATGTTTACTTCCCTATATAAAAGTCCATTACACGTACGTTGCCATTTTTGTCAGTTCTCCAATGCCTGTTGGTGTACAGTATATGTAAATATATATATATATATTTATAATATTTCTCAGAAACCAACAGGATGTCTCCCAGGTTCACATGGGCGTAAAGTACTGCACTGGTCAACGCGGTCAAGGAATTTTATCCGCAGCTGTTTGGGACTCAGAAGGGGTCGACGTAGCCGGTGATAGAAGAGGGCCCTCTGGGTGTCTATCACTGTTTCTGTGAATTCGGTGAAAGACGTCCAGAGGACCACGGATCAAATCATGCGGCGATTCGGGATATGAGGTTGCGGCATTGTAATAAAGTCCACCTCATGAGGGAGTGGGCAAAAGCCTGTCAGAGAGGTAGGAATAAGGATCCACCCCCACGGAAACTTTTCCTACAACCTTATGAGGAGATTTTATGCGCCCTCCTCAATCTCTGTTTCCCTTGCAGATTTGCTTCTGCAAGCTCCTCTGCCCCTTCACAGTCCCCAGCTGCTGCCTCTGAAACTCCCGACCCGGAGGCCAGTGCAGCTCCAATCGGTGACCTGGGAGAAGGAACTGCAGAGGCTGAAGAAGGTAAATATCAAAATTCATATAATATATTAATATTTGAGTATATATTTAAGCAATGTGTATATAGTCCTATATTAAACCTATATAGATCTCCCAACAGACGTTACATATGATGGTAGACATCTGAATTTAGATTTGTCACACATCAAATAGGAATAATGCTTTTTCTTGTGCTTTCCCGAATATGCGTCACAGAGCTAAAATGGAATTGCGCATCCGTGAAATCCCTATCCTCCGCCATTTCATACATTGAATATCGATTCATACAAAAGTTAGAAATATTCAATTGTATCATTCAATCTTTACAATGATCCTATTGGAATATCGTGATACACACAATTGTAAATATATTCTAAAGCTTTACAAATTATACTCATCACACTACTAGATCCAAATCAATTCATAATCACGGATGCCCAATTACGCTTTTAATTATTGCGCAATGCTCATGGAAGATATAATTGCGCAGAGACGTAAACATGGGTTTGCTGTAACAGTGGCATGTTGGTCAAATGTGTACATTAATTAGAATAAATGTGAAGAATACAGTATCCTGATTTTCAATCTTATAAATTACAAAAGCTATACTAGCAATAAAAAAATAAAAACTGACTGCTCAATGTCTAACAATTGATGACAATGCAAGAAGACATAAAATGTCTTAAAGGGACAGTCAACAACATAAAAGCTTGAAACTAAATATACATGATCTCTTTATTTATAAATACAATTTTGAAAACAATGAACTCACGTGAAGAATTAAAATGTTTAACTTTGTCAATTTGATAAACAATGTATGATTGTTCATGTCAAAGTTCTGATTTGTATTAATGATATCCAATCCTGATTGAATATTTTACAGAGATGGATGTTGGTGCTGGACCCTCTAGCCCGGGTGTGTCCCATTCTGGTATGCCTCATTATACTTTACTTTTGTCCTACAAATTTGGACATAACATTGCCTAATCCATTCACATTGATCTATATTAACATGTATCCTCTAATTCGATTTAAAAAGAACAATCATGATTCAGAGATAGAATTCCATTGTAATCCAAATCTCAATTTATAAGTATTCGAAGATATTCCTCTGATTCTTGCTATCTTTATTTGAATGTAATATTAGGGTCTTTCCCATTTTGTATTCTGCACCTGTGTAGTGCTTGACAGTTGGTGGCTACATTTAGACAACACTAACCCATTTTTACACATGTGCAGAATATATAAATATACATCTCATATGCTTTGATATTTTCTTCTTATCATTAGGAGAGAAGGATAATTAAATATTCATAATGATAGGAGGAAATTATATATTTGATTGAAATTGCATGCTCTCTCCGATTCATTACATTAACATATGGAATAAACAATTCCTTTAGAGTGACATTCTCAAATATTGGTATTGAATTTATGTATATATAAACAATATCTTTATTAATCATTACACTGTTTTGATGAAACAATACTGTGATTTAAATCACATCTTTTACTCTCGGACTACCTTTATATATAAGCAAATTCTAACAGCACCATGATGACATAGTTTGGGATCAATATGTGTTGTGTCAGAAACCAGATTACTGTACATTGCACAAATGTATATATGTGCCACATGTATTATGCTCTAGTTGTCACCAGTTGTTATTCAAAGTGTTGTCTGTCTTGATTATTTTACAAAGAGGGACCAATAGTTATTTTTAGATATGCCATAGATTAATATGATAAGAATTGGCTGTCTAATATTTTAAGAAATCGGACATATGTGAAAGAGATCATTTTCTTTCCACTCACCTTGATGAACTAATGAATTTATTTTTCATATTAGAGGTCTAGTCTTCACATTTCAAAAGATATTATTTTAAATAGTTTAGAATAATGTTATTTTGGAATACCAAATGTGTATATTTAAAGCTGATGTACAAATTGTGTTACATAATATTTATTTATATCATTAATAGAACTAACTATTGTGACAGACTCGGAGGGATCCAGCACTGATGCAGACCTGCCTTTGCAGGGTTCTGGTAAGTCCATTGACTCATTTATACGTCATTAAAGGTGTCTTTTTCAGAAATATTCTGATCATGATTATGATGAAGCATTCCATTTGAATAAAACTTATAATGTACTCCTCTAATTATATATATATATATATATATATATATATATATATATATATATATATATAATTTTAATATTAAGATCTCAAAGCTTCTTAGTCTACACATTTGTACTTCAGAACATGGCTAGCACATGTTGATATTTTGTATAAATGTAGACAACAATCACCAAGCGATATGAGAACTATTAAATGTTCCATGTACTATGTTTTTTTCTGGATTTTCAAAATACAGACAATCACATTTAATTATTAATCATAGATAATTATATATTTTATTTCATGTGCATGCTCCATCAAAATTATGAAATTCCTAACTTTGGTTCAGTATCTCTTTAATGCAACATTGATGTGTGTCCTTGAGCACCAGTAACACATGTTATAATATTTGATTTTAATGTGTACACAACATATTATGTTTTACAGATATTGATGTAACAACATGTGCGATGGAGGAGGAAGTGGCTCCCTCGGAGTATGATGGTACGTCAAACATATATAACATGTATATAACGTGTATTGTTTCCAAATCATACTACTGAAGAAAAATTAAGTCTACAGCTTTGTCCCTTTAAAATATATTATTCCATTATTTTTCAAATACACTACTGCGCCTTTCTATATTATGCAGCATGAACATATGTTTTTATTTCTTTTTCTATTTATGTATGAATTGTCATGAATGACATCATGATGTCACATGCATATTACATCCAAACCCCCAATAATCATATTATTATTGTACAGACAGTCATTGCTATTCATCTGAGTGCCTAGATGCAGACCATCTCATTATGTCATCATTGTTCTGTGCTTCTCAGCCACTTCTAAGTATACATAAAACATAACTGTGTTGAAATTCATCCATTTAATTTCATGATGTATGATATGTAAAGGGATTTGCAAATGATGCATGTGTAGACTGTCCATTTCACTCAAACAAACATTAATATTCCTCTAACCTAAAAAATGCAATTCTGAATGTGTCTATTAATATTGGGATGACATACATACTCTGTAAAAGTAATGTCAGATAGATACCATTCTATTCTTAATATTTAATATGAACGGTAGTATCTACCATGTATAGATTCTGAATAGTAATTGATTGATCCATCAAGCTTAAAATAATTCTATTTAAGATTACAAAGGCAATCATCTTAATCTATATGTTAATCAGTGATTACCTTGTTTCAAAGGCTATGTGGAGTGGCCATTTAGATTTGATCATATTACACACTCCCATATTATCCAATTGTTGGAGTCTCCAAAGTCAATCCACGGGCATGTGTCTAAAAGAACTCTATGGCATTCCAATCTTAAATGCATACATGCGTACTGATATATTATCAAAAAGAGAAATATCATATTATAAAATCATAAAGATTAGCACATAATGTTGACTTTGAAAAATATGGTTTTTAATGTATTGATCAAATGTTCCATGAAATGTACCAGTGAACAATCAGAGTTTCAAGGATCAATTAAATATTATTATTAATTAGACTTGATTCCAATCAATCAATACCTTTAAACATAGTCATTATTGTGATATTGTATAAATATTTTATGAGAACAAGAATACAGATTTTAAATAATGGTGAATATTAATTTCTCTCAAGATAACAATATATATATATATATATATATATATATATATATATATATATATATATATATATTTATTTTTCCCCACCCCTCATAGTCAATGCAAGTTTAATAATCAGACTATAATCACTGAATTATTGTTGATCTTGATTGTTTTTGTCTTCTCTTTTTTGTAATGCAGTTTAATTTCATGAAATGAATGAAATCAATGTTTGACAAGGTTTATTAGAATATATTACTTAAACTAAGAATTATAATTGGTGTATAAAGTGTAAGCATAATAGTCTAACATGAAGGGCCTATAAAAATTGTCTAAGTATTTGTTCATGTACATGGACTCTCCGGTTAGATGATCGGAATTTTTTTTTTGTCAGAATAGTTTTTTTGTCTGGACCACTGGATCCTGGTATCTTGTATTTATTATTATACTGTCAAGAGAAAAAATTATTAATAAAAAGAGAAAAAAAAAAAAAAAAAGATAATATATTTTCATATAATATATGTATTTATAAAATTGTATTATATATTTCAGATGGAACTTCCACTTCTGGGCATCAGCCTCCTGGCTCTTCCCATCCTGACCCCTCTCCCGGCCCTTCCCATCCTGACCCCTCTCCCGGCCCTTCTTGTCCTGACCCCTCTCCCGGCCCTTCCTGTCCTGACCCCTCTCCCGCCTCTTCCCAAAAAGAAACCACTGTACTCTTTTGCCGCTCTCCCCGTTTTGCCCGTCCTGCTTCTACCCCACCTGCACAGCCACCAAATCCCCCAGCCCGTGACTGGTGGAAATATGTTCAGATCAGTGCATAATAGAGGCAGGTTGTCCCTGTTTAGGAAAAAAGACACAGACACAGAGAGTCTGGTGGTTTAATCCAGGAAGTGGTTCTGGATCCTCTGTGATGTCATCAAGGTGGTCTGCTGCCCCTAGAAATGGGTGTGCACTTCCAGATTGCACCCAATAGAAGAAGAAAGCTGTGTAAGACAAAAAACAGGTGCAGCTCGACTGAAATGCAGATTATTTATTACAGAGTGAATTCATATGACAAAATGCATACTCACTAGCGTTTAAAAACAATTTAGGCATATATGATAAAAGCAATCCCTCCGGTGTGATTCTTGTGTCCTGAACAGATTCAGCCACCTCAGTCGAACTATATGATATATGATATAGTTCGACCGAGGTGGCTGAATCTGCTAAGGATACAAGAATCACACCGGAGGGATTGCTTTTATCATATATGCCTAAATTGTTTTTAAATGCTAGTGAGTATGCATTTTGTCATATGAACTCCCTCTGTAATAAATAATCTGCATTTGAGTCGGGCTGCGCCTGTTTTTGTCTTACACAACATTAGAACATACATTCTTAATGGGACATTATATCGATCTAATTTTACATAAATTGATTTTGAAAAGAAAATGTTTTTTATAAACCTTTTCTTTATTTGATTAATGTAAATGTTTCCGATTTACATTTTTTGGAAATTAACATCCTCATTTTCTAATATCTAAATGATATTGCCTAGATGTTGGATGTATATTATGTATATATGCCAATATTTTGGATTTGTTATCACCACCCTTTTCACAGTGTGTCATAAACCAAAGAAAGATTTTTTTTTCAGATTGATAGGGTTTTAATTTTTCTTAAAATCTTATCATGTCAATGGTTTATCTATGAAGAACATATTTAATGTGTAATTCTTCTCTATAGTATATTTTATTATAATAATGATTTGTATTTTTTTTTACAAGAATTTTAAACTAATTACACCTAAACTAAGCCCCCTAATAAAATAAAAAATCCCCCCAAAATAATAAAATTCCCTACCCTATACTAAATTACAAATAGCCCTTAAAAGGGCCTTTTGCGGGGCATTGCCCCAAAATAATCAGCTCTTTTACCTGTAAAAAAAGAAATACAACCCCCCAACATTAAAACCCACCACCCACACACCCAACCCTACTTTAAAACCCACCCAAACCCCCCTTAAAAAAACCTAACACTAACCCCCTGAAGATCACCCTACCTTGAGACGTCTTAACCCAGCCGGGCACAAGTGGACCTCCAGACCGGCAGAAGTCTTCATCCTATCCGGGCAGAAGAGGACATCCAGACCGGCAGAAGTCTTCATCCTATCCGGGCAGAAGAAGACATCCAGACCGGCAGAAGTCTTCATCCTATCCGTGCAGAAGATGACATCCAGACCGGCAGAAGTCTTCATCCTATCCGTGCAGAAGAGGACATCCAGACTGGCAGAAGTCTTCATCCTATCCGGGCAGAAGAAGACATCCAGACCGGCAGAAGGCTTCATCCAGGCGGCATCTTCTATCTTCTTCCATCCGACAAGGAGCGGCTCCATCTTGAAGACATCTGACGCGGAGCATCCATCGATCCCGACGACTAAACGACGAATGACGGTTCCTTTAAATGATTTCATCCAAGATGGCGTCCCTTGAATTCCGATTGGCTGATAGAATTCTATCAGCCAATCAGAATTAAGGTAGGAAAAATCCTATTTAATAAACTATTGTACCTAGTTAAAATAAATACAAAGTTGCCTGTAAAATAAAAATAAATCCTAAAATAGCTACAATGTAATTATTAATTATATTGTAGCTATCTTAGGGTTTATTTTATAGGTAAGTATTTAGTTTTAAATAGGAATTATTTAGTTAATAATAGGAATATTTATTTAGATTTATTTTAATTATATTTAAGTTAGGGGGTGTTAAGGTTAGGGTTAGACTTAGGTTTAGGGGTTAATTACTTTATTATAGTGGCGTGTAGGGGGATCAGGATAGGGGTTAATATGTATAATGAAGGTGGCGGTGGGCTCCGGGAGCGGAGGTCTAGGGGTTAAAAAATGTATTTAGTTGCGGCGGGGTCCGGGATCGGCAGGATAGGGGTTAATAACTTTATGTAGGTGGCGGCGGTATAGGGGGCGGCAGATTAGGGGTTAATATGTATAATGTAGGTGGCGGCAGGGTCCGGGAGCGGCGGTTTAGGGGTTAATATATTTATTATAGTTGCGGCGGGGTTCGGGGGCGGCGGTTTAAGGGTTAATAACTTTATTTAGGTGCGGGGGGCTCCGGGAGCGGCAGTATAGGGGTAAAACTGTATAGTATAGTGAGGGTGCTTAGTGACAGGCTAGCAAGAAAGCTGGGAATAAGCTGATGAGCAGCGAGATCGATAACTGTTAGTTAACAACAGTCCGCTGCTCATCGCACCATACTTGGTGCGCGGCTTTTTGACAGCTTTCTTGATAAATTTGGCGAACGTATTCTGGTCCGCGGCGGCGATGTTAGGCGAGCTTATTCGAGCGTATTGGGGCCGTCGAATGCAGGTAAGTAGACAGCTTCATAAATAGAGGCCATAGTTTTATAGCATTCAATTGTCACTCACCTATTCCCTGACAATTTTCCAGTGATATCCTTATGGAATTAAAGCACTTGCTAAAAGCAACAACAGAACCTATTCCTATACGTTCAGATCATAAGAACTTCCTATACTGAAAATCTGCCCACCAAATGAAACTTCCAGTAAGACCACCGGGCATTTATATTCACCCAATTCACTTTTATTTTGTTTTATGTTCTTAGCTCAAAGAATGTCCAAGCAGATGCTGTGTCTCAGTTTTTCTTAGAATGCAGTAGTACTAGTAATCTGGCAAATATTATTCCTCTATAAAGCAGAATTACTCATTTACTGTTAAGCACTGCTCCCACTCGCAAATGGGTTTTTGATTGTTAGGAAAAAACTTCTCGGTGATCAAAAAATGTTTTCAGCTCACTTTATAACTATTTTTTAAACTCAGTTTTGGCTTATCAAAATTGGCACCTCAAGGAACTTGATAAGAATTTGTAATCTGCATCCACCATTCGTGACTGTGAGTTCAATAATATATATATATATATATATATAAAATTAGTTTAGACTTAGAGGCCTATTTATCAAGCCATCAACCGCAAATACGCTGGAATTCTGCAGCGTAATTGTGGCGAGCCTCATTTGCCTTATTTATCAAAGCCTGCAGACTGGCAAAAGTTGAAATCTGTGACGTAACATACGATCCGCCAGTCTCAGTCCGACACAGATTGATGCTTATGTCATTACAGATGTTCCGAATACAAATTCGGCACTATCTGACTACTTTTGCTAGTTATCAAACTTCTAACAGGTACGCTCGCCACTATTCCGGCCCAGCGTACCTGGTTTCCAATCCGCAACCCTGGAGGCCGCGGATGCCATAGGAATCAATGGGAGTCTGAAAGCAACGAAAGCTTATGTTCGATGCTGCCAGATATCCCATTGATTTCTATGCTAGAAAACAAGTTACGTTTACACCTAACACCCTAACATAAGCCCCGAGTCTAAACACCCCTAATCTGCTGCCCCGACATCGCCGCCACCTACATAATGTTATTAACCCCTATCCCGCCGCTCCCGGACCCTGCCGCAATTTTAATAAATATATTACCCCTATCCTGCCGCTCCCGTACTCCACCGCAACCTACATAATGTTATTAACCCCTATCCTGCCGCTCCCGGACCCCAGCGCAACCTACATAATGTTATTAATGAGCAGCGGACTGTTGTTAACTAACAGTCATCGATCTCGCTGCTATTCAGGTTTTTCCCAGCTTTATTTATACCCTGTCACTAAACACTGCCACTATACTAAAATGTTTAACCCCCATCCCGCAGCTCCCGGAGCCCACCACAACTCTAATAAAGTTATTAACCCCTATCCCCCCGCTCCCGGAGCCCACTGCAACTAAATAAATGTATTAACCCCTAAACCCCTGGCCTCCCACATCACTACCACTTACTAAACCTATTAACCCCTAAACCGCCAGACCCCCACATCACCATAAACTAAATTCAGCTATTAACCCCTAAACCTAACAGCCCACTAACTTTACATTAAATATTACCTCATCCCTATCTTATAATAAATGTAAAGTTACCTTTAGAATTAAATTAAACTATATTAAACTACTAATTAACCTACCTTAACTATTATACTAAATATACATTAAACTATATTAAACTACTAATGAACCTACCCTAACTATTATACTAAAAATACATTAAGCTATATTAAACTATTAATTAACCTACCCTAACTATTATACTAAAATTACATTAAACTATATTAAACTACTAATTAACCTACCCTAACTATTATACTAAAATTACATTAAACTAACAATTAAATTAACTATATTATATATTTAAAAACCTAACCCTACTCAAGTTATTTAAATCTACAATAAAGATTTACTAAGTTACAAAAAATAAAAAACACTAAGGCCTAGATTTAGAGTTCGGCGGTAGCCGTCAAAACCAGCGTTAGAGGCTCCTAACGCTGGTTTTGGCCGCCCGCTGGTATTTGGAGTCAGTGATTAAAGGGTCTAACGCTCACTTTGCAGCCGCGACTTTTCCATACCGCAGATCCCCCTACGCCATTTGCGTAGCCTATCTTTTCAATGGGATCTTTCTAACGCTGGTATTTAGAGTCGTTTCTGCAGTGAGCGTTAGAGCTCTAACGACAAGATTCCAGCCGCCTGAAAATAGCAGGAGTTAAGAGCTTTCTGGCTAACGCCGGTTTATAAAGCTCTTAACTACTGTACCCTAAAGTACACTAACACCCATAAACTACCTATGTACCCCTAAACCGAGGTCCCCCCACATCGCCGCCACTCGATTAAAAATTTTAACCCCTAATCTGCCGACCGCCACCTACGTTATACTTATGTACCCCTAATCTGCTGCCCCTAACCCCGCCGACCCCTATATTACATTTATTAACCCCTAATCTGCCCCCCACAACATCGCCGCCAGCTACTTAAAATAATTAACCCCTAATCTTCCGACCGCAAAGCGCCGCCACCTACGTTATCCCTATGTACCCCTAATCTGCTACCCCTAACACCGCCGACCCCTATATTATATTTATTATCCCCTAATCTGCCCCCCTCAACGTCGCCGACACCTGCCTACACTTATTAACCCCTAATCTGCCGAGCGGACCTGAGCGCTACTATAATAAAGTTATTAACCCCTAATCCGTCTCACTAACCCTATCATAAATAGTATTAACCCCTAATCTGCCCTCCCTAACATCGCCGACACCTACCTTCAATTATTAACCCCTAATCTTCCGATCGGAGCTCACCGCTATTCTAATAAATGTATTAACCCCTAAAGCTAAGTCTAACCCTAACACTAACACCCCCCTAACTTAAATATAATTTACATCTAACGAAATAAATTAACTCTTATTAAATAAATTAATCCTATTTAAAGCTAAATACTTACCTGTAAAATAAATACTAATATAGCTACAATATAAATTATAATTATATTTTAGCTATTTTAGGATTAATATTTATTTTACAGGCAACTTGGTATTTATTTTAACTAGGTACAATAGCTATTAAATAGTTAAGAACTATTTAATAGTTACCTAGTTAAAATAATTACAAAATTACCTGTAAAATAAATCCTAACCTAAGATATAATTAAACCTAACACTACCCTATCAATAAAATAATTAAATAAACTACCTACAATTACCTACAATTAACCTAACACTACACTATCAATAAATTAATTAAACACAATTGCTACAAATAAATACAATTAAATAAACTAGCTAAACTACAAAAAATAAAAAAGAACTAAGTTACAGAAAATAAAAAAATATTTACAAACATAAGAAAAATATTACAACAATTTTAAACTAATTACACCTACTCTAAGCCCCCTAATAAAATAACAAAGCCCCCCAAAATAAAAAATTCCCTACCCTATTCTAAATTTAAAAAGTTACAAGCTCTTTTACCTTACCAGCCCTGAACAGGGCCCTTTGCGGGGCATGCCCCAAGAAGTTCAGCTCTTTTGCCTGTAAAAGAAAACATACAATACCCCCCCCCCCAACATTACAACCCACCACCCACATACCCCTAATCTAACCCAAACCACCCTTAAATAAACCTAACACTAATCCCCTGATGATCTTCCTACCTTGTCTTCACCATACCAGGTTCACCGATCCGTCCTGGCTCCGATATCTTCATCCAACCCAAGCGGGGGCTAGACATCCACTGAAGAAGTCCAGAAGAGGCTCCAAAGTCTTCATCCTATCCGGCAAGAAGAGGACATCCGGACCGGCAAACATCTTCTCCAAGCCGCATCTTCTATCTTCTTCCATCCGGTGCGGAGCGGGTCCATCTTGAAGCAGGCGACGCGGATCCATCCTCTTCTTCCGATGTCTCCCGACGAATGACGGTTCCTTTAAGGGACGTCATCCAAGATGGCGTCCCTCGAATTCCGATTGGCTGATAGGATTCTATCAGCCAATCGGAATTAAGGTAGGAATTTTCTGATTGGCTGATGGAATCAGCCAATCAGAATCTAGTTCAATCCGATTGGCCGATCCAATCAGCCAATCAGATTGAGCTCGCATTCTATTGGCTGATCGGAACAGCCAATAGAATGCGAGCTCAATCTGATTGGCTGATTGGATCAGCCAATCGGATTGAACTTGATTCTGATTGGCTGATTCCATCAGCCAATCAGAAAATTCCTACCTTAATTCCGATTGGCTGATAGAATCCTATCAGCCAATCGGAATTCGAGGGACGCCATCTTGGATGACGTCCCTTAAAGGAACCGTCATTCGACGGGAGACATCGGAAGAAGAGGATGGATCCGCGTCGCCTGCTTCAAGATGGACCCGCTCCGCACCGGATGGAAGAAGATAGAAGATGCGGCTTGGAGAAGATGTTTGCCGGTCCGGATGTCCTCTTCTTGCCGGATAGGATGAAGACTTTGGAGCCTCTTCTGGACTTCTTCAGTGGATGTCTAGCCCCCGCTTGGGTTGGATGAAGATATCGGAGCCAGGACGGATCGGTGAACCTGGTATGGTGAAGACAAGGTAGGAAGATCATCAGGGGATTAGTGTTAGGTTTATTTAAGGGTGGTTTGGGTTAGATTAGGGGTATGTGGGTGGTGGGTTGTAATGTTGGGGGGGGGGTATTGTATGTTTTCTTTTACAGGCAAAAGAGCTGAACTTCTTGGGGCATGCCCCGCAAATGGCCCTGTTCAGGGCTGGTAAGGTAAAAGAGCTTGTAACTTTTTAAATTTAGAATAGGGTAGGGAATTTTTTATTTTGGGGGGCTTTGTTATTTTATTAGGGGGCTTAGAGTAGGTGTAATTAGTTTAAAATTGTTGTAATATTTTTCTTATGTTTGTAAATATTTTTTTATTTTCTGTAACTTAGTTCTTTTTTATTTTTTGTAGTTTAGCTAGTTTATTTAATTGTATTTATTTGTAGCAATTGTGTTTAATTAATTTATTGATAGTGTAGTGTTAGGTTAATTGTAGGTAATTGTAGGTAGTTTATTTAATTATTTTATTGATAGGGTAGTGTTAGGTTTAATTATATCTTAGGTTAGGATTTATTTTACAGGTAATTTTGTAATTATTTTAACTAGGTAACTATTAAATAGTTCTTAACTATTTAATAGCTATTGTACCTAGTTAAAATAAATACCAAGTTGCCTGTAAAATAAATATTAATCCTAAAATAGCTAAAATATAATTATAATTTATATTGTAGCTATATTAGTATTTATTTTACAGGTAAGTATTTAGCTTTAAATAGGATTAATTTATTTAATAAGAGTTAATTTATTTCGTTAGATGTAAATTATATTTAAGTTAGGGGGGTGTTAGTGTTAGGGTTAGACTTAGCTTTAGGGGTTAATACATTTATTAGAATAGCGGTGAGCTCCGATCGGAAGATTAGGGGTTAATAATTGAAGGTAGGTGTCGGCGATGTTAGGGAGGGCAGATTAGGGGTTAATACTATTTATGATAGGGTTAGTGAGACGGATTAGGGGTTAATAACTTTATTATAGTAGCGCTCAGGTCCGCTCGGCAGATTAGGGGTTAATAAGTGTAGGTAGGTGTCGGCGACGTTGTGGGGGGCAGATTAGGGGTTAATAAATATAACATAGGGGTCGGCGATGTTAGGGCAGCAGATTAGGGGTACATAGGGATAACGTAGGTTGCGGCGGTTTACGGAGCGGAAGATTAGGGGTTAAAACTGTAATGCAGGGGTCAGCGATAGCGGGCGGCAGAATAGGGGTTAATAAGTGTAAGGCTAGGGGTGTTTAGACTCGGGGTACATATTAGAGTGTTAGGTGCAGACGTAGGAAGTGTTTCCCCATAGGAAACAATGGGGCTGCGTTAGGAGCTGAACGCTGCTTTTTTGCAGGTGTTAGGTTTTTTTTCAGCTCAAACAGTCCCATTGTTTCCTATGGGAGAATCGTGCACGAGCACGTTTTTGATGCCGGCCGCGTCCGTAAGCAACTCTGGTATCGAGAGTTGCATTTGCGGTAAAAATGCCCTACGCTCCTTTTTTGGAGCCTAACGCAGCATTTGTTTAAACTCTCGATACCAGAGTTAAATTTATGGTGCGGCCAGAAAAAAGCCCGCGGAGCGTTAACAGCCCTTTTACCGCCGAACTCTAAATCTAGGCCTAAGTTACAAAAACAAACACTAAGTTACACAAAATAAAAAATAAATTATCAAATATTTAAACTAATTACACCTAATCTAATAGCCCTATAAAAATAAAAAAGCCCCCCCCCCCAAAATAAAACCCCCCCTAGCCTACAATAAACTACCAATGGCCCTTAAAAGGGCCTTTTGTGGGGCATTGCCCCAAAGAAATCAGCTTTTACCTGTAAAAAAATACAAACACCCCCCAACAGTAAAACCCACCACCCACACAACCAACCCCCCAAATAAAACCTTATCTAAAAAAACCTAAGCTCCTCATTGCCCTGGAAAGGGCATTTGGATGGGCATTGCCCTTAAAAGGGCATTTAGCTCTTTTTCTGCCCAAACCCTAATCTAAAAATAAAACCCACCCAATAAACCCTTAAAAAAACCTAACACTAACCCCCCGAAGATCCCCTTACAGTTTTTGAAGACCCGACATCCATCCTCAACGAAGCGGCAGAAGTCCTCAGCGAAGCTGGAAGAAGTCTTTATCCAAGCGGGCCGAAGTCTTCTTCCAACCGGGCAGAAGTCTTCATCCAACCGGCATCTTCTATCTTCATCCATCCGGCGCGGAGCGACTCCATCTTCTAGACATCTGGCATGGAGCATCCTCTTCTGACGACGTCTTCTGAACAATGAAGGTTCCTTTAAATGACGTCATCCAAGATGGCGTCCCTTGAGATCCGATTGGCTGATAGAATTCTATCAGCCAATAGGAATTAAGGTTGAAAAAATCCTATTGGCTGTTGCAATCAGCCAATAGGATTGAGCTTGCATTTTATTGTCTGATTGCAACAGCCAAGATGATTTGTCAGAAGAGGATGCTCCACGCCGGATGTCTTGAAGATGGAGCCGCTCCGTGCCGGATGGATGAAGATAGAAGATGCCTTCTGGATGAAGACTTCTGCCCAGTTGGGTGAACACTTCGGCCTGCTTGGATGAAGACTTCTGACGGCTTGCTGAGGACTTATGACGCTTCTTTGAGGATGGATGTCGGGTCTTCAAAAACTGTAAGTGGATCTTCGGGGATTAGTGTTAGGTTTTTTTAAGGGTTTATTGGGTGGTTTGGTGGGTTTTCCTGTTGGGGGGTGTTTGTATTTTTTTTACAGGTAAAAGAGCTAATTTCTTTGGGGCAATGCCCCGCAAAAGGCCCTTTTAAGGGCCATTGGTAGTTTATTATAGGCTAGAGTTTTTTTATTTTGGGGGGGCTTTTTTATTTTCATAGGGCTAGTTTTGTCGGTAACGACCTGGGTATCTAACGCTGGCTTTTTTTTCCCCGCACCTTTTAAATACCGCTGGTATTTAGAGTTCACAGAAGGGCTGCGTTAGGCTCCAAAAAGGGAGCGTAGAGCATAATTTACCGCCACTGCAACTCTCAATACCAGCGGTGCTTACGGACGCGGCCAGCTTCAAAAACGTGCTCGTGCACGATTCCCCCAGAGAAAACAATGGGGCTGTTTGAGCTGAAAAAAACCCTAACACCTGCAAAAAAGCAGCTCTTAACGCAGCCCCATTGTTTCCTATGGGGAAACACTTCCTAAGTCTGCACCTAACACCCTAACATGTACCCCGAGTCTAAACACCCCTAATCTTACACTTATTAACCCCTAATCTGCCGCCCCCGCTATCGCTGACACCTGCATATTTTTTTTAACCCCTAATCTGCCGCTCCGTACACCGCCGCAACCTACGTTATCCCTATGTACCCCTAATCTGCTGCCCCTAACACCGCCGACCCCTATATTATATTTATTAACCCCTAATCTGCCGCCCCCAACGTTGCCTCCACCTACCTACAATTATTAACCCCTAATCTGCCGATCGGACCTCACCGCTACTATAATAAATAGTATTAAACCCTAATCCGCCTCACTCCCACCTCAATAACCCTATAATAAATAGTATTAACCCCTAATCTGCCCTCCCTAACATTGCCGACACCTAACTTCAAGTATTAACCCCTAATCTGCCGACCGGACCTCACAGCTACTCTAATAAATGTATTAACTCCTAAAGCTAAGTCTAACCCTAACACTAACACCCCCCTAAGTTAAATATAATTTAAATCTAACAAAATAAATTAACTCTTATTAAATAAATTATTCCTATTTAAAGCTAAATACTTACCTGTAAAATAAACCCTAATATAGCTACAATATAAATAATAATTATATTGTTGCTATATTAGGATTTATTTTTATTTTACAGGCAAATTTCAATTTATTTTAACTAGGTACAATAGCTATTAAATAGTTATTAACTATTTAATAGCTACCTAGCTAAAATAAAGAGAAATTTACCTGTAAAATAAAAACTAACCTAAGTTACAATTACACCTAACACTACACTATACTTTAATAAATTATTCCTATTTAAAACTAAATACTTACCTGTAAAATAAACCCTAAGATAGCTACAATGTAATTAATAATTACATTGTAGCTATTTTAGGATTTATATTTATTTTACAGGTAACTTTGTATTTATTTTAGCTAGTTAGAATAGTTATTAAATAGTTATTAACTATTTAATAACTACCTAGCTAAAAGAAATACAAAATTACCTGTAAAATAAATCCTAACCTAAGTTACAATTAAACCTAACACTACACTATCATTAAATGAATTAAATAAATTAACTACAAATAACTACAATTAAATACAATTACATAAACTAACTAAAGTACAAAAAATAAAAAAAGCTAAGTTACAAAAAATAAAAAAAATAAGTTACAAACATTTAAAAAATATTACAACAATTTTAAGCTAATTACACCTAATCTAAGCCCCCTAATAAAACAACAAAGCCCCCCAAAATAAAAAAATGCCCTACCCTATTCTAAATTTAAAAAGTTCAAAGCTCTTTTACCTTACCAGCCCTTAAAAGGGCCTTTTGCGGGGCATGCCCCAAAGAAAACTGCTCTTTTGCCTGTAAAAGAAAAATACAACCCCCCAACATTAAAACCCACCACCCACATACCCCTAATCTAACCCAAACCCCCCTTAAATAAACCTAACACTACCCCCTGAAGATCATCCTACCTTGAGTTGTCTTCAGCCAGCCGACCCACCGATGGAACCGAAGAGGAGATCCGGAGCGGCAGAAGTGATCCTCCAAGGGGCTCTGAAGAAGTCTTCCATCCGATAGAAGTGATCCTCCAGGCGGCGCTGAAGAAGTCTTCCATCCGGGCGATGTCATCTTCCAAGCGGGGTCTTCAATCTTCTTCTTCAGGATCCATCTTCATTCCGCCAACGCGGAACATCCTTCTTCCCCGACAGACATTGACGAATGAAGGCTCCTTTAAGGGACGTCATCCAAGATGGCGTCCCTCAAATTCCGATTGGCTGATAGGATTCTATTCTGTTCCGATCAGCCAATAGAATGCAAGCTCAATCTGATTGGCTGATTGGATCAGCCAATCGGATTGAACTTGAATCTGATTGGCTGATTCAATCAGCCAATCAGATTTTTCCTACCTTAATTCCGATTGGCTGATAGAATCCTATCAGCCAATCGGAATTCGAGGGACTCCATCTTGGATGACGTCCCTTAAAGGAGCCTTCATTCGGTGGTAGTCCGTCGGTGAAGAAGGATTTTCTGCGTCGGCGGAATGAAGATGGATCCTGAAGAAGAAGATTGAAGACCCCGCTTGGAAGATGACATCGCCCGGATGGAAGACTTCTTCAGCGCCGCTTGGAAGATGACATCGCCCGGATGGAAGACTTCTTCAGCGCCGCCTGGATGATGACTTCATCGGATGGAAGACTTCTTCAGCGCCCCTTGGAGGATCACTTCTGCCGCTCCAGATCTCCTCTTCGGTTCCATCGGTGGGTCGGCTGGCTGAAGACAACTCAAGGTAGGATGATCTTCAGGGGGGTAGTGTTAGGTTTATTTAAGGGGGGTTTGGGTTAGATTAGGGGTATGTGGGTGGTGGGTTGTAATGTTGGGGGGGTATTGTATGTTTTTTTTTTACAGGCAAAAGAGCTGAATTCTTTGGGGCATGCCCCGCAAAAGGCCCTTTTAAGGGCTAGTAAGGTAAAAGAGCTTTTCTATTTTAATTTTAGAATAGGGTAGGGCATTTTTTTATTTTGGGGGGCTTTGTTATTTTATTAGGGGGCTTAGAGTAGGTGTAATTAACTTAAAATTGTTATAATATTTTTCTAATGTCTGTAAATATTTTTTTATTTTTTGTAACTTAGTTCTTTTTTATTTTTTGTACTTTAGTTAGTTTATTTAATTGCATTTATTTGTAGGTATTGTATTTAATTAATTTAATGATAGTGTAGTGTTAGGTTTAATTGTAACTTAGGTTAGGATTTATTTTACAGGTAATTTTGTAATTATTTTAACTAGGTAGCTATTAAATAGTTATTAACTATTTAATAGCTATTGTACCTGGCTAAAATAAATATAAAGTTGCCTGTAAAATAAATAATTTATATTGTAGCTATATTAGGGTTTATTTTACAGGTAAGTATTTAGCTTTAAATAGGAACAATTTATTTAATAAGAGTTAATTTATTTCATTAGATTTAAATTATATTTAACTTAGGGGGGTGTTAGGGTTAGGGTTAGACTTAGCTTTAGGGGTTAATACATTTATTAGAGTAGCGGTGAGGTCCGGTCGGCAGATTAGGGGTTAATACTTGAAGTTAGGTGTCGGCGATGTTAGGGAGGGCAGATTAGGGGTTAATACTATTTATTATAGGGTTATTGAGGCTGGAGTGAGGCGGATTAGGGGTTAATACATTTATTATAGTAGCGGTGAGGTCCGGTCGGCAGATTAGGGGTTAATAATTGTAGGTAGGTGGAGGCGACGTTGGGGGCGGCAGATTAGGGGTTAATAAATATAATATAGGGGTCGGCGGTGTTAGGGGCAGCAGATTAGAGGTTCATAGGGATAACGTAGGTTGCGGCGGTGTACGGAGCGGCAGATTAGGGGTTAAAACATTTTAATAGAGTGGCGGCGATGTGGGGGGGCCTCGGTTTAGGGGTACATAGGTAGTTTATGGGTGTTAGTGTACTTTAGAGCACAGTAGTTAAGAGCTTTATGAACCGGCGTTAGCCCAGAAAGCTCTTAACTCCTGACTTTTTTCTGCGGCTGGAGATTTGTCGTTAGATTTCTAACGCTCACTTCAGCCAAGACTCTAAATACCGGCGTTAGAAAGATCCCATTAAAAAGATAGGATACGCAAATGGCGTAGGGGGATCTGCGGTATGGAAAAGTCGCGGCTGCAAAGTGAGCGTTAGACCCTTACCTACAAGACTCTAAATACCAGCGGTAGCCCAAAACCAGCGTTAGGAGCCTCTAACGCTGGTTTTGACGGCTAACGCCAAACTCTAAATCTAGCCGTTAGTGTTTTTTTTTTTTTTTTTTGTTTTTTATTATTTTTTTTTATTGAGGTTTGATATGAAATAAGATACAAACAATGCATTAACTAATGCAATGGTACACTAAAGTCACAATTTTGAATCCTGTGGACCACTAACATGATTTAAAAAAAAAAAAAAAAAAAAAAAGATACAAACCTCTATAATGTGTGTGTGTGTGTGTGTGTATATATATATATATATATACGCATACACACATAGGGGCCTATTTATTATGGTGCGAGCGGACATGATCCGATATAGAGGCATACGCTGTTGGCATTTATCATTGCACCAGCAGTTTTTGTGAACTGCTGGTGCAATACCGCCCCCTGCAGATTCACGGCCAATCGATTTGATTTCTGTCTGCCGCCTCAGAGCAGGCGGACAGGTTATGGAGCAGCGGTCTTTAAATAAATATGCCCCATACTGTACATAACTAGTATAACCATAGCTAAGTTTACATTATGTATATATTTACACATTTCTAAGAATTATTTTTTGGAATTAACTAACTGAATGACAGAACTGAGAGAATACTTCCAAATAACAGATGAAGGGTAAGTGCTAACTTTTGAGCTGGAAACAGAGAGGCAGAAAGTGGGGAAAAAGAATAATGTTTAATGGGACCACAAGACTTCCAAGTTACCTCCCCAGTTAGGAATTATTCAAAACTAGTTATGATCATGGACAGACATTGGAGTCATAAATTAAGTTTATATCAGAAAGCTCTCAAAATGGATGTAAGCTAACCACGACTGATGTTACTGGCAATTACTGTAATGCTGGTGGGATATGGCTAATCTGCTGGATGGCAATTACTGGAATTTAGGTGGAATGGATTTGTGCGCAGGAAAATTATTAGAATGAAAAATAATTCATATTTAATTTTAAAAAAAAGAAGATGGAGGGGAGGAAGACAAACAGTAATGTAAGTCCATCTGAAGGAATTAGGAAAACTACTACAAAGAGACAGGTACAGGGAAGAAAATAAATGAAATATAACAGAGATTTTTTTTTTTTTAAGATTTTCTTTTTTTATATACTTTAATTCCACTATTTCAAGCCAAGACTATACCAACCTCTGCTGGCTTTAGAATGGAAGCATCTTCCTCTGAGCAGTGCGCTGGGCGGGAGGAGTTAAAAATACAATCTAGCTACTCAAGTTGCACAGTACTACGCAACGTGCGTAGGGAGATTGTAATTTAACTCCTCCTCCGGTTTTCACTGATGTCAAGCCAGGCACTGTAGGGAGTTGCAGGGCAACGGGGGTGACACCATCAGAGGAGACTAATTCCTGCTTGATGGTGTAAAGGACCACCAACATCTTCTCGTGGACCACCAGTGGTCCATGGACCACTGGTTGGCGACCGCTGGTCTAGAATATATATAAAAAGAACCTCACATTTTCAAATATTTTTCTTTATTTTTAAGAAATTGATACCAACTACTATATCTAATATGAGGATGCAAACTCAATACTTGTTTACAGTTTTAGTTTTAAACAATACAATTATTTGATTGACTGTACATTTGTGAACACAATATTAATTTTATATAATAGTTAGTAATATACATATTAAGACCTTGAATTAACTGCGGTTTTAATACGAGAGAAACCGCTTTGAGAGACTCAGGAATACTCCAGTCAACCCTGAGTACTATAGTAGGGGGAGAGGGGAAGGGGGGAAAAAAAAAAGAAGAAAGGGGGGGAGGAAGGACGGAGATCATAATGTAGGCTTATAAGCTCAAATATTCACACTTTAAAACTAGCTCCCCAAGTTGAAATCTGACAGTCTCATCTATAAATGGTCCTAACAATTTGGCTATACCAGCATAATGTTTACTAATCAAAAATATCAAGGCTAACAACCTGTAAATCTTTCAGGGAGAGATGCAGAGTAAATGGTGCATTTAACAAACAGAGGGTTGCCAGGAGATACTTTGAATGGTCAAGCTATTGTGGGGTGAAGGGCAACAAAAATGTATGCATAACTGAAACTATATACAAGTGCCATTTTATATAGTTTTTTACTAAGAGCAGAGTCAAACTTAAATCGGAATCTGTGAAGAGCAACCTCTTGTTGACAAGTTATGAGATTCATGTGTTTACAATCAGCCCGCACCGGCCCGCAGGCGGCCGGTATAAACACACGTTGGGGTAATTAGAGTATATTAAATAGTAGATTATATATGTAGCAGGAGTATAGTCATTAACTTTTTTTTCATAAACGATTTTTATTGAAGTTGTGCGAAATAAAGAAATACATATAAAGTTTGTCCAGATAAATAAATTGCAACAGGGCAAGAGATACATAGTTATCATATAAAGAGCATCAAAGCAATTAAAAATTGCATCTTCAACTATCATTCCCCTGGTCACATGAACAAAAACATAGATAAGTAATAATGAGAAATAGAGCTGTCTCTAGCTTTGTCTTTGGCATGAGGGTGACGAACTCTATAATGTGGGGAAGACATGTAAAAATAAGACCAGTAATGTCAAGATAGATTGTAATAAAAGTGTCTGGAACAAATAAGATGGAACTTCATTTTATATTATTACATAGCGAATGTTCCCCACTTCAACTATCTGTACTCTAACAATTCTAATAAAATTAGTAAGTAGAGTATTAGCATTTATATTATCCAGTAATGGGCCAAAGTGTATAAAGGCGAGAGGGTAAAGTGCAGCGGGCAAGAGCCGCTCTAAATAAAAGGGAAAAATGGGGGAGGGAGGGGCGGAGCTCCTCTGGGTAAGATAACAACATTGTACTCAGGTCTCTTATCAACTTTAGGAGGTGCGGGCTATGTCAAACATATATTGTCCAGTATCTAAAAGTTAAACAGCATGAGGGGGAAGCTATCCACTTAGAGAGGCATCTAACAGAGAATTTAGAAAACTATTGACAGCAGGCCTCTAGGAAAAACAATAGGAGAAAAATAACTATGTGATCCTGCTGTAAATATTCGCAAAGACATATAAGAGAGGTTATAGTAATCTATCGTAAGTTAGCCAACTCTAAGAGATCTATTATATGTAGAGGTTTAAGACCATATTAAATGTCTCAAATATGTCAGCTGTGGTTATGACAGAATCTTACTAAGTGAACCAAGGACCATGTTGCTATGTGGAGTATTAGAGAATAAATGAGTAAACACCCCCTATACATAGTTAGAATGTGTCCTAATTTGAACAAAGAAGAGCCTCATATTTTAAAGTATAAGCTAATTAGAATAATGTGTGACATTGATATAAAAGGCATAACCTCGGTATGGGCTTCCAGGTATAATCAGAACGGTGGTCAGATAAGAAAGTATGTTAAATTATATCACCCATAAAGTTATACAATAATGTCAATGTATTGTGCCTTAAGGAGAATATGATGTCGGGTATTATCGAATAGATTAAAGGAGAGCTTATATGTAAAACCTGTATACCACATGTCCAAAGTCAAAAGTCAAAAGGGGTCTTTCCTAGGTTCTCTCCGGAGCCAACAGATGAAATAGCAGGTCTCTTAAATACTTAAGTCTCTATGGACAAATATATACAAAAATATGCATAGATACATGTACAAGCACCCATCATTACATATGTATGTACATGGAAAATGTAATAAAGTATGCAGTAGAATGTGGAAGAGCTCAACCAGCTATTATCATAGAGCTGCAGTATATATTGTATCTAACTTATGCTTTTGAACATATAACATGAAACATTTTATGGCTTATAACATGAAAAGAGGGAAAAAGAAAAAAATATATAACAAAAGACCCAAATAACAATATTCCAATGCAAAATTGACCATAAATAAGACTGGTATGAGGCTAGGGAATCAATTGTAACTAGAACCAACATATAGAGCATAGGTACTATCAGGATGGATTCTATCTGCAATGCAAGCGAAAGCACATGTTACCTAATTTACAATATATTTTGTGAATTGTGTAAACATTTTGGAGAGTAAAAAGGACAAAGTATGGGGTTCTCTAAGGAATACCAGACCCCTGTACACCTGAAGAGTGATCTCCTAACTAAAATAATATACTCTTAGTGGATAACACTCAGTTAGCCTGGAATGTCATAAGAGATCATGTCTAAAGAGGGGACTCTTTATTGGGAGCAAGAGTTATGCAGGTAGATGAGGATTAAAAGTACTAAGTATGGTCAACTATTTATTGAGTTCTGAATATGTGGGAGAGTACAGTGTCCTATTCTTCAGACTGTCGTGTCTTCATTCAGGACTCTGTCAATTTCACCAGTAGTGAGAGCATGAGGCCAAGGCAGTTAAGGTTATAATAACTCCACCTCCAATTTCATGATGGGCATATAGAGCATTCTAACATCCCAAGTAAACCCACAGTCCATGTTCCTTGTCATTGTAGGTGTATCAGAATGGGGTATTTTAAACAGAAAATAACATATAAATGAAGGCTTATTATAAACTGCTGACAAGAGTTGTAATGCCCTCTATTATTCGCACAGGTAACTACACATGAAGTGTCACTGGGCTATGACTTCCCTAGACGCCAATGTGCTATGAAGAGCAAGTTCTGTAATTAGCCGATTCCGACTCTGCTAGTATACCTGTAGTAGAGTTCTGTCGGCAAGCTGATCCAGGACCCAATGTAACGGTTTAAATGCAGTAAGACAAATGCCCTCAACAGTGTCTGCAGGTCGGTCTCTCCCATGTGGTAGGGCTGGAGGTGAGGCATGTAAAGGGTCGGGATGGTCCGCACAAGCAAAGTAGCCAAGAGGTCAACGGCACAAAGAGCTGTCTGCCTCAGTCTGGGATACATCTTACCCAACGGAAGATCCGTGTGTGCAGTATCAGAGGACTGCATAGTGACAGGTAGGGTTAATATACCGGACTCCGCTGTTGGTACAGATCTGGTTGCAGGGTATGTTCCCTCTCCCTGGTGCTCTTCTATATGGGGCTTATCCATCTGCCGCATCTCGGGGGTGCTAAGGCCTTCCTTAGTTAGCTCCATCCTGTGAGCAGCCTTACTGACCGTGTCTGTGGTCTTCGCAGGAACTAATCTAGCCGCCCTTACTGCAAAGGAGGTGTTTTCCTCTATAAAGTCAGCTCTACAGATATATTTGAGATCATCGAAGCTATTTTGCATTTTTTCTTCAAATTGGCTAAGTAGCGCAAGCACCTGTAACGAAAATTCCTCCATGCTTGGTGGTGTAATAAGAGATGTCGCTGGAATCAGGCTGCTTCTGTGCGGTCCACTGTTGCCACAGATAAGAACGCACCCTTTGTCACTCAAAAATCTGTTAACTCCTAGTTAAATGTGTGCGGTATAGTATAGTGAACATCAATCCAGAGGAAGGCGGCCATGTGGGTGTCCGTTGCTCCTTGATATGACAGTTATGAATAATCTGTCTAAATGCTGTATGTCTGGGGACCTGCCCCCATCAGTATAAAGCTCAAGTTTTCTGTTATCAGATGGTGCTATTTTAAGAGATAGTATAATGTTTGAGTCTCCAGTGTTGTTGAAGAATATGCTTTGCAGCTACGGAGCGTTAGATTTTAGTGGCCATGTTGGTCTGCAGCCGGCTCCGCCCCCCGTCATTAACTTTTAACTATAGACTTATGTCCCAATCAGATTGGCAAAATATATAGCATATGAGATATGACCTCAACAGACACGACACAATTTATTTAAAGCACTCTAAATAAATAATAGAGGAGATGGGTTTATCATAGTAAGAAAAGTATAATCTAAAGGACACAGAGCACACCCAACATTTTAGTCCCAAATCAAACTAAAAGAAGCACTCACCACCTTATATTGTAATTGGGGAACCATATAAACAAATAACATTATAAAACAGCACAGAGACCTAATGAAGCTCTGAAATCACATATACAGAGCAATAAATATATACTTTGAGATTGAGCTTTAGGCAAGTCCTTACAAGGCCATCTTTTGATTTCCAACGCAGTGCCTTCATATACAACAGTCTAAGGACTAGATCGCCTTCAAGTTAACTTGTGTGGCAAAAAGAAAAGTTCACGATTCCCTTTTTCTAGAGTTCTCTTTTATTACCTTCTTGCGGCAAGGCATAAATGAAAATGCACTCAGTTCCTATCCTATGCCCATCTTTATAGGAGGTGCCACTTTGACTAGGACTAGTTCAACACTGACCAACTCGCCCATCTGGTATCCAGCTTTTATTATTTATTATTATACTTTATTTATTAAGCGCCAACATATTCCGCAGCGCTGTCCATGGATACAATTCATTTAAATAAAACAATACAAGACTTGTAAGATACAGGACAACATTTACAAACACATACAGGAGGGATTGAGGGCCCTATTCCCGTGGGAACTTACAATCTAGAAGGGTAGGAGGTTAAGAAACAGGAGGTGAGGACTGCAAGATTTAGAAAGATGTTAATACAGAGTTAGATGAGGAAAATGTTAGGTAAGTGAAATTAATTATTGAGTTGGGTGGTAGGCTTCCCTGAACAGAAAAGTCTTCAGGGAACATTTAAAGGAAGAAAGATTAGGGCAAAGCCTGACAGCACGAGGTAGAGTGTCACAGAGGGTAGGTGCTGCACGACAGAAGTCCTGCAGTCTAGCATGAGAGGAGGTGATAGTTGCGGATGTAAGGAGCAGGTCATTGTTGGATCTTAGTGGACGGGCTGGAGTATACTTGTGTATTAGAGAGGATAGGTAGAGGGGAGCGGCGTTGGTGAGAGTTTTGTATGTAAGGGTGAGAATTTTGAATTTGATTCTGCTGTGAATGAGGAGCCAATGAAGGGACTCACAGAGAGGTGCAGCAGATACAGATCGACGGGAAAGGTGGATCAGCCTGGCAGAGGAATTTAGGATGGATTGAAGGGGGAGAGGCGGGAAAGAGGAAGGCCAGTGAGTAGGTTATTGCAGTAGTCAAGTCGGGAGATAACAAGGGAGTGGATTATTTGCTTTGCGGTGTCAGCGCTCAGAAAAGGGCGAATTTTGGAAATATTGCGTAAATGATTGCGGCAGGATGTAGAAAGCGATTGGATATGGGGGACAAAGGATAGGTTTGAGTCAAGTGTGACTCCGAGGCAGCGTACTTGGGGCGATGGGGAAATGGTGATGCCGTCAACAAGGATAGAGAAGTCAGAAGTCGGCGTAGAGCTTGAGTGGGGGATAAGAAGGAGCTCAGTCTTGGACATGTTAATCTTTTGGTGGTGAGAGGCCATCCAGGAAGAGATACCAGATAAGCAGTTGCTGTCATGAGAGAGGACAGAGGGAGAGAGAGCAGGGGTGGAGAGGTAGCATTTATAGCATTTACCGCTTCCCCAAGGACCAACTCTGCTCTGGCCAAAACTCTGATCTTATGTCCGGCTGTGTAAGTCTGGTAGTTCTGCTTCAGCAGGAAAAAGGAATGCTCTGGAACCATCCCTGCTCGCTCCGACTGCATACCTACTCCACCTCCGAGGCCTCGTGGGTGAACCAGGAGAGCTCCAGTTAGGCTCCTATCAAAAGCATACAGTGACAGAGGTTCATTGGTAGTCCCATCCGCCTCTTGGTATAGTGTCTCCTCAGTAATTACTGCCTCAGGGGAGAGCGGAGGATGCTGGGGCCCCACAGCATCCCCGCAAACAGTGTTCGCATCCGCATGGCTTAGATAAACGTTTGCCTGGGTCCTGTTCTCCTCTCCCGAGCCCATGGCTTCATCTATCTTTGCAGCAAATAGAAGTTGATGAGAAGTCAGGAGTCTTCTAAGCTCAAATAATATCTGGTAGGAGCTTTCCATATTAGACACGAACCCACGAGGGTGACAAAATGTCTGCCGTTCTCACAATATATAAGCAGGACTTCAGTCTCTATGTGGGTCTAGGGTATTCACAGTACAGACTTGCAATCTCCAAGTACAAACAATGAGTTAATCATACAATCCCCTAGCAAAAGAGATCCAACTTCATAGTGAGATCTTGATTTAAACTGCCTTTAGCATAGTTAGAATGGGAGCTCTAAAAATATGCGACCATCCATGTTCTCAGCTGGCTCCGCCCCCAACTTAGTGTTTTTTATTTTTTGTAACTTAGTGTTTTTTATTTTTTGTAACTTAGTAATTCTTTATTGTAGATTTAAATAACTTGAGTAGGGTTAGGTTTTTAAAATATATAATATAGTTAATTTAATTGTTAGTTTAATGTAATTTTAGTATAACAGTTAGGGTAGGTTAATTAATAGTTTCATATAGTTTAATGTATTTTTAGTATAATAGTTAGGGTAGGTTCATTAATAGTTTAATATAGTTTAATGTATTTTTAGTATAATAGTTAAGGTAGGTTAATTAGTAGTTTAATATAGTTTAATTTAATTCTAAAGGTAACTTTAAATTTATTATAAGATAGGGATGAGTTAATATTTAATGTAAAGTAAGCGGGTTGTTAGGTTTAGGGGTTAATAGCTGAATTTACTTTATGGCGATGTGGGGGTCTGGCGGTTTTGGGTTTATAGGTTTAGTAAGTGGTAGTGATGTGGGAGGCCAGGGGTTTAGGGGTTAATACATTTATTTAGTTGCGGTGGACTCCAGTAGCGGGGGGGATAGGGGTTAATATCTTTATTAGAGTTGTGGTGGGCTCCGGGAGCTGCGTGATGGGGGTTAATAACTTTATTTAGGTTGCGGTGGGCTCAGGGAGCAGCGGGATAGGGGTTAAACATTTTAGTATAGTGGTGGTGTTTAGTGACAGGGTATAAATAAAGCTGGGAAAAAGCCGAATTGCAGCGAGATCGATGACTGTTACTTAACAACAGTCCGCTGCTCATCGCCCCGTACTTGGTGCACGGTTTTTTGACAGCTTTTTTTTATAAATAATTAGAGCGTATTCATGTCTGCGACCACGATGTTAGGCGAGCGTATTGATGCCGTCAATTGCAGCACAGTTGATGGCTTGATAAATAGGCCTCTTAGAGTGTACGGGGGCTCATCATCTATAAATCTCGTTTAAGGGTCTCTTAGAAAGATATAAAGCAGCAAGGTCATGATTTGCAGTTTTAGAGAAGGGAAAATCCTGTAAAAAAAGATAGTCTCTTGCTTAGAAACTCGTATCCGCCATCTTTCTTACAGTTCATGTCAAAATGAAAACAGGTCTTTTAAAGAGAAATAACTATAGTTTTAAAAGAATCCTTGTGAAAGTTGTCAAATGATAGAAGCGATAGAAAATCAGAGCGAAGTCTGGCCATCCTGAGAACTTAAAAGATGCAGTTATATGGGTTAGCAGTGGTGCAGGTGGAAACGGATTGCAATAGCTATATAAAAGCAGAGACTAAGCGAGCTCCTGTAAAAAAGTTTTTAACAATCCCTGTTCTGTTAGTGACAATCACGAAAAAGCGATTGAGGAAGTACAATAAAAAATGAAGTATAAAACAATGCCATCTTTAGATTCTGAAATAACTATAGAAGTATGTCCATCCTGCCAAGATACATATGCGTGTTAAGGGTCTATTGGGATGACAATAGGTTATTGTCACACATTCAAAAGAGTATTTTCTTTGTTGAGTAAACAAAGGGGTTACATGAATAGAGCATTTCTGTAACCTTAGGAGATGTAATGGGCTAATGTATGTTTCAGTTTCAGGAGACCTCTCTGTTTCTATTTTGAAAAGAGATACTTAACACACGAAAAATCCTTTTTGGGAGCTTTTCTGTTGAAACCTTGTTAGCGGCAACATTTTTTTAAAGAAACAATATGATATAGCATTGTGATCACTCAAGAAACTTGACTTCCAATTCAGCCAGAAAGCAAAAATCTGATAGATTGTGATCGACCCCTATGAAAGGTTCTTCAGTCTTGATAACAAATAGACCTTTGTGTGGATAACCAGGAATGAAAAGGACATTGTAACTAGGGATAAATGTATGGTGTCCTTTTATGGTTAGGAATGCATCAGTCTTGTTCAGTCATGTTTGATGCAAGTTTATCAGATATTAGTCAAATATTAAGTCCCATCACATACGCATAATAATTTGTGCATTTCCATTTGAACCATAGCACCCATTTATGAGTTGCTGTTTGATAACTGACCTTTTCCGTGGGCCTTGATTACCCTTCTGGATTGTGATTTTATTTCTGTTGCTGCTTTTTGTTTGCCGATCTTAGTCCTGGACTCTACTACACATTTGTGTTTTGATTTGCTTCTGACTTCTGTTCTTTTACCTTGACTTACCCCCCTGCCTTCCCATTTCATTTTGCCCACTACCTATACTTTATTATCAGGTACTTGATACCATCTGATGCCAGACTTTTCCTTGAGGGTAAATGTCCCAGTTTTCATAACAAAACCACAAAGTGCCTTAACCCAACCCTACCCTTGTCAACCCATTCAACCTATGGCTGTGGCTAAACGAAAAAAACAATCAGAACTCCCGTTCACAGGTCTCCTGCACATCCCAGACCCTCAAGGCCTCCAGAAAATCTGAAAGTTATACAATATTGCACACAACACAATTCAAATGGCACTGTCATTCTTAAGATCATATAGCCAATGCATATACAAATTACTTTAAAATGAAATTCTAGAGGAAAAATACATTTCTTTATTTCATTATAGTATTTTATTTTTAAATAAATTAAAATGTCTCTTTAATGCTACCACACTATCTCAGCACGTCTTAATGCACTGCAGTATCTACTTCTTTGATAAACAACGCTTATGGGTAAGTTATATTTGTGTTATGCGTGACATAATGAATAATGTCATCTGTCATGTCAGTGATGTGATTGATAATGTAACAAAAGATGTCATCAACAAAGCTTAGAGCACTAAGAATTAAAGTTCTGAATTTTCCATGTTTTGTGTGAGAATAAAACATTTTTTTAAATGAAATATACTCTTATTTTTTTTCTTCTTACTTGCTTTTCTATTCTTGATGGAACAATGCTTAATATGCCTTACTAATTCAATTATTGTCATGTATGTGTTCACGTGGAATGACTTGCAAGTTGGCATGCAAAAATGGACAAAATAGTTTGCTATCTGTTCTTCCATAATCCCTCAATACCAATGAAACACTTTACATAAAATAAATATATATCTGTTTTCTTAATGAACCTGCAAAGGCAACTCATTTAATACCAATATAAACAACACTCCACTAATGCCTGATCTGCATAAGTTTAAGCTGTGCTGAAAAAGGTCTATATAAAAAGCCAAAAAAAAATGTTAGATAATATTTTATTTCAGTTACAATTAACCCATTAAAGACACCAACATACCCTGTATGTCGCCGGCCTGTCGCAAGTGTCTTCAGGGCTTTAACAATGAGAGCCTCGCTGACAGCAGAAATAGCACAGTCTCTCTGCTGTGAGTTAGACCTGCACTGTTAAAGCCATCTAAGTGCAATATAGACAGGGGTAAAATGCTTGAAACAAACTCATTAGATAAATTATGAGAGAAAATATTAAACATAGCAATCAGCGTTCTAAGAAAACAAAAAGCAGCATGGAATAATATTAAAAGGGTCCTGTTATCTATTACTTGAAAGCAGCATATCTGTAAAAAGCTACCTAGAAAATATTGATTGAACATCTCTGTGTAAAAAAGAGAGATATTTTACTTCAAAATGTCTTACTCACCACCAGAGTAAGTGATCGGTGAGTAGTTATTCTCTTTTTACTGTCATCTGCCTGGTAAACTATCTTCCTTTTTAAACAGATATGTTCATCTGATATTTTCTAGTCAGCTTTTTCAAGTGCATAATTTTCAAGTGATTCAGAATTTGGGTAACATGTCTCTTTAAAGGGATAATAAAGTCAAAATTAAACATTTGCTATTAGGAATGTAATATTGATAAACTGTGAAGGCTAAATTCACTAGGCTGGATCGGAACTGTATATATATGTTGTAGTTTTAAAATATATATCTATATAGGGCTAGAATACAAGTGGTGCGCTATTTAGTTAAGTTTTGCGCATGTAAAACTTCAGATATTGCAACCGCGTTAACGCATTCTCCCCATAGATTTTAATGGAGTGCGCAAACTAAAAAAAAAACCTACAATCTATACTCGCATGCTAACCTAAACTGAGCTATTAATATTGTACATTCCTAAATACCTATATTATAATTGCATTTGTAATGTCCGTCGCCGTCGGCAGTTGCGCACGAATCCTCAATGGAATGTTGGCACCACGAGGCGCCGGATGCTCCTGGAAGAAGAAAGAAGAGGTCACCGTTTGGAAGAAGACTTCACCGCATGGGACAGGACCTTCTCCGCCGGACTTCAGGAACGGTGAGTACCAACCTTTTTTAAAAATGTTTTGGGGGGGTTTATTTAGATTAAGGTGGGCATTTTGTAAAAGAGATAAATGCCCTTTAAAGGGCAATGCCAAACAAATGCCCTTTTCAGGGCAATGGGTAGTTTAGATTTTTTAGTGTTAGGTTTTTTATTTTGGGGGGTTTGGTGGGTGGGGGGTTTTACTGTTAGGGGGGACTTTGTGTATTTTTAATGTAAAAGAGCTGTTTATCTTGGGGCAATGCCCTGCAAAAAGCCCTTTTAAGGGCTACTGGTAGTTTATTCTTAGAGTAGGGAGTGCTTATATTTTGGGGGGGCTTTTTATTTTCATAGGGATTAGGTATCATTTTTTAAACTTTGGTAATTTGTTTTATTTATGTTCTGTAATGTTAGCCTTTTTTATTTTTTGTAATCTTAGCTTTTTTATTTTTTGTAACTTTATCTTAATTTAAACTTAGGTTTAATTTTTTAATTTTTGGGGGTTAGACTTAGGTTTTCTTTTTTAAATATATATATATATATTTTTAGATTAGGGATGGGCAGCAAAAGAGCTGAATGCCCTTTTAACTGCAATGCCCATACAAATGCCCTTTTCAGGGCAATGGGTAGCTTAGGTTTTTTAGTGTTAGGTTTTTTATTTTGGGGGGTTTGGTGGGTGGTGGGTTTTACTGTTAGGGGGGGACTTAGAATTTTTGGTAACTGCAAAAGACCTGTTTAACTTAGGGCAATGCCCTACAAAAAAAACCTTTTAGGGCTATTGGTAGTTTAGCATTAGATTAGGGGGTGTTTTTATTTTGGGGGAGGAGCTTTTTAATTTTCATAGGGATTAGGTTTAATTTTTTTAATTTTTGATAATTTGTTTATTTTCTTCTGTAGTTCCATTTTTTTCCCCCATTAACAACACATAGACTTGCCCTCTGGACAGGCTTACCAACTAGTATATAGAGGTAGATAGATAGATAGATAGATGATAGATAATGGAATAAAAAAGTCATATAGATGCCTCAACCGTTCATACAACACAAGTCGTATTACTGAGCCTTTCACAAACTGCTAATAAGCATTCATTATTCAGATAGAAGCATCAAATCTAATATATTCAAAAATTGATATTTATACATAACATCAAAATTTCATAATACTGATGACTTATATACATTAAAATTACCTAATTTAATGTATTTACATAATTTAAATAGAGGAAAAATGGAGAAAATATTACAACCATCAGAGTTTTAATAAATAAGTTGCAACCATCTAAACTTTAATAAAAGATTTTTTTCTCTCTCCTCCTATTTCATCCTATACCTTTATTAAACACCTGATTATTAAAGGCCTAGTTTTTAAAGACCTGATTTTTGGAGAACTGATTTTTAAAGACCTGATTTTTAAAGAAAAACTGATAAGTCCCAGTCTATATTCATGCCTTTAGGCTGCTTAGTGCTAGGCTTACCATAATTTTTAGAGATGAAACTGGGACCACTTGGCACGGTGCCAGTGGGGGTGTGGTCAGGGGTGTGGCCAAGGGGCGGGGCATTTGTCAACCAGAACTAATTTTCCATGCACAATTATATTACTACATTTTTTTGCAGCACAATTGTATTACCATCCATAATTAATGATGATGACCCCAGCAGCACAATTATATTACCATCCATAATTAATGATTATGACCCCAGCAGCACAATTATATTACCATAATTAATGATGATGACCCCAGCAGCACAATTATATTACCATAATTAATGATGATGACCCCAGCAGCACAATTATATTACCATAATTAATGATGATGACCTCAGCAGCACAATTACCATAATTAATAATGATGACCCCAGCAGCACAATTATATTACCATAATTAATGATGATGACCCCGGCAACACAATATATTACCATAATTAACGATCATGAGCACAGCAGCACAATTATATTACCATCCATAATTAATGTAATTGTGCTGCTGGGGTCATCATCATCATGTTAATTTAATTGTGCTGCTGGGGTCATCATCATTAATTATGTTAATATAATTGTGCTGCTGGGGTGAGCATCATTAATTATGTTAAGATAATTGTGCTGCTGGGGTCATCATCATTAATTATGTTAATATAATTGTGCTGCTGGGGTCATCCATCATCATCATCATTAATTTAATGATGAGTTGACCCCAGCAGCACAATTATATTGACATAATTAATGATGATGACCCCAGCAGCACAATTAAATTAACATAATGATGATGATGATGACCCCAGCAGCACAATTACATTAATTATGGATGGTAATATAATTGTGCTGCTGTGCTCATGATCGTTAATTATGGTAATATATTGTGTTGCTGGGGTCATCATCATTAATTATGGTAATATAATTGTGCTGCTGGCGTCATCATCATTAATTATAGTAATATAATTGTGCTGCTGGGGTTACTCATCATCATTAATTATAATTGTGCTGCTGGGGTCATCATAATTAATTATGTTAATTTAATTGTGCTGCTGGGGGTCAACATCATCATTAAATTAATTAATGTTATTAATTATGTTAATTTAATTGTGCTGCTGAGGTCATCATCATTAATTATGTTAATATAATTGTGCTGCTGGGGTCATCCATCATCATCATCATTAATTTAATGATGAGTTGACCCCAGCAGCACAATTATATTGACATAATTAGTGACAATAATTTATTTAATGAGGATGACCCCAGCAGCACAATTATATTAACATAATTAGTGACATCAATTAATTTAATGATGACCCCAGCAGCACAATTATATTAACATACTTAATGACATGATGACCCTAGCAGCACAATTATATTAACATACTTAATGATGTGATAACCCTAGCAGCACAATTATATTAACATAATTAATGATAATGACCCCCAGCAGCACAATTATATTAACATAATTAATTACATTAATGAAGGTAATATAAGTGTGCTGCTAGGGTCATCATCATTAATTATGTTAATTTAATTGTGCTGCTGGGGTCATCATCATTAATTATGTTAATTTAATTGTGCTGCTGGGGGTCATCATCATTAATTATGTTAATATAATTGTCCTGCTGGGCATCACTAATTATGTTAATATAATTGTGCTGTTGGGGTCATCAATCATCATCATTAATTTAATGATGATGAGTTGACTCCAGCAGCACAATTATATTGACATAATTAATGACCAGCAGCACAATTATTAGTTTACCATCCATAATTAATGATGATTGATGAGTGACCCCAGAAGCACAATTATTAATGGAGATATCTAATAATATAAATGAATAATAACACCACATAGCAGATAGAGATAGCAGCCTAAGATATGTGGTTGCATATGAAAAAAGGAAAAGATCAAGTAATATTGTATTGTAGTAAGTAACTCACACGTACTTATCATTATCAGCAAGAAGATCTGCAAAAGTCAAGAAATTTGTTGTTGTTGGTATTTGCTTCAGCAACAGGAAGCCACAGTGTGCAGCCCCACGATGCGTTCTCCTAAGTTGAAGGCGCCTAAAACACTGAGTGTGAAGCAGAGGTGGAGCACACGTTATCAGTCGGATTCTGTGACCCGTCTGTTGCAGGAATGTGGTGACGTCACGGTCGCACATTCCGACGGGCAGCAGACAGCTGTAAAAGGCAGTGCATGCTGCATGCGCAACAAAGCTAAATTCACAGATTTGCCGGTGTTCTATCATTCCAGCTAATTCAGCAGACTACGCTAGTCTGATGAATTTGCTGGAATGATTGATAGAACACCGGCGGCCGGGACAAAAATGAAAAACGGGTGGGACACTGGGACAGGGGCTCAAAACAGGGACAATCCCGGTAAAAACGGGACGTATGGTAAGCCTACTTAGTGCCCAATTCATGAATCCAAAATGCCTCTCTTTGTTTAAGCATTAACTCTCTATCACCCCCTCTGCGTAATCTTGGGACATGATCAATTGATCAATTTTGAAGTTATGTATAAATATCAATTTATGAATATATTAGATTTGATGCTTCTATCTGAATAATGAATGTTTATTAAGAGTTAATTTTTGTAATTGTTTTTAGCACCACCTAGTGGTCTGTAACTATATAAGGTGATATCATTCAGTGAGTATATCAGCTTGAGAAAGGGACAGAAGTCCCGAAACGTTGCTCTTGTTACCCTGTTGTTTTAAACAATATATTTGTTATGCTGTCACTCTCTGTCGTTTTTGGATTACTGCTGTGACTATTGGAAGTTGGTCACTGTGACTTGCATAACATACCTGTGTGCTGGACTGTATTCCTGTTTTTGGGCCATCCTAATAGCTCCATCTAATGTTAAATCAGACTCTAACTGTAGCTTCAGTGAGACTTCACTGAATTCCAATAACTATTCTGTCTCTGATTTGCTCTTCTTTAGCAACACCAAACTCACAGAATTCAGCTAGTTCATACAGGCTGCACACAAATGACTCCACAGATTCTCTCACACGGTGAGCACGTTTGTGAAAACAAGCCCTCTCATGAATCACATTTCTTTTGGGCACATAGTGGGCACTAAGTTTATTCATATAACTATTTCAAAGTCAAATTCTTCCCCTTCTTGGAAAGTAAAAGCATTGAACACTGGCTCCACATCTTTCCCCATAGAGTATAAAAGAGAATTAACTTGTACTTATCCACTCTCCTTGTCCAGCTTGGAAGCAATCCTGAAGCGCTGAAACCGCTGACGCCATGTGGGTCAAGCTGCAGGCTGAGAGAAGTCAAAAGGCTCAGGTGGGGTAAACTTTGACATCGTCATCGATCAGGAAACAGAAGCGCAGGCAAGAACTTCTGACACCATGTCATGAGATGCAGGACACATGCAGGACACAGCAAAGATGGTACAACTCTATTTTATTGTAGAGCATGAAAATATACATCTGGTAGCATCGGTCTAACTAACTAACTGTGACACAGACAAAAGGGCCTAAGCCCCGCCCCCAATCTGGTGACATCACTTCCCACTCTCATCACAGGTTTAGTAAAAAAAAAAATTTTAGAACTTGCTCATAAAAATGGAGCAGTAAAATGTAAGTCTGGAGCAGTAAAAGTAAAAAAAAAATAATACATTTAGGAACAATAAATGTACATTTTTTTAAAATGTCACCAATGTATGGAGTCCAGGTTGTCCAGGGCAATCAGGACAGTAGAATGTGCTATCCTTTCTCAGCCCACTTTTATAACAAACTCTGCATCTTTTTTGTAGTTTCTGCTGTGTGGTAGTAGCTGGAATTTTAAAAATAAAGTGGGTAGCCCCAACTCTGCTTTCCCCCATCACCGCCCGGGGAGCAGGTGCATCTTGGTTCAAAATCCTCGAAATGACCTGGAGCTGGAACTGCAAAAAAGTGAGTTTCATTTCGGGGTTTGCTTTTTTGTTCAACAAGAAAGTGTTGTAGGTTGCAATTTGCATTAGATAAATTGCAAACTTTTTGTACCAGGCCCTTGTCTTCCACATAATTAGGTAAGGCTGTAGCAGCTGATCTGCCAGATCAACCCCACCCATATGCCGATTATAGGCATTGATGCACACCGGCTTGCTTGTGACCTCAGCTCTGCCACGTACAGAGACCTCCACAGTCCTTTCAGTGTGGATAGTGCTGAGAAGGTATACATCCTTCTTGTCTCTATACTTGACTGCCAAGAGCTCCTCTTGGCGCAGAGCTGAGGTCTCCCCCCTTTGTAGCCGGGTGCGTTACAGTTGCTCTGGGAATCCTATGCGGTTCTTACGGATAGTACCGCAAGCTACTGTATCAAAACAATACAGTAGCTTGAACAAAAGGACACTTGTATAGAAATGATCAAGATAAAAGTGGTACCCTTTGTTCATTAGGGGTTGAATTAGGTCCCAGACAATCTTGCCATTGGTTCCCATATGTTCTGGGTAACCTGGAGGGTCAAGGTGGGTATCCTTTTTCTCACACACCTGGAAGGCCTGAGTATACTCAGTCTCGCTCTCACAGAGCTTATACACTTTCACTCCATACCTATAGCGCTTGGAAGGAATATACTGCTTGATTCCCAGCCTTCACTTATACTTCATCAGGGATTCAGCTATGCAGATATTCTTTCCAGGTATATAAACCTCTGCAAACCTGGCAGTGAAGAGGGTAATCAGGGGGCGGATTTTGTACAGCCTGTCAAACTGGGGGTGCTCCCAAGGGGGGCAAAGGCTGTTGTCATTAAAATGCATGAAATGAAGTATCATTTCATACCTTTGCCTAGGCATAGACTGTCTGTAAATGGGGGTACAGCAGATGGGGCTAGTGTTCCTGTAGGAGCGGATGGATGGCTTCTTGAGTATGCCCATCAGCATTGTGAGTGCCCAGAATTTTAGAAATTCTGGCACGTCAATGGGGGCCCATTGCTGCTTTGTCCTAAAAGACTGAGGCGTAGCAGCACGGAATTGCTGGGCATATACATTAGTTTGGGAGACAAAGTTCCCCAAAACATCATCCCCTAGAAAAATATGCATAAATTGAAGGGGGGTAAATCCTGTGGCATCCAGATTGATGCCAGGATTTTCTGTGAAAGGAGGGATATATGGCCTCTGGAGAATAGGCCCTACCCACTCCTCAGCAGCTGGAGCAACACGTCTCCTTCTGGCAGGGGGCTCAGAAGCCACAGATACATCACTAGCGTTAGATTCATTTCTAGATACACTTATTTCACTAGATGATGTATCTGAGCATTGACCAGGGTCAAAATCAGAGCCTGCGTCAGAGGCCTCAGAATCTGAAGCCAGGATGGCATAAGCCTCGTCAGCTGTATAAAAATGCTGTGCCATTATAAATATATATCAATGCCTAAAGCAGTGATCTGCGGCACAAAAGGGGTTAATGGCTTTTACAAACAAATTAAATAGCAGTGATATCAATGCCTAAAGCAGTGATCTGCGGCACAAAAGGGGTTAATGGCTTTTACAAACAAATTATATAGCAGTGATATCAATGCCTAAAGCAGTGATCTGCGGCACAAAAGGGGTTAATGGCTTTGGGACTTACATTAAAATGAATCAATGCCTAAAGCAGTGATCTACGCACAGAATCTACGTTAATGGCTTTTACAAAAAAATTAAATACATTTATACCAATCTTATCTGCAGCACAAAAGGGGTTAATGGTTATTATAAGAGACTTTGGGTCTTACAATAAAATTAAATAAATATTAATCACTGCCTAAAGCAGTGATCTGCGCACAGAAGGGGTTAATGGCTCTTATAAGAGTCTGTGGGGTCTATCTATCAAGCTCTGAATGGAGCTTGATGGCCCGTGTTTCTGGCGAGTCTTCAGACTCGCCAGAAACAGCAGTTATGAAGCAGCGGTCACAAAGACCGCTGATCCATAACCCTGTCCGCCTGCTCTGAGCAGGCGGACAGGAATCGCCACAATTCAACCCGATCGAGTACGATTGGGTTGATTGACAGCTCCCTGCTGGCGGCCGATTGGCCGCGAGTCTGCAGGGGGCGGTGTTGCACCAGCAGCTCTTGTTAGCTGCTGGTGCAATGTTAAATGCTCTCCGCATTCAGCGAAGACATTTCATAAATAGAGGCCCGTGTATCAATGCCTAAGCAGTGATATCAACGCCTAAAAATATTAAATATAAATCAATGCCTAAAGCAGTGATATACGGCACAATAAAATTAATAAAAAATTATTTTTTAAATTAACCCCTAAAAAATGCACAGCAAAAAAAAGTGCTGCTGTGTGCTCCTGTGCAATATCAATAATAATGCTTATGCAGAGATCAGTGGCACAGACAGGGTTAAAAAATTATTTATTTATTTATATATATATATATATATATACAGGGAGTTCAGAATTATTAGGCAAATGAGTATTTTGACCACATCATCCTCTTTATGCATGTTGTCTTACTCCAAGCTGTATAGGCTCAAAAGCCTACTACCAATTAAGCATATTAGGTGATGTGCATCTCTGTAATGAGAAGGGGTGTGGTCTAATGACATCAACACCCTATATCAGGTGTGCATAATTATTAGGCAACTTCCTTTCCTTTGGCAAAATGGGTCAAAAGAAGGACTTGACAGGCTCAGAAAAGTAAAAAATAGTGAGATATCTTGCAGAGGGATGCAACACTCTTAAAATTGCAAAGCTTCTGAAGCGTGATCATCGAACAATCAAGCGTTTCATTCAAAATAGTCAACAGGGTCGCAAGAAGCGTGTGGAAAAACCAAGGTGCAAAATAACTGCCCATGAACTGAGAAAAGTCAAGCGTGCAGCTGCCAAGATGCCACTTGCCACCAGTTTGGCCATATTTCAGAGCTGCAACATCACTGGAGTGCCCGAAAGCACAAGATGTGCAATACTCAGAGACATGGCCAAGGTAAGAAAGGCTGAAAGACGACCACCACTGAACAAGACACACAAGCTGAAACGTCAAGACTGGGCCAAGAAATATCTCAAGACTAAGGTTTTATGGACTGATGAAATGAGAGTGAGTCTTGATGGGCCAGATGGATGGGCCCGTGGCTGGATTGGTAAAGGGCAGAGAGCTCCAGTCCGACTCAGACGCCAGCAAGGAGGAGGTGGAGTACTGGTTTGGGCTGGTATCATCAAAGATGAGCTTGTGGGGCCTTTTTGGGTTGAGGATGGAGTCAAGCTCAACTCCCAGTCCTACTGCCAGTTTCTGGAAGACACCTTCTTCAAGCAGTGGTACAGGAAGAAGTCTGCATCCTTCAAGAAAAACATGATTTTCATGCAGGACAATGCTCCATCACACGCGTCCAAGTACTCCACAGCGTGGCTGGCAAGAAAGGGTATAAAAGAAGAAAATCTAATGACATGGCCTCCTTGTTCACCTGATCTGAACCCCATTGAGAACCTGTGGTCCATCATCAAATGTGAGATTTACAAGGAGGGAAAACAGTACACCTCTCTGAACAGTGTCTGGGAGGCTGTGGTTGCTGCTGCACGCAATGTTGATGGTGAACAGATCAAAACACTGACAGAATCCATGGATGGCAGGCTTTTGAGTGTCCTTGCAAAGAAAGGTGGCTATATTGGTCACTGATTTGTTTTTGTTTTGTTTTTGAATGTCAGAAATGTATATTTGTGAATGTTGAGATGTTATATTGGTTTCACTGGTAAAAATAAATAATTGAAATGGGTATATATTTGTTTTTTGTTAAGTTGCCTAATAATTATGCACAGTAATAGTCACCTGCACACACAGATATCCCCCTAAAATAGCTATAACTAAAAACAAACTAAAAACTACTTCCAAAACTATTCAGCTTTGATATTAATGAGTTTTTTGGGTTCATTGAGAACATGGTTGTTGTTCAATAATAAAATTAATCCTCAAAAATACAACTTGCCTAATAATTCTGCACTCCCTGTATATATATATATATGTATATAAATATATATATATAAATACCAACAGTATAGTGGCTCTGAAAAGAGCCTTTGGGTCTGATAGTTCTCAAATTTAAAACGCAATAACACTCTCCCTCTCAATACAGATCTGTCTCTCTCCCTCACTAAACCACAAGTGAGGAGAGGGAGGCAGATCCATGGTGGTATTAGTCAATATTTACAAATATTGACTTGATCAGGCAAATGATGATCACTCTAATGAGTGATCACATTTAGGGGTAATCTCTGATTGGATGTTCATAGCCCGCCTCTAATGATGAGGCAAGCTAGGAACACCCTCCAGACTGAAGCCATGCCCTTAGAAGGGCAGTATCGTGCACCATCTTGCCTGCAGACACCACCAGGCAAACTATATAACTTTTTTTTAATTATTTTTATATAAAAACTTTTTATTCACATATACTGAGTGCCTTTATCCTACAAGGCACTCAGCATGTTAGCAACCAGCATCGGAAGCGATCAAATGCTTCCGATGCTCTAAACTGCCGGGTGTTTCAGATCTGAAGATCCCCGGCAGTTTAGAAGAAAAGAGAAGAAAAGGCGCACAAGGCAAGACTCAAGTTAATAGGTTTTGAATGACCATTTATGGTATCATTGAGTTGTGGAAGTAGAAATATGTATACATAAGTTAGGGACTAAAACCTTGTTCAAGGAATTGAATTTCCCATGTATAGTATGTAGTTATTCCTGTCTTCACTCAAATGTATCTTAAAAATGTTAAAAATGTCAAATATATTAACTTATATCAAGTTGGTTAATGCTATGAGTAAAAAGCAGAACAAAGGTATTGAAGGGGTTAGCCATCAGAATACGGTAGGCAATTAGGAACATAGCTTCAGGTATTTAAGGCAGGGTGTAAGGGCAGCCAATCATGTCCATGAATAAGGAACCACCGAAACATGTAGGGCAGATTGGTTCCTAGGCATGTTCTACCTGCACAATTGTTTTTAAGGCTTGTTGCCTGATTTGAGTGTTTTTTGTTTTTGCATATGGAGAAATATTGGAATAAATAAAAGATCAGCTTTTTAAGGATCGCAGTGTTCTATCGTTTTTCATCAAGACTCAAGTTTAGTTTAGTTACTTACTGCACAATGCCTCAATATGCAGGCATTGTAGCAATACGGTTAGAGCAGCTGAAGCGACCACTGATCGCTTCCAGCGCTCATTTTACCGGCTGACGTACCTGGTACTACAGTTGTCATTAAGGGGATAAATACATCTTTGAACACATATATACATATATTTATACATATTTAGACATATCTATGTATGTATATAAATATGTTAGAGCCTTTTTTGCCAAACACCTTATACCATATATCTTTTATCCCTTATAGCTTTCTATAATTTTTTTTTAAAATATTTTTTTTTATCAAATAGTGTTTATAATATGAGTTCACCTGTACTTTTTTGTATTTATGTTGTATTAATGCAACTTTTTAAAAATTTTTTTTACCCTTTACGTGAGTTCTTCAGTCACACAAACTCAAGAGCAAATCACAATTGCGTGTTTACTTTCGACTTGTAATATGATTGCTATTTCCAAAGGGTATAAAAAAGCCACAAATAAAAGTTAGCACGTCACTTGTAATCTAGCCCTTAATTAAATTTACTATGATTATTTGCAGTAATCATTTATTTGGCAAACAGCTTTATAGGTTTTATATTAAGGTCTGGTGCAGGAGTATTATTAACAACAATTTTTCTTAAAGGGACAGCGTACTGTAATTTTTTTCCCCTAGTGTGTTTACAATGGCATGTTATACCAGTTGCAGAGTATAAAATGTATGCAAATCTGCCTCTTTAGGTTTATTTTTGTAAATAAAATAGCTGGTTATGCTCTTTGAAACCACAACACATTAAGAAGGGTTGTGCTTGCAGGGAAATCAGATCTGTCTATTTTATCACTTTCTGTACACACGCATGCTTCTTCATGCTATCATCATACTAAATCACAATAATAGAAATAACAATTGAACATTAACATTTTATTACCTCTCCTAACACCAACTTGGAGTATAATTTCTTCTGCTGGCTATCTTTACACAGCTTTTCTATTAAGTATAGAAGCATCCAGTATAGGTAGGGATATCACAGGCAAAATTGTCTATTTCAAATTCAGATGTAAAGGTAAATTCACTACTATTTAATATACTCCAGCAGGTAAAATGGGCCATTGGGAACAAATTAATGGGGATAAAAAAAAGTAGGGTACACTATCCCTTTAAGAATACAAATCAGGGTAAAGATTGGAATGCAAATGCTATTGCATTTTCTCTATAATATGGCGATAAGTATGGGTGATCTCAAAGAGTCTATAAAATGACTTGAAATAAATTCTTTGTAAAATTCTTAAATAACTTGTTCTAATATATATATATATATTTTGTAAAGTATTTATCTATACAGATATATCTATATCAATATAAACATATATATATATATATAAAATATATATATATAAATATCTATTTAAAAATAAAAAAATAAATTTTCAAAGTGAAGAACATAGGAATTTAAAGTATTTATTTTCAAAACACAATAAAACATGTTATAAATTAGACATGTGCATAGGCAAACAGTTAGGTTCATTCGATTCTTTTGGACTGAATATTCAGATTTAATTCAAAATTAGTATTCTGAATATTCGGCTGCTGTGCTATTTAATTTAAAACTAAACGAATACTGAATATTCGTGGAACATTTGCATTTGTTTTTGTGAAACTAATGTATATGTTCCTTTGCTACAGGTGCAAAGTTCACCTGTAGTGTTATATACTTATCTCTAGTGTGCTAAGGACTAGATTACAAGTGGAGCAATAGGAGCGTAAACGCGATCGCAAGGTCGCAGTGTTCTTTACGCTCAAATCCATATTATTGCTATACTGTATATATATTTTCTATGGGGAGCGTAAAGCGATAAGTAGCGATTGTATTACAAGTTGAAAGTAAATGCGATCGTGCAAATGCAATCGCATTTACCAATCAAACGTTTTACACAACTTTAAAGTTTGTGTAAATAGTTTGTCTAGGTGAAATAGTTACACTAAACACACTATTAATCCCTAAACCACCTTTCCCCCACATCGCAAACTACCTAAATAAACTCTTAACACCTAAACCGTCACCCCCACATTGCAAACTACCTAAATAAACTATTAACCTCTAAACCGCCATCCCCCATCAAAAACTACCCAAATAAACTATTAACCTCTGAATCGCCATCCCCCCACATCACAGTCATAAATTACTCTATTAACCTCTAAACCGCCATCCCCAAACATAGCAAAGTCATGAAGTTATGAAAAAAAACTCACTAACCCCTCTAACATTACACTCCCACACCCCCCAAAATATAAAAAAATTACTAAAAAAACTAAATTACCAATTGCCCTGAAAAGGGCATTCAGCTTTTTTTGTTGCCCAACCCCCCCAATCCCCCCCTAATCTTTAACCCCCCCCCCCCAAAAAAAAAAATGAACCCCCAAATTGGTACTCACCGATGTTGATTGTGGCAGCGCTCCATCTTTATCCATCTTCTTATCTTCTCCCCGGCGTTCCATCTAATTATCTTCATTGTACCGGCTGATGATGTAGATGATGTTATTATGAGTGTAACTGTACTTTGTAATGTATTTTTGATGTGTTTTGTGCAATGTTTTAGTTTCAAAACAGTTAACCAGAGTTCTGAAGTCACAGAAATCATTCTAGCATAAAACGCGTTTCTGCTCCCTCTACACGTCTCGCTGATTTTTCTTGCAAACTGAAAGATGTCAAGATTGTGTAAAACACTCTAAAATCAGAGTAATCTGAATTTAATTTGCATACGTATTTAATTTTTAAAGTGTAACCAAATTGTTCCTGTTGCTAATCTGACCTAAGTTTGCCTGCTCCATTGGAAAGATCAACTGTTGCCTAGCCACTGCACTAACCTTGCTTTGGCTGGGCCTTTTTTTCTAATGGCATGGAGAGTCCAGAAATCCATTTAATAAGTGTTGAGAAATTCACCTCCTGGTCACCAGGAGGAGGCAAAGAACACCCCAGTCAGAGCTCAATCCTCTCACTACCCATACTCCCCTAGTCAATCTTTGCCTCTTTAACTAGGAAGAGGTGAAGATGGTGCTCTGAAGAAAATTAGTCCTTTTATGGGTTGTTTCCCTTCAAGATAGGACTGGGGTTTATGCTTTATCCACATAAACCTCTTAGTAAAAGTATTGGTAGCTGTTAGCTGCTAGAATGACGCAGATAACTTCTCTGTCCTTTTAGCATTTTTTTGCACTGCTTTCCTTCTACTTCAGGTCCCTGTCAGAAGTTTGGATGAAGCTGTTAGACTTGGAAGTGCTGTGTCTGTCAAAGAGCAGAGGCTCTAAGGTAAGTGCCTTTTCCTTATTTAAGGGATCCTTAGATCACCATTTGGAGTATAATATCTCCCTTTACCCTAAGAGCCTGGGGACTAGAATTTTTTCCCCTTATGTAAGAGAATTTATTTTCATTGGCAGTCTTATTATTGCTGCAGGGCACCACTACTAGCTAATAGGGACTAAGGCATGTGAGGGCAGTAATATTTCTTTATTTTATTATAAAAGATTATATTGTGTCAAAGGTGATAGGTGTATTATCCTCATATCCTATTTGTAGTACTTTTTTCTGTTATATACACTGACAGTTATTAGACATCGTTTAGGCAGCATTTTAAAATTAATTTCATCTGTGTATTGTGGCGCTGTTGCTGATCTTGTGCCTTTTCAGTTTCCTATCAATCGCGCACTCCGCTGACTTCCACCTTGGAGACCTGGCGTCAGTGGTTAGCACGATCTTGCTCTGACCGTGTCTAATAATCTTTGGAAGTGGGTTTGAAGAAACGATTCCTCCTACAGTATCGGGTAGTGAGACGGCTCATCCATCTGTCTCAATCGACAGTATCTGCCTAATTTAAGATTATTCAGGAGGTGGTAAGACTCCACAGTAGGTAGCATACTTGACTGTGGGATATATAGGTGTCTTACTATTTTAATCATTGTGGTTATTAGTAAAGTACATTGGAATTAATTATTATTTAATATTATTTATTATAAATTATATATTATAAATTATATAATTTTTTTTCTGTTGGGAAATAAAACTTTAGACCAAAATACTACTTCTCTTCCTCAAAGTGATAAGTGTTTATATTGTGAGGAGAGTCAAGTAGTCCCTCCAGCTCTATTATGTTCTTTATGCTTATCTAATATATTAAAATCAAAATCTAAAAGATCTAAGATTTTTAAGAAAAAGGTTAACCCTTTAGAGCCCTGTGTCTCTCAGGACTCTTCTGCCCTTGACATGCCTCAACTTTCTCCTCAGTCCCCGTCCCTAGTAGTTGCACCAGCAGTGCCCTGTGGCTCAGCTCAGTCTCTTTCTGGGGGAATTTTACCAGGAGACTTTGCAGCATAGCTTCAATCGGCTGCTTCTGCTGCGCTGAGCTCCTTACCTATTGCAGGTAAGAGAAAGAGAAAACCTAAACATATTTCCTCTGACTTGGGAATTTATTCAATAGACAAGACTGCTTTAGTCGGTTTATCTCAGAATTCTGATAATGATCATTCCTCAGCAGCTTCTAACGGGTGAGATCTCGGATTCTGACTCTACTTTGGACAATCCAGTAGAGTCTGAAGAGGTTAATTTTAGGTTTAGGCTTGAACACCTTTGTTTACTACTTAAGGAGGTTTTAGCTACTGTGGAAACTAAATCCAAATCTCTGTAATTTTTCCCAGTTCCTGATCGTATGCCTGAAATCATCACTAAGGAATGGGAAAAGTCGGGAATTCCTTTTTCTCCCTCTCCTAATTTTAAGAAAATGTTTCCTGTCTCTGACTCTATTTTGGAGTTATGGAATACTGTGCCTAAGGTGGATGGAGCTATTTCCACTCTGGCTAAAAGAACTAATATTCCTCTGGAGGATAGTACCTCTTTCGAAGACCCTATGATAGAAAATTAGAGGGGTACTTAAGAAGAATTTTTCTTCAACTTAGTCTTCTTTGGCAACCAGTTGCAAGTATTGTGTCGGTCGCTGGATCCGCTTCCCACTGCTGTGAATCCTTAGCTGATTTGATTTTAGAAGAAACTCCTTTGGAGGAGATTCAAGATCATATAAAAGCCTTGAAATTAGCCAATACCTATATTTGTGATGCTAATATGCAGGTTATTCATCTGAGTGCTAAGTCCTCAGGATTTGTTGTCCTGTCTCACAGGGCCCTATGGCTGAAGTCCTGGTTAGCAGACATGGTTTCTAATTTGAGACTTCTCGCTTTACCTTTTAAGGGGAAGTCTTTATTTGGCCCTGGTCTTGACTCCATTATATTCACTGTGACTGGTGGAAAAGGGGCCTTTCTTCCTCAGGATAAGAAGGCTAAACCAAAGGGTTGTCAATCTAATTTTTGTTCCTTTTGCAACTTCAAAGGACAAACATTTTCTACTTTTTCTAAGTCTGATCAACACAGGAACTCCTGGAAGCCTAACCAGCCTTGGAACAAGAATAAACAATCTAAGAAGCCTTCCTCTGACAACAAGTCTGCATGAAGGGGCGGCCTCCGATCCAGGATCGGATCATGTAGGGGGAAAGACTGTCCTTTTTTTCGAGAAACTTGGAATATGAGACGTACCAGATCCTTGGGCAGTGGAAGTAGTCTCCCAAGGTTACAGGATATGTTTCAAGTTTTGTCCTCCAAGAGGCAGGTTTCTCCTATCAAGACTCTTTTCCAACCCAGTGAAAAGAGAGGCATTCATAAACTGTGTAAAGGATCTATCTTCCCTGGGAGTGATTGTTCCAGTCCCTCCTGCAGAAAGGGGCTTAGGGTTTTATTCAAACCTTTTCGTTGTCCCCAAAAAGGAGGGATCCTTTCATCCTATTTTGGATCTAAAATGTCTCAAAACATTTCTCAAGGTTCCGTCCTTCAAAATGGAAACCATCAGATCCATTCTTCTACTAGTCCAGGAGGGTCAGTTTATTACCACTATAGACCTGAAAGAAGCATACTTTCATGTTTCTATCCACAAGGAACACTTTCAATTTCTGTGGTTTGCCTTTCTAGATAAACATTTTCAGTTTGTAGCCCTTTCATTTAGACTGACTACAGCTCCCAGAATCTTTACGAAGGTTTTGGTGGCTCTTTTAGTGGTAGCAAGGACCCAAGGAGTCGCAATGGCTCCATACCTGGATGATATCTTGGTTCAAGCTCCATCTTTTCATTTGGCAAGATCTCACACGGACTCTCTGTTGTATCTTCTTTGTTCCCATGGGTGGAAGATAAACCTGGACAAGAGTTCTCTAATTCCAAAAACCAGGGTTTGCTTTCTGGGGACAGTCTACATAAAGATCATCCTGACAGATTTAAGCAAATCTAAACTTCTCTCAACCTGTCTCTCCCTTCAATCCTCTGCACATCCTCCAGTGACACAGTGTATGGAAGTTATTGGTCTCATGGTGGCTACCATGGACATTATTCCTTTTTCTCGCTTCCATCTGAGACCTCTTCAACTATGTATGCTCAGACAATGGAACGGCAATCATTCTTTTTTTTTTTTTTTTTGTAATGTCGACTTTATTGTCAAAATGTGAAATACAAAACTGGAAGTCGCAGCTTCCTGAAACAGTTATCGACAAAATTTTACATATTAAACAGTAAATAACAGAGAAGCATATTACCAGTATTCAAGCGGTATATTTACGATATATGATGCAATTACATCGTATATGCTTGTAAAAGGTTAAAGAAAAAAGAGAAGTATTTCTACTTCTCTTTTTTCTTTAACCCTTTACAAGCATATACAATGTAATTGCATCATATATCGTAAATATACCGCTTGAACACTATAGGGTCCAACGAGAGTGGGGGGGGGGGGGAAGAGGAGGAAAGGAAAAGAATAAGTACACTGTCAAGAAGATTGGGTTTACCGGGACCGATTATAAGAGTTATTGATAATTTAATTAATTAATTCATTAATTAAACCTTAAAGGTTATGTCTCATCTGCTAGGGCTGCAATATATCGGGGTTCTTTTCTTCGTGTCCCATCTAACTCAAAAGCTAGGAATCATTATTTCTTAAGGTACTGTTCCCACAAGTTAGACATTTCCGCGTACGTGTCCATCTTGAGATTTTTAAGATAGTAAAACTCTTCTATATTAAGTAATTCTGTAACTTTTGCCACATGAGCAAGGTGGGGGCCTCTATAGACCTCCAATTTCTAGCAAGGAGATATCTCCCACTGTTGGACATTATATAGAATAATTTAAGGCAGTGCTTGGATTTAATTTTGGGGGGCTTGTTTAAGAGCCACACTATAGGGTCCAACCAGAATTGAACCCCAAGTATGGACTCCATTTCTCCAATTATAGAGCTCCAAAAAATTTGAATTGAGTTGCACCACCACCACATATGTGCTAGGTTACCAAAACCATGACCGCATCTCCAGCAGCGTTGAGATTTGTTACTGTTAGGTGGTTTAATTTGACTGGGGAAAGGTACCATCTGTGTAGGAGTTTTAGGTTTATCTCCTGCATGGAGAGGGAGATCGAAGATTTAGTCAGATTTTGAAATATTATGGTACTAGTTTGTGGTAGTATTACTTTACCTAGTTCTTCCTCCCATCTTTCAACAAAAGGGGGTAAATGACCTGGAAGGGTTTGTGTTAGAATTTTGTAGATTGTTGAGAGGGTATGGGTTATTGGAGGGGTACTTATGCATAAAATTTCAAAGTTTGTCAGGGGTCTTACCATGTTCTCGAATTGTTTGTGGTGTGTTATAAAATGATGGACGCGAGTGTAGTGAAACCAGTTTCGAAAAATGGTGTATCCCTTATCTATTATGGCAGATTGGGGGAGGATTGGAACGGCAATCATTCTATCACAGAGAATTGTCCTAGACAACCACATGAGAAAATCTCTCTCTTGGCGGTTTTGTCAGCATAATCTGTCTCAAGGCATGTGCTTCTTGAGACCATGTTGAGAGATTGTGACTACAGATGCCAGCCTTTCAGACTTGGAGCAGTTTGGGGTTCCTTAGGAGCTAAGGGATCCTGGTTGTCAGAGGAACCTGTTCTGTCCAGTTTATTAGATTACAATCGGACAAAATAACATTGGTAGCTTATATCAATTATCAGGGTGGAACTCGGAGTTCCCTGGCTATGAAGGAAGTCTCTTGCATCCTTCAGTGGGTGGAGTCTCACAGTTGTCACATTTCAGCGATTCACATTCTGGGAGTGGGCAACAGGGAAGCAGACTATCTGAGCAGACAGACATTCCATCCAGAGGAGTGGGTTCTTCATCCAGAGGTATTCTTGAAAATTGTTGGGGTGTTCCGACAATTGACCTCATGGCCTCTCGTCTCAAATCCAAGTTGCCCAATTACAGGTCCAAATCAAGGGATCCTCAGGCAGTGTTGGTGGATGCATTGGCAGTGCTGTGGGAGTTTAATCTGATGTATGTGTTCCCCCTTTTGCCCTTCTTCCCAGAGTCATAGCCCACATCAAACAGGATCAGGCCTCTGTGATCCTCATTTCTCCAGCTTGGCCTTGCAGGACTTGGTTTACGGATCTTGTAAAGTTGCCGTCCTCCCCTCAGTGGAGGTTACCATTGAGAATGGACCTCGTTCTTCAAGGTCAGTTTTTTCATCAAAGTCTAGATTCTCTGAGGCTGACTGTGTGGAGATAAAATGATTAGTTCTCTCTAAAAGGGTTTTTTTGAATAAGGTTATTGACACTTTGATCCAGGCTCATAAACCCGTCACTCACCATATGTATAATAAGGTCTGGTGCACCTATCTATCTTGGTGCAAATCTTGAGGTTTCCCTTGGCACAAGGTAAGAGTTCTTTGAATTATTTTGTTTCTCAAAGAGGGTTTGGAGATAGGTTTATCTGCTAGTTCTGTAAACCAGATCTCTGCCCGTTCAGTTTTGTTACATATGAAATTAGCCAATCTTCCTGATGTTCACCCTTTTGTTCAGGCCCTGGTCAGAATTAGGCCTATGTTTAAATGTGTAGCTCCTTCCTGGAGCCTTAATTTAGTTCTTCCTGTTCTTCAAGGGGCTCCATTTGAGCCTATGCATTCTGTAGATATTAATCGTTTATCTTGGAAAGTTTTTCTTTTGTTAGCTATCTCTTCCACTCCTACAGTTTCAGAATTATCTGCTTTACAGTGTGATTTGCCTTATCTTATTTTTTATGTGGCTAAGGCGGTTCTTCTTACTAAAATGGGTTTTCTTCCTAAGGTGGTTTCGGATAGTAATATCAATCACGAGATTGTAGTTCCTTCCTTTTGGCCTAATCCTTCTTCTCAGAAGGAACATATTCTTCACAAACTGGATGTGGTATGTGCCTTAAAGTTCTATCTTCAGGCTACAAAGAATTTTAGGCAGTCTTCTGCCTTATTCATGGTGTACGCTGAAAAGCATAAAGGTCAAAAAGCTACTGCAACTGTTCTCTCTTTTTGGTTGAGGAGTATCATTCGTTTTGGCTTATGAGAAAGCTGGTCAGCAGCCTCCTGAGAGAATTACGGCTCATTCTGCTCATGCTGTTTCTTTATTCTGGGCTTTTAAGAATGAAGCATCCATGGATTAAATCTGTAAGGCGGCTACTTGGTCCTCTTTACATACTTTTTCTAAATTTTCAAATTTGATGTGTTTCCCTCCCTATCCATTCTGTGTCCTCTCTGGCTTGGGTATTGGTTTCCCAACATTAATTGAATGGATTTGTAGACTCTCCATGCCATTAAAAAGAAAACATAATTTATACTTACCTAATAAATGTTTTCTTTCCTGGCATGGAGAGTCCATGACCCGCCCTGAAAGTCTGTTTAGGCAGAATTTATTTTATGTTTCCTTCAGGCACCTATATACCCTAGTGTTCCCCTACCTTCCTTTATTTGCTTGATTAATGACTGGGGGAGTATTGATAGTGGGATGATACTAAAACTCTGGCTGGGGTGTTCTTTGCCTCCTCCTGGTGGCCAGGAGGTAAATTTCCCAACAGTAATTGAAGGAATTTGTGGACTCTCCATGCCAGGAAAGAAAATAATTTATCAGGTAAGCATACATTTTGTTTTTGTTTATCTATTGTACTGATTAACTGTTAGAATACATCTGCCTGATTTTGTTTGTATTGTCTATTTCTACCTGGACTAATCTACTGCTGCTATAACTTTGCCTGAACTGACCTGTCTCTGCCATGCTATCTGCCTGATCATATTTAGACTGTTGAAATGTTTATGACCTTGACTCATTGGATGCATATCCAGGAAGCATTGATTAGTGTGTTCTATCCCTTCTCTATACCTGGGTGGGTTCACTCGTGTTTGTTGATATGTGTATCAAGGGGTTGCTGCCTTCTGTATCTGCATATCCTGATTTTTTAACTCCTGTTTTACTGTTTTGTTTGCACTACTGTTTTTATGATTTGGTTCCTGTATCCTGGCTGTGTTTGACATCTGTCTCATTTGACTACTCTTCTGAATTCTTATTTGGCAAATGCATGCATAAGGGCATTTTCTATATGTTTTATTGTCTACAAAATTATATATTTTTTTTAACTCTTCTGATGGTTTAGAAAAATGTAAATAAATAGCCCCAATACACATCGGTGCAAACAGTGAGGTAAATGTGCTTTTATTGTACCTAAATATGTAACTTTAAAAATATCTCCATTTAATATACACAATACCTAATCATGAGTATTATCAAATCTAATTTTTTCTTTATGGTTTAATTTATGTGCATGGTTAACATATAAACAAATTTCTAAAAAGAATGCAATTTGCTAAATAGCTCATGGTGCCTAAAAAGAAAATTAAATTAAAAGCCAGCAAAAGAATACATTTCTCAGATAGTGTAGAAGTGACCTGGGTTAAAGCACAACCAAACTGACCTTTTTTAATATCTGCAAATGGTGTAATATGCTACAAGAGGTGTTCTTATTTCTAAGGTAATATTTCAGTATATACATTCAGACTGCTAATTATTAAAACAAATATCATAAATCAGCCTACAACTATATCTATACCAGTTTTGTTTTCAACAATAAAGCATACAAGACAGTGACATATTAAGGCATAGGCCAATGAGGCCGGTGCCTAGGGCAGCAGATTTTAAAGGGGCAGCAGAATTTTGAGTCCCTAGGGTCACTCTACTGAACTCAGGGCCGGGTGGCTAAATCAACCAGGGCCCGGCTATTGCTATCCTATGGGATTGTATGTGGGTGCGCATGACATGGTGACAGTGGAGGCAGAGCTCACTTGCGCAGCCTTGCCTGGACTGAGAGGAAATGCGGTATTCTTCCTGGCTCCACTGCGTGATTGAGACTCACACAGACTACACAGTGCAGTGTGCACTACACCGTGACCACTGTGAAACAGCATATGCCTTTCTCCCTTCAATACATCTTTATTAGGCATTAAAATACTTAAACGGATAAGTCACTAAATACTTGTACATTTACTGTTTGTCTATCTGTCATACATGCAAAGAATAAGTATTTATTGCTGAATCTATACAACTATGTGACTTAAAACACAACTGAAAATATGTTGTATGCATTTAATACATTCAGAAACAATACAAGTGTATACTTTATTATGTTTGTATCATGTGACTTTATCCCCTAGGATACAATTCCTAAACCTATCATAACTACTGTTGTATTTTTTAAGTACTTTTAAAGGCCAGTTTGTATTTTCATTACATATTTATCCAAGCAGATATTTTGCTTAAATGTTTAAGGTTAAACAACTACCTATTGACAAACTATCATACAGTGAAGGATATTTTTTTCTGATATAAACACTTTAATCATCTGACTTGCAAAATAATGTCTTAAAATATATATATATATATATATATATATATATATATATATATATATATATATATATATATATATGTGTGTGTGTGTGTGTGTGACCAGAGTGAATGCAAGCCCTGGTGAACATCTACGGTACTTAAAAAGACATTATTTTTTAAATTTTTTACACCCTGCCCCAAAAATATGTTTAAAAAAGGCCTTAAACCTGGGGTGGGGGGGCAACAGAATTTTGAGTGCCTAGGGCAGCACAAAACCTAAATACGCCCCTTATACAAGATGTAAATACTTTTTAAAGTAAGGGCTGAATAAAAAAAAAACAGGATGTTTTACACACATAAACTTTATTTTCTATAAATAGGCTGCCATGTAGAATATAAAAAAACATGCATATATTTAAAATTAATTACAATTTTGTTTATATCTAAGCCAGCACAATCTAGAACACACATAATCATTTTCATTATATAATAGAAAAGGCAAATAGAGTATCTCTATAAACAGAACTTTAAAATATCAAACAACAACAAAAAACAGTTTTAAACACACTCTATCAACAACAGCAGTTGTTTGACTTCAGAGAATTAATCATGGCATATTTTAGATACTCACCTATAATGAAGGGCAGGCAGTATTTTTCACTTAATACTTTAATCTAAACTAATGCAAGTGTGAACATCACTTATGGTTTTTTTTTTAAATAACTTTAAAATTTGCTGTATTTGGTGGGAAATAGGCACCATTATTTTTTAAAATTGTTCTACATATATAAAAACTACATATCTGACAAGACTTTCTGGATCATCTCACCTAAGCAGAGAGCAATAGATCAATTGGCCCTAAGTGCCTGAAATGTATTGAATAGTTATGTTAATTTATTAAACATGCAAACATTTGACATTGTTTTACAAAGCCATTTGCAAGCATATTGTTGCAATTGATATTTTCAGAAGAGATATAAACATATACAGAATGATACATCTTTTTCATAGTTTTTAAGATCAATTAGCAACCACTCTAACATGATTTTTATATTATCCATAATATTTCCTATATATAGGCATATGTATATATATATATATATATATATATATATATATATATATATATATATATATATATATATATATATATAGCACCTAAAGCCAAATAATGTAATTGATCAACATACACATTGATATTTACTCTAAACAAGAAAGTCATTTTTAATTATTATTTTTTTAAAGTACTGCACTATGGTATATCTCAGATCATAATTTTACTGTTTTATTACTGCAGTTATATTTAAAATTACAACATATTTTATAGTAAAGTGAATCTTAAACTTTAAATAAGGAAAATGCACACAGTATTACACCATTAATATATTCCTTTACTAGAGACTAACATAAATTATAATGCAAATGTATGTGCTATATAAAGATACTTCAAGCAAAAGAGAATATACAGCCAGATTACGAGTTTGGCGTTATGAGTGAAAAAGCTTCGTTATGGCCAATAACGATGCTTTTTGACTTCCACCGGTATTAGGAGTCTTGTCAGAATAGCTGTTCCACACACTTTTTTGGCCGTCACGCAAGCGGGCAGAAGTCTTCATCCAGACGGCATCTTCTATCTTCATCCATCTTGCGCGGAACGGGTCCATCTTCAAGACAGCCAGCGTGAAGCAGCCTCTTCTTCCGATGGCTGTTGAAGAATGAAGTTTCCCTTTAATCAGCCAATAGTATTGAGCTCGCATTCTATTGGCTGAGTGGAATAGCCAATAGAATGTGAGCTCAATCCTATTGGCTGATGGGATCAGCCAATAGGATGAAAGCTCAATCCTATTGGCTAATTGCAACAGCCAATAGGATTTTTTCCCCCTTAATCCTATTGGCTGATAGAATTCTATCAGAAAATCGTAATGTAAGGAACGCCATCTTGGATGACGTCATTTAAAGGGAAACTTCATTCTTCAACGAACGCCATCGGAAGAAGAGGATGCTCTGCGCCAGATGTCTTGAAGATGGACCCGCTCTGCGCCGGATGGATGAAGATAGAAGATGCCGTCTGGATGAAGACTTCTGCCCGCTTGAATGAAGACTTCTGCCGGCTTTGATGAGGACTTCTGCCCGCTTGGATGAAGACTTCTTCCGGCTTCAATGAGGACTTCTGCCCGCTTGAATGAGGACTTTGCCGCCTGGATGAGGATGGATGTCCGGTCTTCAAAAACTGTAAGTGGATCGTCGGGGGTTAGCGTTAGGGTTTTTTTAAGGGTTTATTCGGTGGGTTTTATTTTAGCTTAGGGTTTTGGGTAATGTAAAAGAGCTAAATGCCCTTTTAAGGGCAATGCCCATCCAAATGCCCTTTTCAGGGCAATGGGGAGCTTAGGTTTATTTAGATAGGATTTTATTTGGGGGGTTTGGTTGTGTGGGTGGTGGGTTTTACTGTTGGGGGGTTGTTTGTATTTTGTTTTACAGGTAAAAGAGCTGATTTCTTTGGATCAATGCCCCACAAAAGGCCCTTTTAAGGGGCCATTGGCAGTTTAGTGTAGGCTAGGTTTTTTTTTTATTTTGGTGGGGCTTTTTTATTTTGATAGGGCTATTAGATTAGGAGTAATTCATTTTTATTTTTGATAATTTCTTTTTTTATTTTGTGTAATTTAGTGTTTATTATTTTTTGTACTTTAGATAATTGTATTTTGTTAATTTAGTTATTTAAGTCAGGTTATGTTTTATTTTACAGGTACATTTGTATTTATTTTAACTAGGTAGCTAGTAAATAGTTAATATTATTTACTAACTAGTCTAACTAGTTAAAATAAATACAAACTTACCTGTAAAATAAAAATAAAACCTAAGATAGATACTATTAGTTATATTGTAGCTAGCTTATGGTTTATTTTACAGGTAAGTATTTATTTTTAAATAGGAATTATTTAGTTATTAATAGTAAGTTTTATTTAGAATTATTTTAATATGTTAAAGTTAGGGGTGTTAGGGTTAGGGTTACATTAGGGTTAGGGTTAGACTTAGGGTTATTTTAGGGGTTAATATATTTATTTAGTGTTAGTGATGTGGGAGCCCAGAGGTTTAGGGGTTAATAACTTTAGTATAGTGGCGGCGACGACATTGGGGGCGGCAGATTAGGAGTTAATAAGTGTAGGTAGGTGGTGGCGATGTTGGGGACGGCAGATTAGGGGTTAAGAAGTGTAATGTAGGTGTTGGCGTTGTAGGGGCGGCAGATTAGGGGTTAATAAGTGTAATGTAAGTGTCGGCGATGTAGGGGGCGGCAGATTAGGGGTTAATAAGTGTAGGTAGGTGGCAGCGACATTGGGGGCGGCTGAATAGGGGTTTAATAAGTGTAATGTAGGTGTCAGCGATGTAGGGGGCGGCAGATTAGGGGTGTTTGGACTCAGGGTTTATGTTAGGGTGTTAGGTTTAAACATACATTTTTTTTCCCCCATAGACATCAATGGGGCTGCGTTACGGAGCTTTATGCTCCACGATTGCAGGTGTTAGGCTTTTTTTTTAGCCGGCTCTCTCCATTGATGTCTAGGGTGAAATCGTACATAAGCACGTCAAAACACTGCTTGTGTTTGGTTGAAGCATGGAGCTCAACGCAACCATATCGCACGCATAAGCTGTTTGCAAACCTGTAATAGCAGCGCTATGAAAGGTGAGCGGTGAAAATAACTTGCAAGTTATTAGCGAGCCAGCCATAACGCAAAACTCGTAATCTGGCTGACAATTAATTATTAATATTATTGTATCATTTTTATGGGTAATGATTACTTCAACAAATTAAATACATATTTTAGAAGATTCTAAATAATAAAAAATTTAAACTCAGGAACAAAAAAATTACAAATTGTGTTTGAAATTACATATTTTTCAGTGTTAAAATAATATTAACTACTAAAATTGCTAACATCATTGAGACTACACAAATTTAATTATATTGTATCTTTAGTACATACAGATTAATTTAGAATCAATTTCTATACAAATCAGACAAATCAGAATATTGTAAAAATATTGGGATTCTGACTTCCAGGATATATAAGGTTCATTAATTAAGTTTTATAAGGTTCATTACAATTAAATAACAATGCAATTCCTTTTTGTTTAAAAGGCAAAATAAATAAACTTTGTCATGCATAAAAATATTTTTTTAAGGTGTTTAAAGATTGCTGTTTCAATGAATGAAAGACATTGTCTAATGTTTTAAGTTTGCACTTAAAGGGACACGCAAGTCAAAATTAAATTTTCATATAGAGCATTCAATTTTAAACAACTTTACTATTTACTTCCATTAAGAAAATGTGAACATTCTTTTTATATTTATACTTTTTGAGTCACCAGCTCCTACTGAGCATGTGCAGAATTTCACAGAATATATGTATATGCATTTGTGATTGACCGATCGCTACTGTATTTACTGGTCCTTTAATATGGGCAGACTCAATGGGCCATTTAGTTCTTATCTGCTTCCATATACATTCTCTAGGTTATTAGTGACACAAGAACAATATAGATAAAGAGGCAGCTCTCTTTCTCAACTAGCTAGAAGTAAAAGGTCAAATAGACTAGTTCTATTTTATTTACACATTGCCAAACTTTCCTTATTGTTCTCCTTCATAATTGATTTAATTATGTTTTGGCACAGCTTACCCTTTAACTAAACCTAACATAATTTTGATATGCGTTATATGTATCTATCATGACAAAATAATTGGATCTCATAATGCATACCAAGGGAAAACTGGAATGCACTTCTGTTATATTTTACTTGCATGTGAGAAACCAGAAGAGATACTTCTAGTTCCCTACTACTGCAGAAAAGTTCTTCTCGGTGTTTAATACTACTCCATAGCTTTGGACATCAGATGTCAGTCTCCATTCTCAGATGTTTTAGACCTGCAGTTTCAAACTAGCCAAGTTCATTTCCCAGTGGTCTGACACTGTGTTCCTTTACCTGATATAATCATGTTTCTTTTCTGATATGATTCCTTGGATCTTAGCCTTTAGCTTGTCTGATGCTTACTACATTTGATTCAATCATTGCCTTTGACCTTCTGATACATTACCTTGAATTTTCCCCTTCTCATGCTACCCAATATGTTTTTTTATTCCTTTTGATTATGGTTAGTACCTCTCAAATCTTATGCTGGCATTTGCTGACTGTTTGCCATCTCAATGTGTTTTGCAGTCCAGCTTACCCAGTGATCCCTAATTAACTTATGTTTATGAACAATTTGCCTTTGTGAGTCATTCATATTTCACTGCATATACTAGCCATGTGTATACCATTATGCCATGGGTAAAATTTACATTTAATATGGCTTTTATGACCTTTGAAAAAGCTGGTCAGGTGAAAGGCGTCAGGGCAGGGGGAAGGATTGGGGACTTCTTTTTAATAGGACTGAAGCAATTTAAAAATAATATACATCTACTTTAGTATATCTGAACAACAATTTTTGGGATGGCTCCTTAGCAGCCCACTATACAACTTTAATAATAGGTCTAACTGTTGAGTGTATATATGTTTACTGCAACAATATAATAATATGAATAGCTAAAAATAAAGTATAGTGGAACCATTACGGTAATTGCTAACAAATAAATATAATAAATATTCAGTTTTTTTATAACATTATTTTAAGTGTGAGAAACAAATTTGATTCACACAGTGCTGTATTGTAATCTTGATCTGAACCATTTCATGGGGAGTCCTCCATCAGTCTCGGTATTATAATTGTACATAGTTACCCCAATTTTTTTTTCTAATAAAATAAGAGTTATATTTTATCAGTCATCTTCCAGAATCCTATGCTGTAGGTGTACCACTTTGTAAACTTTTTTTAAGTTTCTGTGTGCATGGCTACTACGCTTATTTGTGTCATGGATACTACACTTCTCATTAGTAGATTTCAATTTCATCTTTTTAGAAGTACTGAACTAACATCAGGAGATATTTTCTTCTAAGTTTTCCTTGAAAGCATTTGTATCTCTAAGCCTTGATAGAATCATTTTACTTCTAGGTTTCCATAAGGGAATAGCAGTTGACTAGTCCATCAAAGCCAACATATCTTTACTTAGTGTATTTTTCATTTTCAAAAATGGTCTAAAGAAGATATATGGAATATGTATTTAATGTACTTGAGCTGTGAAGTTTATAGCAGACTGTCTAATGAGTTCTCACTAGCAATTAAGGATGGAATAGTTCAAGTTTTCTAGTTCCACTGGGTAATGTGCTTCCAACTAGCCCTTAAAAGGAGGTAACAGATTTTAAGGTAGAAGCTCTTCTGAAGACTTCTTCCAAAAAAGGAAAAAAATGCTTTTATCCTTTTTCTTTGTTTCTGGATTTTTGCTTTTCTACTATCTGCCTTGACCCTTTACTATCTCTGATACTGTCTCAGCCTACCTGGTGTTTGTCAACCTTCTGACTTTAATAAGTACCTCCCTCTCCTTACTCTCCCAAACCTATTACTTTCTATCTATATTTATAGTTCACTGTGTTGCTGAGTCTCAGTCTACACCTGTTTGAAGTCCACTATATGTATCAGCCAACCTTAAATCATTCATTTCTAGCTTACACCTATTTACATATTGATATTGCCATGTATTAATGAGTCCCCAGAAAACTCTTGATACGGCTTGCCCTTAACATTTGTCTTGTGATCACCCACATCAAGGATCCCACAGTTCTCCTGCATCTGCCAGTAGATTCCATATCATAACTGATTCTGTAAAAAAAAATGAGTTCCTGACGGTAACATGTAATTTTCACAAATAGGTCAGCAGACTTCCTTGCACATATTAGCACATTTGTGTGGGTTTAGAGGTCAAATCCTATAAATTGTGCTTTAATCAAATTCTAAGGCATTGGATGGAAAATGTACGTGAAACCTAGGAGCAAGCCAGAATACTTTTAAGTCAGCCACATGTTTAGTTGCCAGCCACATGCTATGTAGAATAATCAAAAAGGTTAGGAGTTAAAATTAACATTTTAGGAGTTCTGAATGACCTGTTCAAAAGTTTTAGACTGAAAGAATTCAATAAATCTGAAAGATGACAAATTCACTATAATAACTTGTATTTTAAAAGGTTAACCCATTTTAAAAAAAAGTATGGATAATATTCTAAAAGTTTTAAAAGCTTCAATGTAATTCATTACACAGCACAAACATCAGTAGCACACGTTGACTAAATTAATACAGTTGTTAAAATAATTGTCTAATACTAAATCTTATAATTGCTAAATAAAAAAACAAGCATCAAACAAATGGTTAATAAATAGACTAAAAATATTTGTAATTCTTAACATTAAATTGAGTTGTTTAAATGGAATACGTCAAGTCAGTGATGCAAAATACTACTTAAAATGCTGGTATGTGTTTTGTAAAATGGTATTGATTCCTAAAAATATAACTTTATTAACTTGCAATTTGGGAGTTCATAACTAACCATATTAAAAAAATATTCTTGAGTAATCATAATTAATGCAATTGGAAATGGTTTCCTTCCAAAGAGAGCAACTCCAGTTTCAGCAGAAATATATTAGAGATAAAATATTTTGGGATGCAATATATTTTGTCTGTTCTGGTTGTTGAAAGTATTCCCATATACTTAGTCATTATCGTAGACACATTCTGTGGACAAAGAGACATATGGATCAGAAAAAATTTTTCACACCAAATAAAAAAGAAACATTAATAGCTAACTTATAGGGATAACCCCTGAAATATTTCAGAACACTGAGGTCCCTTTGTCAGGCAAGTTTCAGTTCACGTACCTTCACCAATGTCGTCATAGATTTCTCCATCACTGCAATTGCAAAGCAAATGTATAGAATGTAAATATTAATTATCACAACAGAAACATCTTATATTAATCATTTATTGCAACAGAAAAACTATATAAAGAATATAAATATTATTGATGTAGACTTTTTTAACATTAAACATTGGTTCTAGAAACACAGCCAGCACATACTAAGTATAAAAATATATTTATATTTCAAGAATCTTATAGTGCAGGTTCATCAGGACATGCTTTACATTAAAGGGACATGAAAAAAAAAAAAATTCTTTCATGATTTACATTAAAAATAAAATTTTAAACAACTTTCCAATGCACTTCTATTATCAAATTTATTTCATTCTCTTGGTATAATTTGTTGAAGGAGTAGCAATGCACTACTGGTTTCTAACTGAACACATGAGTGAGCCAATGACAATCGGTAAATATATGTAGCCACCAATCAGCAGCTAGAACCTAGGTTCTTTGCTGCTCCTGAGTTTATCTAGATAAACCTTTCAGCAAAGGTTAACAAGAGAATAAAGCAAATTAAATAATAGCAGTGAATTAGAAAGTTGTTTAAAAATGTATGTTCTGTCTAAATCATGAAGGTCTAATTATGACTTTACTGTCCCTTTAATGTTGCCCAGTGATATCACATATACAAGCATAGCTGTACTCTAAAAGCTCAAACCACAACATGTTAGCATAATAAACTATAACTGGGCTTAAGGGAGCAGCCCTTGACATCTGGAGGAATAGCCTGACATTTAACCAATAGCAATTTATTTTATAAGGCAGTGAGAGTGATATGTTTTGCTGTAGCTGCAATAGATAATAGTGGTGGGTTGGACCAATAAGAATGAATGCAGTGGGGGAGTTTGTATTAATGGTTAATATTTTGGGAGTCTGTGTAGTAGATTGTGGTAAGAATAATAATGTATTGAGGAAGATCATATAAGTTTCAACGCAGTGTGTGGAGGTAACTTGCAACAAGGTTAAAGTGGTTGGGAAAGTCTGTGGAGTAGAGGGTTCAAAGGAGTCGGAGCGTTAGTGCAGTAAAGCTTCATGCATTGGCAAAAGGTTGTGGTAAGGGATTATTTTAGGAAATGAGGTCCAGGGTCTTAACTAGAAAATGAAAATATAGAAAGGAAGAACAGCTAGTTAGAGATCCCAAACCAGAACTGTTGAGAAAAAAATCAGGAGGGCTGGGAGCAGTCCTTTCATGAAACACCATAAACCTGTTCTCCTGTTAATGTTTGTATAGAATTATGGAGTCACTGCTGAGATAATGCACATGGCTCAGTGCTGGCAATGCTGTTGACATTATAGACGAAATCACTAGTATTTGCATGTGCATGCTGCGGGTTAATGCACATGAATGATAAATAATAGAGTTTTGTCTCCAGTTGGGAATGGAAATCAGGAAAACATATATTATAAATGTATTAAAAAACAAAATATGTAAACCATGTGGGTGCCTCTTCTGTTCTTCATTAGCATGCACAATATATCAGTTGGACTACGGGGAAGCAATATTTACAAAAATGTTTAGCAACTTACTTGTCAATTACATTACTTCTTAAAACATAGCCATCTGCAAGAAAAAAAAAAAGTATTGTTTAAAATTTATCAAGGCAATCATTTAATTTTGTTTAGAACTTAATAGATTTATATATTGTGTGTGTATATTTATATATTTAAATTAAATTAAAGGACCAGTCAACACATTAGATTTGCATAATCAACAAATGCAAGATAACAAGACAATGCAATAGCACTTAGTCTGAACTTCAAATGAGTAGTAGATTTTTTTATAACAAATTTCAAAGTTATGTATGTTTCCACTCCCCTTGTACCATGTGATAGCAATCAGCCAATCACAAATGCATATACGTATAGTCTGTGAATTCTTGCACATGCTCAGTAGGATCTGGTGACTCAAAAATTGTAAATATAAAAGAATGTGCACATTTTTTTTAATGGAAGTAAATTGGAAAGCTGTTTAAAATTACATGCTGTATCTGAATCATGAAGATTTAATTTAACCTGAGTGTCCCTTTAACAGTAAAACTACACAAATTAGGTTAGGATTCTTCCATTTGTAAATTTAACAACTGCAAATAATACAAATATTATACATTTTCATAGATATGTTTGCAGTTACTAACAATTAAGTTATCTTGCTTATCTGGTTATTTTATCTAATACTAATCAGAATAAAAAAAAATGGTTTGCCACTTTTATCCCTAGATACAATGTGGAAAAGTAAATGGAGGACTTACATTTTCCATCGTTATTTCTACAAAGGAGAGTAGTTTCGTTTGTGTGTTGTATGACTTCCAACGACTCCCCAGGTTTCAGTGGTAAATCTTTTGATCCAAATTTTTTTGAGGTCAGGGTGGATGCTACTTGTGTTATTGAGAGCACTTTAATGTCACCATTAAACTATAAAATAAAAATATATCAAGTATTTACTAAAATGCATTAGATGTAATGAAAACATTTCAGTTTATTTATTGCATAACCAATGGAGATAAAAAAAAATAATCTAAATATGTTCCCTTTCAAAATTAATCTTAATTTTAAGATCATAGCCTTCTCTCTGGCTGAGATAGATATCATTTTCTACTCAATAACTTGAGAGAAAGAATATGTAAATGTGTGACTGTACTAAGCATCTTCTATGATATAGAAATTAAAATCTATTTGTAAGTATGTGCTAAATTCAGAAGTGATAAAGGAAGCCCTTGTTTGTAGATTAAAATTAACCTGTTGCAATCCCATACTCTGTGAGCAGAACTAATAAACCCTATTTTAATGAAAATATAAAAAAATAAGGTCTGTGGAAATGTACCACTTCAGGCAAAATGGCTGGGTTTCTTGTAACAAGTAAATGATCTTAATAATACAGCACTCTACTGAGTTAATGTATTCATTTTATTGTCTTATTGTAATGCTATAAATGATATAAAAACATATTTTTTGTAACCTGAGTCTTACCCAGAAAGCTGATGATATTTGATTTTTTGTTTTCCTACAGGGTTGACTTAAATCTCTTTATGTGAGCATCTGTTTTAGTTTTAATGCGGAGGGCACATGGATTACCGCAAGTCTCATACTTTTTTTCCCCCTATACTATAAAGCAGAAAGGAGGGGACTATAGTGGTTTCCATTTGGATACTTTTTTTAATATCTTTTTCTCCTAAGCTTTACATAGTACTGTAGTTTCTAGTTACGCCTCTGTTTACATATTTACATATTTACCATATTTTTTATTGTATGGGATCACACTGTGGTTTTCAGGTTAAAATACTTTTTATTATTATAAAATATCTGTTAACTTACAAAGGCAGCCTCTCTACAAACAACAATTGATAGCAAAAATTCCTTGCAAAAAAAATAATTGGTAAAAGCAAGGTGGAGAGTCCATCTATTGTACCTGAGAGCTCTGAACAATCCAGGATTTAAATATTTATTAATTGTAATCAGACGAGCTAAATTTAGCTTACTTGGCACTCATAGGGGATGACAGGGTGAAAACAAAAACACTTTCCACATAGGTGTTTTAATAAAAACTTCATGAATGACCACCATTTATATCAATATTTAAACAAGAACACCATACTAATATTTAATGTTATACGATCACTCCTATTTATAAAGACGGAAAGGTAGAAAAAGCGAAATTTAGTTGTTCAAGATGGAGCTGCTAATAGTCATATAAATTGTTTCTTATGTTTGTCTAATGCTCTAACTTAAAAGATTTATTTTTATTTTTATTGTTTAATTTTTGTTGTAGTTTTATATGCCAGGGTTATGACACAATATTGAATGTTGCAATGTTTTTTTTTTTAAATATTAAAAAAATGAATACAAATTAGTAAACATACTGCAAAATATATAGATATATTCTTTATATTATTTAGAATATTTTACAATATGTTTAATAATTTTATATATTTTAAAAAATATTTTAGATGTAATATTTCAATAACGTGCTTTAAGATTACTAAGTTTTCATGTGCGTTAACCCAATCACATTAAAATCTAAATGGCAAAACATGATGCACAAAAGACATATTTTACATTCCTATGTTCTTCACATAGAAAATAATGTACTTTTTATTATTAAATATATATATGATACTGTTCATGTCAACTACATATCTATACCTATATATTTATATGAATAGATATACAGGTATAGGTATATACATAGAAATATTTATTTAAAAATAAATAGAACATATTTTTCTATGTGAAGAACATTGGATCGTGAAATATTAATATTTCATGTGGTTTAGTGTTGTTGTTTTTTTGCAGTTTTGACGGTGCATTGACCACGGTCCACTCGTCTTTCTTCATGCATATTACAGACAAGAATAAATGGTTCCCGTGACAACATCCAGAAGACAGAAACTGTTCTGGAAGGAGTAGATAACGTTTTTTCAGAGTTCTGTTAGTAAAGTACTTGCAGGACCTGAGAAGCAAATATGAGCCCCTCTATAACTCAAGAAATGAGACAAAGTGGCAACAGAGAAGTGGTCTGTTTTTTTACACAACTAATAAAAATTACCTTAAATTTTTTTCTGAATTCTTTTTCTTCTTTTTCAAGCTTTTTAAGAGTCTTGCTGTCTCTGTCAGCTGATTTTCCAAGGGTAGAGGATTTTGTGCTTATTGTTAATCTGTCACATTGAATGAAAAAAAAAGTATTTACTTTTTTTTAATGTAAATGCTATGGTTCTTTTCCATGACTTTCCGCATCAGGTAATATATTTATATGTATCTTATTGCCTGTTCTAATAAAAATTAGTGTGGGTAATTGAGAAAAACAATTTAGTTGTCTATCTAGTCATAAAAAGAACATGTTATCCTTATGCTAAATCACTTGAAAGAAATTCAGCATATCTAAAAAATATGACATGAACCCCTTCATGTAAAAGAGGAAGATATTTTACCTCAACATGTCTTTAGCTCACCAGAGTAAGGGTTCTGTGAGCAGTTATACTTTAGCTGCTTTCATCTGCATGATAAAAAAACAATAGCCAATCAGCATCAATAGTGCTGTGCTCACACTTTGCTTTAGTGTGATCTTGTGGGATTTCACAGTAATTTGGGGAGATTTCATAGTAACGTTTCTTAAACCGAGAAGGGAAATAAAGTGACTGTGTCTGCACCGGCCAGATGCACGCTCCCTTGCTAGTCCCGAGACTAACATAATTTAATGGGATATAAAAATAGATTAACATGAGAAGGTTTACCATTCAGGGAATACTAGTGAAACAGGAAGTCTGTTTTGTCCATGATAATTTTAGGATAGAATGCAACTTAAAGGGACAGTCTACACCTTAGTCATCTTAAAGGCTTACTTTAGTTTAAGATGAAAATATCCTCCTGCACTTTTTATATGTCATGCAGCAGTAAAAGTAAAAAAGTTATTTTAAAATGACTATTGTTTCTGGTCACAGTGAAATGGCTGCCAAGCTCCGCCCACTGATTTCATCATAATCTGGGCTGCATTAAAGGCTTCGCTAGTTACAAAAGACTTACTAATTGGATTCAACAGTCTGTTAGTGCTATTCAGCAGAGAGCATAGATGCAGCCCAGATCATGATGTCATCAGTGGGCGGAGCTTAGCAGCCATTTCAAAGTCACCAGAAACAATAGTCATTTTAAAATAACTTTTTTACTGTTACTGCTGCATGATATAGAAATGGTGCAGGAGGATATTTGCAGCTTAATCTAAAGTAAGACTTTAAGATGACTAAGGTGTAGACTGTCCCTTTAAGTTATCAACATGTCAGCTCCCTCCTCTCCCTGAGGGCAATGGCTACACTGATCATTTATATTTGCTCATTTTGCAAGCAAACAAGTAACTAGTAAGTTGTTTGCTGTTTTTTAAAGTCAGTTTTTATGGTTAATTTGATTTAGTATGTTTGGTTTTTACTAAATGAGTACTGTTTCATATCCCTTTAAATTACCTTTTCAACGGGATGTGGCTATTAATAACATTTTGAGGTAAAAGATCTTCATTTTTCACATAGAGCTATTCATGTGATCTTTTCTAGTGATCTTTTTACAAATATGCTGCATTACTTTCAAGTGCCTCCAAATTTGAGAAACATGTCCCTTTAATAAAAAATTGTCCTTTGTGATCTAAGACTTTATATATGTTCATTTGTTCTTGATGCTTTAAATGGAGACTCTAGCAGCACTTGTCATATTTGGGAATCTAATGTTAAAGAACATGTCTTAATTGTGTTTGACATCTACAACTACATATATCATGGTACATAGACTCTTGTTTTCCATGAGCAGAAATAATTGTAATAAAGGTCATGAAAATTCTATTTTATTTTATAACACAAATTAATATTTTTAATTATGAAATTTAAATGTATCATTTGTTTCGAGAACTCCTCCTTTAGTTTAACTAATTGCTTTAATTTTGTGCAGCCGGTTAGGAATTATACAGAGGTATTTGGTGCATTGCTAGTAGTTGTATGAAAGGCTAATTTTGAAAGCACAAAAGGAAGAAGGTTATTTACAAATCTAAATTAAATCTTAACAAGATTCTTATATTACAGTGTTTTTTTTATTTTAGAGTGGGGGGGGGGGGGTTGCTTCCTTAATTAGCGTCCTATAGGTAAGTATAGAACTGCAGGTGATACTTTTTTATCTGCAATAAATAAACATTTACTTAACGTTACCAAATATTCAGTATTTGTTTATTATTAAACGAAACAAATACCGAATAGTGCAGGGCAGAAATATTCTGAAAAACAATTTTTTTCAGAATATTACTGCGTAGCGCTATTCGGTATTTGTTTCGTTTAATAATAAACAAATACTGAATATTTGGTAACTTGTTCCAAACTAATTATTCAGTGCTGCAAAAGTATATGTGTATAATGTGTATATATATATATATATATGGGAAATGACGGAGGGGACGCAACTGCTAAGAGCTAATAAGTAGTGACCCACCAGTTCTTGGACAAATACCGGTATGGCCTCAATATGACTTAAATGTGGTGCAGACCCTTAAAATAAATTATATGGGTTTTAAGACAGAGAAAAAACCTGAACCTAGTATATCAGGATGAAAGACAGGGAATTCAGCACTCTTTTCAAAAAGTTTTTTATTTAGCTCATCAAAGTAAAATGAGGGGTATCCCAAAAAAGAATAAACTTGAGTGGCCACAAGAGAGGACAATCTCTAGCATTTATTTAGCGAAACATATTGTTTCAAAAATACAGATACAATATGTCTATAGCAATAGACCAAGAAAGAAATTGTACATACAACAGAAAAAATGAACACAAAATAATAAAACAAACCTGACCGGTCAGGGGTTAGCGTGAATACCTGAACTTTGTACATATACTGACATGGAATTTCAACAGGTATACCTATATTACAGAAGATAGCTAAATTTGCTGTCAATTTTCATGTCAGACAGAGATATCTCAATGTGTGAATGGTGAAGTAACTATATTTCACACGGAGCCTTTGTCATACTACTACACCCAGCTGCGAACGGCACCTTCAAGTATAGGGTTAATTGCCGGGCAGGTATAAGAATGGGATCTAAGTAGATACTGACATTTGCGCCCACAGAAATATGGTGTAACTATGGGCAATACATATAAGGCATATTTTTATATTGTGCATACAAATAAAAAGGGAGATATATTAGTGAGACACACTTTTTAAACTACTACACCCTACTGCGTGCGGCACCTTAAGATATAAGGCTTAATGCCGTGCAGGTGTATAGATGGGATCTAAGTAGTTAATAGTGTATCTCATAATATGTACATTCGTCTGTTAGTAAGCAGGAAGCAAACAGTATAGGCGTAAGCATGGGACGTAGCTCAGCAGGAATAAGTAGCAGGCAGATAGTAGCATATATTTTTCTGTTAGTTGCTAGACAGTCCCGTGCAAGCAGTCTTAAATGCATGAGGATGAAAAGTTCATGATAGAGATGGTAAGCATAAGTGCAAAGTGGGAGACTGCACGGTAGTTGTGCTTAGTAGTGATGTTATTTCGAGACTTGTAGTTTTACCCTTGCAACCGGGTAGCAATATCCAGTTCTTATATAGATGTGCCTATTTATCAGGCAAGACTTATAATGGCATACGACCTGTTTCCTGCTCAATCCCAGGACTATTGTATGGCAAGCAGTCCTTTGTGGATCCCCAAATCCATCTTACAGGAGATCCTTCATGAGCGTAAGTTTGCAGAGCTGTTAAGTTCAGTGGCGTTCACACGAACCTCATGTTCCGTGTCGGCTTGTCCAATGCCGACGCGCGTTTCACCCGCTGGGTGTGTCGGGCTTCGTCAGGGCGTGTGAACGCCACTGAACTTAACAGCTCTGCAAACTTACGCTCATGAAGGATCTCCTGTAAGATGGATTTGGGGATCCACAAAGGACTGCTTGCCATACAATAGTCCTGGGATTGAGCAGGAAACAGGTCGTATGCCATTATAAGTCTTGCCTGATAAATAGGCACATCTATATAAGAACTGGATATTGCTACCCGGTTGCAAGGGTAAAACTACAAGTCTCGAAATAACATCACTACTAAGCACAACTACCGTGCAGTCTCCCACTTTGCACTTATGCTTACCATCTCTATCATGAACTTTTCATCCTCATGCATTTAAGACTGCTTGCACGGGACTGTCTAGCAACTAACAGAAAAATATATGCTACTATCTGCCTGCTACTTATTCCTGCTGAGCTACGTCCCATGCTTACGCCTATACTGTTTGCTTCCTGCTTACTAACAGACGAATGTACATATTATGAGATACACTATTAACTACTTAGATCCCATCTATACACCTGCACGGCATTAAGCCTTATATCTTAAGGTGCCGCACGCAGTAGGGTGTAGTAGTTTAAAAAGTGTGTCTCACTAATATATCTCCCTTTTTATTTGTATGCACAATATAAAAATATGCCTTATATGTATTGCCCATAGTTACACCATATTTCTGTGGGCGCAAATGTCAGTATCTACTTAGATCCCATTCTTATACCTGCCCGGCAATTAACCCTATACTTGAAGGTGCCGTTCGCAGCTGGGTGTAGTAGTATGACAAAGGCTCCGTGTGAAATATAGTTACTTCACCATTCACACATTGAGATATCTCTGTCTGACATGAAAATTGACAGCAAATTTAGCTATCTTCTGTAATATAGGTATACCTGTTGAAATTCCATGTCAGTATATGTACAAAGTTCAGGTATTCACGCTAACCCCTGACCGGTCAGGTTTGTTTTATTATTTTGTGTTCATTTTTTCTGTTGTATGTACAATTTCTTTCTTGGTCTATTGCTATAGACATATTGTATCTGTATTTTTGAAACAATATGTTTCGCTAAATAAATGCTAGAGATTGTCCTCTCTTGTGGCCACTCAAGTTTATTCTTTTTTGGGATACCCCTCATTTTACTTTGATGAGCTAAATAAAAAACTTTTTGAAAAGAGTGCTGAATTCCCTGTCTTTCATCCTGATATACTAGGTTCAGGTTTTTTCTCTGTCTTAAAACCCATATAATATATATATATATATTATATTATATATATATATATATATATATATATATACATACATAGTTTTGTAGGTCATGCCTTTTTAAAAAGGCATTCAACTCAAAACAAATCCTCCATAAATGTTTAAAGATAGTTAAAAATGTTATTTGTATTCATTATTTATTTTGCCTTTTTGCCTGTAATTTACCTTTAGAATACATAATGCATGCTTAAAGGGACAGTGTACTGTAACATTGTCTACCCTTAAATGTGTTCCCAATGATCCATTTACCTGTTAAATTGCATTAAATAGCTTACAAATAGTTAATTTACCTTTGTTTTGTTGTTTGAAATAGCTACTTTTGTCTGTTGTATCCCCTCCTATACTGAATGGCTATATTAGAGCTATGTAAACAAGAAACTGTAGAATAATTTAAACTCCAAGTGAGGGTTCTGAGATATTGTACTAAAATGTTAATTTTCAATTGTACTTGCTTTTGTGTAATCAGAGAGAGATGATATAAGGAGACAATTATTTATAGGAAAAAAAAAGATAAGGATGTCTGCTCTTTCTGCAAGCTTAACCAATTTGAATGTGTTTTGGTTTTAAACAGCAAAACCACCTATTTTGCATAAATCAATAAACAAACCTAAAGAAGCAATTTCCAATACATTTTATATTCTAAGGGGAAGCCAATTTTCCAGTACACTGTGTCCCTTTAAGTATGCCGCATTTTGCCTAATCCTACTTGGACTAGTGGAAGAGTTCATAGCATCTGTTCTCTGACAGGTCATTGCAGAGGAGGCTTTTCAGTGAGTCTTTCTAAAATGTTCTGAAATAGCAAACTATGCAAATTTTGCTAAGAAAATGTTTTTAAAATATTTATTGTATTATGTACATATATATATATATCTATATATTTATGTCAATATAGTTGAAAAAGTGCACTCCCACTCGGTAATAAGTTAAGTACCAGGGTGCAAAAAGTTTTCAATAAATACAGTCCAGCAACAGCACTCTCTGGATTTAAATCACAGCAAACTTTATTGTGAACGTTTTCGGAGCATTCACTCCTTCCTCAGACAATCAAAAAGTGAACAAAAGAGTGCTTAAATAAACATACAGGACTCTCCTGCTTCCTCTGTATCCAATCACAAAACAGTATCACAAATCATCATCATTGCATACAGGTGATAATCTCAACACGACATTAGGGACATAGAAAAATGTCAATCATAGGATATGTACTACATATCAAAAGTGCAAATTATATTCATAATATCAATAATGTATAAAGTGCATAAACCTAGTGACAAATCATACCCTCTATACACGTAGGAATTAGACCCAGGAGATAAATCACCACAATCATAATTATCATTAAAATCGTGCAAAGCCAGGCTATAAGGACCTAAACATAGAGAACTCACCGTTTTAGAAATATAGCACCTGCTATCCATATAAAACCAAATCATTACGGGCCTATGTATTTAATATGTTTACACACCATATTGTAAGCCTCCATTTACAAAAACTACAAACATTTCCAGCTTGGTGTTCTGACGCTGTATGAGGGGGAGGCGTGTATCTCTATTTATGTTTAGCGCCTTATAGCCTGGCTTTGCAAAAAAGCACTGTTTTGTTCACGTTTTGATTGTCTGAGGAAGGAGTGAATGCTCCAAAAACGCTCACAATAAAGTTTGTTGTGATTTAAATCCAGAGAGTGCTATTGCTAGACTGTGTTTATATATATATATAAAGAGTTTAATGTTTACTTAAGCAAAGGAAACTAAATTAAACTGGTGTATGTGTCTTTAAATACTTAAATGTTTTAATTACTAATTTTATGATAATCTAGGCATAATAAATGTAATTTCATATCCTGGCTCTACTTGCAACAAAAAAGATCAAAGTGCAATAAAAAAGTGTTACTCAACATAAATATAAAGTTTTCATTAACCCTTTCGTGGTGGTACAATAGTGATCTCATCAGAACGAAGTAAACATTATTAGTAAAAATTAAATCACACGCTCATCAATGTTATCGTGTGATTTCAAGACAAGGATCGGTTTATGAGGGACTACATACGCTGCTAGGCACGCCCCCAGGCCGATCCTGGCCTTTCGCCAAAGGAGAAGCTGCAGAACGCCATGTATGGTAGGACGTTCCATGACGTCCTAACAGCGTTAAAATCCAGCGCTCATCGAACATCCTAACGGCGTAAAGGGGTTAAACAAATTGTTTTCATTATATTTCTTACGTTGATTCCAAAGGAGGAGGAGGGAAGTCGCTTGTTTCTACATCATCATAAACATCACCGTCTGGTTCTGAAACAAAATGAAAATCAATTTTTTGTTGTCTAGAAATGCTACAAAACATTATTTATGTTTTTATGTTATATAATATTAATTTTGACATATTCTTTAGTTAAAAACAAATTAGAACTACATATATAGCGTTTGATAAAGTATAAATAAAATAGTATTATTTCGGCAGAATAAAACATAGCTTTGCCTTATGTCTCTCATTTTATATAGTGATGATAGTTGTATTTGGAAACCTATGTAGAAGGATATGAAAGCCAAAACTTTTCTTTCATGATTCAGATAGCGGATGTAATTTTAAACAACTTTGCATTTTACTCCTATTATCAAATTTGATTCATTCTCTTGTTATCATTTGTTGAAATAGAAACAATGCACTGCTGGGAACTAGTTGAACCCATCAGATGAGCCAATGACAAGTTGCATATTTGTGCAGCCACTAATCACCAGCTAGCCCCACAAGTGCATTACTGCTCCTGAGTCTACCTAGGTATGCTTTGCAACAAAGGATACCAAGAGAATAAAGCACATTAGATAATCAAAATAAATTGGAAAGTTGATTTAAATTGCATGCGCTATCTGGATCATGAAAGTTTAATGCTGACTTTACTATCCCCTTAAGAATTAAGGTGGTAAAATGGTTGTGCTGTAAAGTTTGGTGGTTGTGGGGTTTAGGTATTATTATTGTTATCATTTATTTGTATAGCGCCACAAAATTCTGTAGCGCTGGGTACGAAGATAGGGGTATACAATGACAAGGATAATCTACAAGATGTGTGACCTTATTATAGACGTACAATGACAAGGATTTGTGCTAAAATACAAAACATAACAAACTAGACAAATCTAGTACAGGAGGAAGAGCTCACAGTCTACAGGTTGCGGGTGCAGAGACATAAGGTTTGGGGTAGCTTGTGACATAGATTGCAGTTGCAGCAGTGAGTCAGGCAGTTCAATAATTATTTTGGTTAGGATGAGAGATGGAGGAGAGATGGTAAACCTCTCTGAATAGGTGGGTTTTCAAGGAGCGTCTGAAGCTATACAGGTACAGTACAGGTACAGTATACGTACACTATACATCTGCTTCCTGTGCACATACCAAACTATCCTGCCTTTTAGGTAGGGATGGGCGAATGTTTCGCAACATTTGAAAAATGGCACGAATTTTAACACATTCGTTCGTTTGAATGGAATTTCGAATGTTTACATAACATTCTAACATTCGATTTTCGAATGTTTGGTTTCGAATTTTACGATTACATTCGAAAATATTCTTTTCGAAAAATTCGAATTTAGATTGTAATAGTATTTCTAATGCTTTTTCTTTAAATGTAATATTCGAATTGTGCAATATTCTAATTTAAAAAATTTGAATTTAGATTGTAATAGTATTTCTAATGCTTTTTCTTTAAATGTAATATTCGAATTATGCAATACGTGTATTCGAATTTGAAAAATTCGAATTTAGATTGTAATAGTATTTCTAATGCTTTTTCTTTAAATGTAATATTCGAATTATGCAATATTCGAATTTGAAAAATTTGAATTTAGATTGTAATAGTATTTCTAATGCTTTTTCTTTAAATGTAATATTCGAATTATGCAATACGTGTATTCGAATTCGAAAAATTCAAATTTAGATTGTAATAGTATTTCTAATGCTTTTTCTTTAAATGTAATATTCGAATTATGCAATATTCGAATTCGAAAAATTCAAATTTAGATTGTAATAGTATTTCTAATGCTTTTTATTTAAATGTAATATTCGAATTATGCAATACGTGTATTTGAGTTAGAAAAATTCGAATTTAGATTGTAATAGTATTTCTGATGCTTTTTCTTTAAATGTAATATTCGAATTATGCAATATTCGAATTCGAAAAATTCGAATTTATATTCTAATTCGAAAAATTTGAATTTATATGTTTGTAATAGTATTTCTAATGCTTTCTTTAAATGTAATATTCGAATTATGCAATATTCTATATGGAAACATTCGAAATTATATATTTGTATCTATTATGTATCAATTTACTAGATTCCCGCCCTACCACATGAACTATTGAACTTCTGAAAGTATTTGTTAAATAGAATGTTAAATTCGAAATTTCGAATGTGGACATTCGATATAATTATAAACATTCAAATTCGAAAGTGACATTCGAAAACTGTAAATAACATTCGATTTTCGAATTTTTAAGAATATTCGTTCTTATCGCCATTCGGATTTAGAATTCGAATTTCGGTAATAACATTCGTTCTACATTCGAAATTCGAAAATTTACACATTCGCCCATCCCTACTTTTAGGTAGTGTAACAGCACGCATGCCATACAAAAATAAGAAAAATCACAAATTAAATTTGGGAATTTTTTAAGTTAAAAATATAGAATCTCTAACAATCTGAAACAATATTAAAGGGAAAGTGTATGTTAAAAATGGATTTTCCACAAACGTTAAAAAAAAGGTTAACATTTCTTTAGATATGTAGCTCAGTATCCAGTTTGCCTTAGAATAGGGTTGCCAGGTGTTCAGTATTCAACTGGACAGTTCAGTATTTCTGCAGGCTGTCCAGTAAAATCTTCACAAAAATACTGGACACTTAAATTCCAGTTTTTTTAAAGTCCTTGTGTGTTAGCTAAATGTATAAGGTCTCCTATGCCTCAACACATAACAAATGTGGAGCATAAAGAAGTGGGTGGGGCAAAGGGGTCTATTAATTTCTGTTTGTGACTGTGTGTTACTGGCAGCTAAAGAGGTAAAATGATTGATTTATATGTTACTGACAGCTAAAGAGGTAAAATGATTGATTTATATGATACTAGCAGCCAGTAACATATAAATCAATCCTTGTATATGTGGGATCAAGAGTGTTGGCTAATGTAGAGCTTTTTGTGGGGTTGGGGGGGGCATTATGTGACCTCATCTACCATTGTGCTCAGTAGCCAACAGATTTCCCAATGTGCTTGAGGAGGACAGGCGGAAACCATACCTGTGAAAGAGAAGCAATCCCAATAGGTTTTCATTCAGTCATGCACAGTTTGCAGGCTGATTTAGCTGATGTGAATAAGTAACAGAATAGCTATTCATAGTTGTGCTTTTTTCAGGTTATTTTCACTCTTCTATGACATCATTGACAACAACTTAACCACGTGACTTTGAAATAATTTTAGCACCTTCAGATGTTCAACAATCACTAACATTTATATATATCCTGTAGAAAGTTAAGGTTTTCACAGTTTATTTTCACTCTGCGTTGACAACAACTTTAAGGAACATGAAAATATCACCTGAACATCGATATGTAAAAAAGGAAGATATTTACTAGATATGTGCATGGCGAAAAAATTCGTTTCGGATCGATTCGGAATTTTTCGAATTTCGGTTCGGATCGATTTGAATTTGGAAAAATTTGAATCGATTCGGTTCGGATTCATTTCCGATTCATTCGGATTCGAAGAAATTCGTCTGGATTCGGTTCGATACGGTTCGGAAATTCGGAAGTTCGGTAAGTGTTAGGTGGGATTAGACTAGTATTATGTACTGTATATTAGGTGTAACCCATAGCAGAGTGATATAACCTAATATACTGTACAATACTAGTGTAATCCATGGCCATCCAAATTTACCGAATAAATCCGAACTAATTCGGATTTATTCTATAAATTCGGCAGTATTTTAATTCGGAAATTCGGTTCGATCCGAATCTCCGAATTTTCCGAATTTCCGAATCGATCCGAAAAGAATTGCACATATCTAATATTTACCTCAAAATTTTCTAAGTATTTACACCCCATTGTAATGGGACTTTAAGCAGCCAATCAGGATACTAGTCCCAGGACTTGGACGGTAGCATGTGCAAGCACAGTCATGTTATTTCCCTGTTCAGTTTAAGAAAGCTTACTATGAAATCTCACAAGATTTCAGTGAAATCTCATGAGATAAAGCAAGGGACCTCAGCACTGCTAATGCTGATTGGCTATTGTTTTTTTTTTAACTTGCAGTTTGACTGTAGCTGAAATATAACTGTTACCAGAGCACTTACTGGTGTAAGCTGAAGAAATTTTGAGGTAAAATATTTTCCTTTTTTAAATAGAGATATTCTGGTGATATTTTCTTGTCAGCTTTTTACAGTTATGCTGCATCACTTTTGAATGATTTGGCAAATGGGTGTTACGTCCCTTCAACCACATAACTTTGAAATTATTTTGGCACCTTGAGATGTTCAACAACAACTGAATATAGATAGCACCACAATCACTAACATTTATATATATCCCATAGGAACATATGATAACTTCCTCACAGACATCTAAAACCTTTCAGCTTACTTTACAAACCCTTCAATATTCAGTTTTTTCCCCCTGTATGGATGAATACTGAAAGTAACTCCAGGACTTTCCTCGAATCAAAATGAATAACCAGGATTCCACTCAGCATGTGTCAGAACCAACATATACATATGGAGTCATCCCAAACTTCACCAACACAATACATTCACAGGGCTGGATTAACCGACGTTAGCTACCTGTAGCGAGAGTTTTGTACCAGCACTAGCTACAAGTAGTAAATCATTAGCTATCACACTTCACTCTCTACAAAACAAAGCAAGTACTCTTGTAGAGTAGCCAGAGGTTGTGGCTGCCTATACTTTTAATGGGATTTCCAAATGCATTGTAGCTAATGTCATGTCCCCATTAGGTCTAGGGATGGGCGAATGTTTCGCAACATTCGAAAAACGGCACAAATTTTAACACATTCGTTGGTTCTAATCGAATTTCGAATGTATACATTACATTCTAACATTCGATTTTCGAATGTTCGGTTTTGAATTTTATGATTACATTAGAAAATATTATTTTCGAAAAATTCGAATTTAGATTGTAATAGTATTTCTAATGCTTTTTCTTTAAATGTAATATTCAAATTATGCAATATTCGAATTTGAAAAATTCAAATTTATATGTTTGTAATAGTATTTCTAATGCTTTCTTTAAATGTAATATTCAAATTATGCAATATTCTATATAGAAACATTCAAAATGATATATTTGTATCTATTATGTATCAATTTACTAGATTCCCTCCCTACCACATGAACTATTGAACTTCTGAATAGTATTTGTTAAATAGAATGTTAAATTCGAAATTTCGAATGTGGACATTCGATATAATTATAAACATTCAAATTCGAAAGTGACATTTGAAAACTGTAAATAACATTCGAATATAGAATTTTTAAGAATATTCGTTCTTATCAACATTCAGATTTATAATTCAAATTTCGGTAATAACATTCGTTCTACATTCGAAATTCGATAATGTGTAATTACCAACATAGCTTTAGATTACAAGTGGCGCACTAGTTTCTGCGTGCATGCAATATCGTGTTTTTCTGCTTTTTGCGCACAACATAAATAGCAATCATATAACAAATTGAAAGTAATTGTGATCTTCAGGTTTGTGTGACTGAAAACCTTGCATAAAGAGTAGTGCATTATTAAAAAATTGCACAAAAATCAACAAATACATTTAAAATGACAGTTACACTCATATAAACAATATCTGATAAAAAGTATTCATAAAAATATAATATTTTTTTTTATAAGGGCTCAAAGGTATATAGTATGTGACAAGGTGTTTGACTGTATATATGTATATAATATACATATACATGTCTATGTATTTATGTGTTGTGTTTTATTGTATATTTACTGTACATATTACTTACAGGGTAATGTTCTTATTGTAAATACATATTTCTATATATCTGTATGCCTGTATATATATTCCTTTAGATATATAGGTATAGCTATCTATTTAACATTAACATTATCACATATATATATATATATTTAATATTAAAAATATAATTTTTTTTCTGTGTGATAAAAATAGGAATATAAAATATGTATATCGTGCTTCACGTTTTGCTGTTAAAGTCTAACATGGTGTGTGGTTAGGACACATGAAGAATTGCTAATCTCAAAGCGCATTTTTTAAATATTAAATATAAAAGAGTAAAAAATATTAATAATAATTCTTAAAAAAATATTATACATACTGTAGAATATTCTAAATATATCTATATATTTGACAGTATGTATAATGCGTTTTAATAATAATTATTATTAACATTTTTAATATTTTATATTTAACCCCTTAGTTACCAGACCATTTTTCAATGTTCTTGCCGTTAAGGACCAGGGCTGTTTTTACATTTTTGCGGTGTTTGTGTTTAGCTGTAATTTTCCTCTTACTCATTTACTGTACCCACACATATTATATACCGTTTTCTTGCCATTAAATGGACTTTCTAAAGAAACCATTACTTTCATCATAGCATATAATTTACTATAAATAACCCTTCACATGTATATATATTTTTTAGTAGATAACCCAAAGTATTGATCTAGGCCCATTTTGGTATATTTCATGCTACCATTTCACCGCCAAATGCGATCAAATAAAAAAATCGTTAACTTTTTAACAAACTTTAGGGTTCTCACTGAAATGACTTACAGACAGCTTGTGCAATTATGGCACAAATTGTTGTAAATGCTTCTCTGGGATCCCCTTTGTTCAGAATTAGCAGCCATATATGGCTTTGGCATTGCTTTTTAGTAATTAGAAGACCGGTAATTGCAGCTGCGCACCACGTATTACGCCCATCAATTACGTAGCTTGTAGGATTAATTTTAGCTTTAGTGTAGAGATTAGCCTCCCACCTGACACCTCCTAACCCCTGATCCCTATCAAACAGCTCTCTTTCCTCCCCCACCCCCCTATGGTCACCCCCATCTTAAGTACTGGCAGAAAGTCTACTAGAATGAAAATAAAAGCTTTTTTTTTTTTTTAATATTTTTTTTATATTCGCGGCAGTGTAGGATCCCCCTTACCCCCCAACCTCCCTGATCCCCCCCAAAAAAGCTCTCTAATCCTCCCCCTTTTTACCTATTTGCCGCCATCTTACGTACTGGCAGCTGTCAGACAGTACACTGTTTGCTGCAAATTAGGCTCATTTAAAAAATAAATAAAAAAAAGACCCATTTTTTCTGTAGTGTAGTTGCTCCCCTCAATACCATACCCCTCCCCACCCCAGATTCCTTTCCTATATCAGATTGCACATAGGATCCCCCACATTACCCCTCCTCCCCCTCCCTCCTTCCCCCTCCCTCCTTCCCCCTCACTGCCACTGCGGCTCAATATTTTTTTGTATATACCTGTAGCTTGGCTTAGCGGTCCTGCCCTCCTCCCGCCCCCCTCCAGCGATGGGCCGCCCACCCACCTCCCTCCTAACCCTCCAACACCACCATCGATCAGCACCATCGCTGGCCGATGCAGAGAGGGCCACAGAGTGGCCCTCTCTGCATTGGTTACTGCCTAAAGGGTATTGCACAATGTCTCAATATCGAGGCCTGAGAGTGACTGGAAGCGATTGCGTTCGCTTATAGCGCTCAATTTGAACGAGAACGTGCCTGGCACGTCCTCGGTCATTAAGGGGTTAATATTTTAAAAATGTGCTTTGAGATCATCAATTCTTCATGTGCGGGTTTGTGTTCCTTCTTCGCTTTCTGTTGAAGTTTATGGGTAGAATACGTTAAGGTGATTGTAATATTCTTGCATTCTGTAGCTTGCCCAGAATGTAAGGTTTAGAACGGTGTCTACTTGAGGACTACCCACTTTACGCTTTCGAGAGCGAGATTATTTATACACATGAAGCAGGTAAGTGATAAAAAGCTAAATAATGTTTTACAAATAACATGCTCTATAACAAATTGTGCCATTATTTATTACCAACCTTGAGATACCACTGGAGGTATTCTGTAAGGAGAAAAATAAACATTAGTAAGATATTTATAACAGGGATGTCCAATAAGTGCATATGAAGAGAAAGCCGGAATGCTGGAAAGCAAATGTCTTAATTGTTTTAAACTATTAAAGTAAACAGGCTACGTAAAATATTCTTATGTATAAACAAGGTTAAAATAAAACATTTTAGCTAAATGTATGCCACTGTTTGACTTGCTCAGTAACAATATCTACCTGACACTAGTTGATGCACATGAAAAAACAATCTTAACACATTTATAAAATAGGCATAATTTAACATATTTTTGCCAAAGTTGGCTATGATCATGAGAAATACATACTTTGTTCAAAAGGCAGAGATCCCAGAAAATGTTATATCACATCCTAAATAATGTTACAATGCTCTTCTTTTGTTTAATTTGCTTAATTCTCAGCCTGAGAATTAAGCAAATTAAAAAAAAGAAGAGCATTTCTTTCTGACAGACTTTCTAATGGTCACAGAGGTGTCCTCTGTTAGAGAGACCCCCTCCAGGTCCCATTAGACTCTCTAATGGGGGCTGGAGGGGACTCTTTCTAACAGAGACTCTCTGATGGTCACAGAGATAGCCTCTCTGTACTTGTTTGCACTTGCACAGGGAGTAGCCCGCACTCGGTGTCTGAACACCTAAGGCCAGCCCTGTTCAGAAACCTTTGTTGAAAAAAATATATCTAGGTGGACTAAGGAGCCACAATGCCCTAATGGGAGCTATCTGCTGATTGGTTGCTATATAAATATATGCCTCTTGTCACTGACTCACACAATGAGATTACATATACGGAGCACGCTTGAGCACCAGCGCTGAAGCCCGCGCCGCACGTAATATCACCTCGCACATCAGGGTATTACATATACGGCGCTTATGAAATGAAGCGTAAATTCAAATTTCTGGAGTCGCCAGTGACTTACAGCACTTTAGAGACTGCCGGCGCTGAAGAAAATTAAAAAAACAACACAAAAATCTCCCGTAAAAGTCTAACCCGCCTCCCAAAAAAACCCCTGACACGTAAAACCCCTATATCCACCATCAAACCCACATCGAAACTAATATTAAAAATATTAACCCCTAAGCCGACAACGCAATATGCTTAATAAAACTATTAACCCCATAATCCGCAATTTACCCACATCGCAAATGACCTAATAAAAGTTTTAACCCCTAAATCCGCCAACCCCAACATCGCAAACTACCTATTAAAACTATTAACCCCTAATCCGCCATTAACCCACAACGTAATAAACCTAGTAAACTATTAACCCCTAATCCGCCAAACCCACACAACGCAATAATGCTAATAAATCTATTAACCCCTAAACCGCCAAAGCCCACAATGCAAAAAACTAATCACTAAGCCCCCTAAACTAACACCCCCTAAATTAACCTATTACATAAATTAAAATAAAACTAAATTACAATTAAAATAAAAAAACTAACATTACTTTAAAAAAAAAAAAAACTAAGTTTAAATTAAGCTAAAATTACAGAAAAAAAAGTCTAACATTACAGAAAATAAAAAATAAAATTATCAAAAATAAAAAAATTATACCTAATCCCTATAAAAATAAAGAAGCCCCCCTAAAATAAAAACACCCCCTAATCTAATACTAAACTACCAATATCCCTTAAAAGGGCCTTTTGTAGGGCATTGCCCTAAGTTAAACAGCTGTTTTCCTTAAAAAAATACTAAGTCCCCCTCTAAACGTAAACCCCCCACCCACCAAACCCCACAAAATAAAAATAAAAACTAACACTAAAAAAACCTAAACTACCCATTGCCCCTAAAGGGGCATTTGTATGGGCATTGCCCTTAAAAGGGCATTCAGCTCTTTTACTGATCTTAAAAAGGGCATTCAGCTCTTTTAAGGGTGCCAATAACCCTAATCTAAAATATAAAAACCCCACAAAAGTTTAAAAAAAAAAGCCTAACTCTAAACCCCAGATAGGTACTCACGGTTCCTGAAGTCTGGTGGTGAAGTCTTCTTCCAAGCGGCGATCGATTCCTGAAGTCTGTCATTGAAGTCTTCTTCCAAGCGACTACCTCTTCTATCTTCATCCAGGACCGCGGAACTGAAGACCTGTGACCGCGGAGCCATGAAGTGTGGAGGACCCTCTTTGTACGATCTCCGCCGTACACTGAATATTAAATTCTAGGTACGCGATTAAAAATGGCGTCCCTTGAATTCCTATTAACCTGATTTGATTCTTAAAATTCAAATCAGACAATAGGATTAGAGCTACTGAAATCCTATTGGCTGTTCAAATCAGCCAATAAGATTCCAGTAGCTCTCATCCAATTGGCTGATTTGAATTTGAAGAATCAAATCAGCCAATAGGAATTCAAGGGACGCCATCTTTAAAGGGACACTAAAAACATGCTTAAAATCCTTAAATCTTGCTCCTTCTAATCAATCAAAATCAAGTTAGCATGAATGTCTATGCCAACTTGTCATCTTACCCCAAATTGTTCAAAAAAAGTATAACAATGGTTTACCTGTGCTCTTTGCTAGTATGCATGCTGCCATATTGTGACGTGCGTTACACACAGATACACCAGTCACATGACACACACGCATATTGTTCTATTATGTATTTGCTGCTTAGAGGAATCCCATCTGCAGCACACGCTCACTGTGATGCATGCAGCAGCAGCACATGTGATTCTTGTAGAGCGGGTGCTGCATTGTTTGTAGAGCTATTGTTTCAAATGTGACTAATAGTAATAAGTATTTTCAACATAGTAATACATAAGTTAGTAAATGCACGGCTTCAGGAACAAGAATTGAAAGTAGCAAGCTCTGGGGAAGAAATGGGAGATCAGCCCGGAAATAAAGGCTAAGCCTTGCATAGGAAAATACAAGCTCCGGTTATTTCAAATGGTTGCCAAGCACTCCTGACCCTGCAGTGCATAATACTGCACTGGGAGATCCTTACACTTCCAGCCTGAAAGTTAGATTACTCCTTGGGCTCAAAGTGTGACTCCTACTGCCGGCTAAGTGATTGACATTAGTTTGAACATGCTCCCCAGTATGTAGAGTTTCCAGACGCTGGTAACAGGCTGCAGTTGTGGGGTTTGCAAATGCTCCCTGGCAGTGACAGACTAGGCTGCCTTTTGTTAGCCGGCAGTAGGAGTCACACTTTGAGCCCAAGGAGTAATCTAACTTTCGGGCTGGAAGGGTAAGGATCTCCCAGTGCAGGATTTAAGGATTTTAGCAGGCAGGTGTTAAGTGTCCCTTTAATCACGTACTTTGAATTTACTATTCAGTATACGGCGGAGATTATACAAAGAGGATCCGCCACGCTCCATGGCTCCGCGGTTGTCGGTCCTGCTCTGATGTCATCTCCACTCCGGCTTGGTCTTGGATGAAGAAAGAAGAGGTCCCCGCTTGGAAGAACACTTCACCGCCAGACTTCAGGAACCAGTCGCCGCTTGGAAGAAGACTTCACCGCCTGGAACAGGACCTTCTCCGCCGGACTTCAGGATCCGGTCGCCCCTTGGAAGAAGACTTTACTGCCTGGAACAGGACTTTCTCCGACAGGAACAAACCTGGGGGTTAGATTTCGGCTTTTTAAAACTTTTTTTTTTTTTAGATTAGGCTTATGGGCCTTCTTAAAAGAGCTGAATGCCCTTTTAAGGGCAGTAAAAGAGCTGAATGCCCTTTTAAGGGCAATTCCATTACAAATGCCCCTTTAGGGGCAATGGGTAGTTTAGGTTTTTTAGTGTTAGGTTTATTTATTTTGGGGAGTTTGGTGGGTGGTGGGTTTTACTGTTGGGGGGACTTATAATTTTTTTTCACTGCAAAAGAGCTGTTTAACTTAGGGCAATGCCCTACAAAAAACCCTTTTAAGGGCTATTGGTAGTTTTGCATTAGATTAGAGGGTGTTTTTATTTTGTTTTTGTTTTTTGATTTTCATAGGGATTAGGTATAATTTTTTTATTTCGGATAATCTTGTTTATTATTTTATGTACTGTTAGACTTTTTTATTTTCTGTAATTTTAGTTTAATTTAAACTTAGTTGTTTTATGTTTAAAGTAATGTTAGGTTTTTTATTTTAATTGTTTGTAATTTCGTATTATTAATTTAGGTAATTGGGTTTAATTTAGGGGGTGTTAGGCTAGGGGGCTAAGTAATTTAATTAGTTATTTGCGTTGTGGGTTTTGGCGGATTAGGGGTTAATAGTTTTAATAGGGACTTTGTGATGTGGGTTATTGGCGAATTAGGGGTTAATAGTTTCAATAGGGACTTTGCTATGTGCGTTAATGGTGGATTAGGGGTTAATACATTTATTAGGTAATTTGCAATGTTGGGGTTGGCGGATTTAGGGGTTAAAACTTTAATTATTAGTTGTGATGTGGGTTTGATGGCGGATATAAGGGTTAATACTTTAATTAGACATATTGCGTTGTGAGGGGTTGTCAGTTTCGGGGTTAATACTTTTATTATTAATTGTGATGGGGCTTGATGTCAGATATAGGGGTTAATATACTTAATTAGTTATTGAGGTGGGGGATTGTGGTTGACAGATAGATAGATATTGCGCATGCGTTAGGTGTTAGTTAATATTTTCAGGCAGTTATGGGAGTTATGGTGCTCACATACTCAGCGCAAGGCTTGCTGCTGCAGCTGCCTTTGTGTGGCGAGGTGTAAATGGAGTAAAATTTCTCAATTTTCGCCACGTAAGTCCTTGCCCTGAATATGTTATACCGATTTGCGACGCAGTTCTATGTTAGCTTACGGGAGTAACAATTGCGGCCGATGGGTAAAATATACGTGCCGCATTTATATGCAGTGCCGTATATGTAATACCAAAATTGCGTAAGAACTGTTGGCCCCCGGCTTTTGCGGGCGACGCTGTATATGTAATAGAGCCCAATGTGTTCAGCTAGCTCCTAGTAGTGCATTGTTGCTCCTTCAACAAAGGATATCAATAGAATCTGGTAATAGAAGTAAATTAGAAAGTTTTTTTTAAGTTGTATGCTCTATCTGAATCATGAAAGAAAAATTTGCGTTTCATGTCCCTTTAACCTACCTACTACTTTAAGGGAATTCACAGTTTTGCAGAGTCTATACAGCTTCAGCATACTATTTTTAGACACTGCAATATAAAGGCTGTTGATTACCTCCAAGACTTACACCAGCGTTCCCTCTAAGGCCAGTTTTGTGAGCGGTTCCAGCAGTGAATCAGTTAATTAGAGCAATTAGCAAACACTAAACAAGGCAAATTGCAAGGTATGGTTCCCTTATTAACCATTTCATTGCTGGGCTGCTAAAAAAAACTGTTTTTAGAGGGAACACTGACTTGCTCCTGTAAATTTAGTGTGTGCACATGCACCAGGGTTGCCACTTAAAACACTTTTTAAATGACCTTTTTATTTAAAAGTGTCTTACAATAGTGTCAGTATGCTATTCACATAATATAATATCTCTTTAAAAAAATTTCTGTAATAGTCATAGGATACAGCTCAGTTAAACAATATATATCTTAAACATGATTATATATCACACTGTTTACATCTTTATACAAAGGCTCTCAAATATACATGAATAAAATTGTATGAAGTTGTTAAAGGGACACTGAACCCAAATTTTTTATTTTGTGATTCAGATAGAGCATGAAATTTTAAGCAACTTTCTAATTTACTCCTATTATCAAATGTTTTTTATTCTCTTGGTATCTTTATTTGAAATGCAAGAATGTAAGTTTAGATGCCGGCCCATTTTTGGTGAACAACCTAGGTTGTCCTTGCTGATTGGTGGATAAATTCACCCACCAATCAAAAACTGATGTCCAGAGTCTGAACCAAGAAAAAAGCTTAGATGCCTTATTTTTTATATAAAGATAGCAAGAGAACGAAGAAACATTGATAATAGGAGTAAATTTGAAAGTTGCTTAAAATTGCATGCTCTATCTGAATCACAAAATAAATATTTTGGGTTCAGTGTCCCTTTAAGTAATAATAAAAGCTGGGCTGCGCCAACCTTAAACTAGGAAATTACAGTAAATAGCAATTAAAATTGTAATTTTATTAGCAACATTGAAACTGTTTTACAATCCATTTCATCTCCATTGCTATGCCCGTTAAGAACAGATATTCCTGCACTGATCAAGCAGTCACTGTGTAGAATGTTACTGTGTCAGGGGTTTAAATACTGCAGTATGTCCTCTCTAGGGGCATCAGAAAAACACAATTTTCAGAGGTAAATAACAGAAAATAGGCAAAAACAATAATGAAAGTAAGATGTACATTCCCCCCCCCCCACACTTTTTCCTAAGCCTAATTGGTAAATTATATTTTCAGTTTAATGTGTTTTTAATGGCAAATAATTAAAGGGACACTAAACATTTTTTCTTCATCATTACATTCTGTTGAATCGGGGACCTCAACTCTCCCTCTATGAGTTTGATTTATCAAACCCTTCACTTCCCTTCGACTGTAGGTTCGCACAAGAGAACCAGCAGCCAGGATTTATCAAGTCACCGCTGCTTCCTACCCTCTTCCCCACCTCTTAGGTTGAGATTTTAAATCTCCCCGGTCTCGTCCAACCAAGGAGATTTACAGCTCCTGCCCACGCGTGATTGGCTGTGCACAGGCAGGGGGAGGGGTTGCACGCGAGTGCAAAATAGTGCTTGTGTGCAATGTTAAATTCGGGCAGCAGATTGCTGCTCGCCAGAGGAAAGCTGGGGCGGACAGGGGCAAATATGTACGCCCATGATTGATAAATCGAGCCCTATTATATATACTTTTCTTACTCCCTTGAATGCTTTTTTAAAAATAAAAATATTTAGGACGGTAACTAAATCATCTGCTGTAATCTAGGCTAGCAGAACACTTTTGTGCATTTCTGCTTGTACCATCTGGCTGCCTACTTTATGTAAATACCGTTTGTACTGCTCATGTGACTGCCACCATACAGAGCCATTTACACGTAAGCCGCATTTACACAAAGTAGTTATGTAAGCAGAAACACCTGAGTGTGGTCTAATACGGTAAATTGCAGCAGGCAATTCAGCTTCTTATTCCCTGTACTACCTGAAAGGCTGACAATGTATAGAAGGGTAAGTGATATGGGGTTTTGAAAAATATAGATAGAAACAGAGTTGGGGACCCACACTGGGGCAGATGATTAGATTTATAACAGTATATTGAAATTAATTTTTTTATTTTTTTTAAGTTTAATGGCCATTTAATTTTGTGTTCAAACATAAATGTAACTATTTTTTATTATCTAATAATAACCAGTACAATCTGATTAGTTAATTATGCTAAGAATCTTATTTATCTTGCATGTAATTAACTTAACAACATGGTTATTTGATAAAGATTATATATAAAATATCTGAAATGTTATTAATGGAAGGAAAACTTGTTAGCTATAAAATAATAATCATAAAAATTAAATTAACTCAGTAAAATATCACAGGATGCATGAATACAACATTTATAAAATTCATCTTATGCATTTACTGCCTTTAGGGCACTTCCTGAGAAGCTGTAGAATTTTATCAGCAATCTAAAATATATAATTATTTGTTGTGACTACTGACATAGAGAAGATTTATCTGAGACACTGCAATGTTAGTTTAATATATAGCAAAGCTTCATAAAATCAGATGCATTTATACACACATTCTTAATAATTGAAAGAAATGTAATCTGTTGAAGGGCCCAATTCTCTGATATTTGCCAGCATGGAGTTGAAGTATCTTGGTGACCCTTGCATGGGCAAGTCTCACATAATTCTCTAAAAAAGAAGGTTGACCCGGCACTCATAACAAAATATTTTTTTAAGAAAATTCTGCTTTCAGTTAGGAATTTCCACTTGCCCAGACTGTGAAACTCAATTTTAAAATTGAAAGATAAGAACAATTTGAATGGATGAAATTGTGAACGAAATACGATTTCTATTGTGTACATTGAATATGATTTTTCTTCTTTAAATAAGAATTTATTGTGTAAATTAAAGTTTCATTGTGCTGCATGTTTTAATTACAATTTATACAGTGTTCTTGTTAAATTGCTAATGTTATTGAGCACTATACTGCAATGTATGTTTTCTCTTTCACATACCGAAATATACAGTTTGCTCTTAGCAAGGTACACGGCTAATTTGCTTTTTGAGAATCCTGTGAATGTAGCACTGATCAATCTTTTTAGACTATCTCGTCTGAGCTGAGATGCTTAGAGAATTGGGCCCTTAGTGGTAAGCTATTGATAATTTATACAGCAGTTAGTAAAATCACAGTTGAGATTTGTTATTAGCCAGAACAGAAAGAAGGAATCACACAGAAGTGGCTACTTTTGTTAAAATACAAACAGAAAATATTCCATTAAAAATAAAGCTGCTTTAAATGCGGCATTTAGATATGTGATGTTGGCAGGTTTGGTTCTTAATGATGATAACAAAGGTTGCAATAAAGATACACATTGAGAAGTAGTAGCGAACCTACGCAACTTTTTTGGGCCCCCCAAAGGTAACTCAGTAGGTCAGCCAACACATCCCTCCTCTCAGTGCCAAGAATAAGGACAAACTCAGGCTCCAGAGCATTCGGCCACGCTTACCCTTCTTTCTGGAACTCTTTACCATGCGCAATCAGAGAGGCACCGTCCTTACAGACTTTTAAAAAAAAAGCTAAAGACCCACCTCTTCCATCAGGCATTCAGTCCACTTATCTGACCTTCAGAAACTCCTAACTTTTATGTCTTATGTTGGTATATTTGTAAAGTGCTTTGAGTCTCACAGGGAGAAAAGCGCTATATAAATCGCAAATTATTATTATATATTATTATAAACAAGAATAATAATAAACATGCTGCCCTGTATAATGGTTTTGAGTATGGATAGATATATAGATAGATAGATCTACCTGCAACCTGCACTAATAAAAGTCTCACCTTCATTAGGAGTACACATTCTGCACATATATATCGGGACTGCTATGGGCCCTGGTGCAACTGCACCTGCTCTACCAATGATAGTTCCGCCTTGTGAAAAGGTTAGAGTCCTGAACCATCTCAAATTTTAATGGGAAAATCATTGTTGGGAAGATTTGACTCTCTTTTCCCCCTACAACTCTTTCTCCTTTATAAATGGCATAATTTGAGGACAATCTAGCTACATCCCTGAAAATCTCCTCCTCCTCTATAATCCCACCCTTGCTCCGCCCATGAGGCACCACCTCCAATTATTTTGGCTCTACCCCCTGCATTACTACAGCTCTGTAGTAATCTAGTACTACTACTATTACTTCTACTACTAGTCTGCTAAGATTCACCCCAGATTCACAGCTTCCAATTGCATCTAAGAAATATTTAGAGGTGGGTAAATTGTAGAGGGTTGGTCATCATTTTCTACAGCTTCTTTCTGTTTTTCTCAACAAAATCACTTTTTTTCTAAATGTACTTATTACCTTGTCCTGCTTAGAGGGCATTTAACAAACATGACTACTTTACAGACGTATGGGTGTTAACACCTTTGAGAATTGATTGGGGGAAATGTTGTTTGAAGACTAGGGGCTGCTTGCTTTCTACATATTCTGTCATTTGAACCTTATGACAATGCAGTCAATGAATCTCTTAACCAATTAACAATACTATAAACAAGTATGGACATGAGTGGATCTATATTTTTTAAGTATGATAAGACACCATTTGTTTAACCACTGCCTGGCAGTGCTAGGGTATTACACTAGCTTTGTTACACGGTCACTGGGTCAAGCACCTGCATGTCCTAAACCAACATATAGGAAAAGATACCTGCAGCTACATATCAGAATAATCGTTTGTTAAATGTTTATATAAAGGCAATTGGGTTAATTTTTAAGGTGAAGCAAATACTGATTATAAATTTGTGGAATTAGTTTGATTATGCCAGTGAATTAGTAATTCTTGTTAGCATTAGTGTATTCAGTTTGAGATTCTTACAAGACAATATCACTTTCATCGTTGTCTTCTTTTGCTGCGTTGTCAGATGCACTTTTCTTTCTGGAATCATTTGATTTCCTCTTGGTAAACAAACCCCACGTCCAGTTGTTTTTTTTATCTTCTTCCTGTGGTACAGAGCTTTGCAGTGTGTAGAAAGCATCATTGATTTCAGAATCTTGAATGTTTTTTGTGTGCAAATTATTGTTTTCTTGATTAATATTGAAATGAGTGCACAAGGAGGATTGCACTTAAACATGTTCTATCATACATATGAGTAACATTTAAACATGATGCATTTTTATGTATGAAAGAATGAAGCAACAGCTACTTAAATACAAGTATCAGATGTGTTCTTTGTCACTTCCAACAATCTAATGCTTAATGGTAATTAGCAGGAACTACCAATCAACTAGGGATGGGCGAATGTATTGCAACATTCGAAAAATGAAACGAAATTCAAAACAAATGAACAAATGTGCTAAAATTCAAGTGTTTGTACAACATTTTAACATTTGTTTAATGTAATAGTATTTTTAATGCTTTCTTTAAATGTAATATTCAATTTGAATTTTCTAATAATTCGATTTGAATTAGGCAATATTCAAATTCGAAAAATTTGAATTTATATATTTGTTTTAGTATTTCTAATGCTCTCTTTAAATGTAATATATTTAAATTATGCAATATTTGCATTCGAAAAAATTCAAATTTATATATTTGTATTAGTATTTCTAATGCTCTCTTTAAATGTAATATTCAAATTATGCAATATTTGCATTCGAAAAATTTGAATTGATATATTTGTATTAGTATTTCTAATGCTTTCTTTAAATGTGATATTCAAATTATGCAGTATTCGAAATAGAAACATTCAAATTTATATATTTGTATCTATTATGTATCAATTTACTAAATTTCCTACTGCATGAAGTATTAAACTTCTGAATAGTATTTGTTAAATCGAATTTGAAATTTTGAATGTGGACATTCGATCTAATTAAATCTAATTATAAACATTCAAATTTTAAAGTGACATTTGAAAACTATAAATACATTCATTCTTATCAACATTCGATTATGAAAATCGAATTTCTACAATATTTGAATTTCTAACATTCAAATTCAAATATAAACACATTCGCCCATCCCTGCAATCAACCAATTAGCTATTTAGTTTCAACTAACATTTCAAAAGCTTCTTAATACAATGTTACATTAACTTCATAATGTTCAAACATTTAGATTAGAAAATATTTACAATATTGTTGGAGGGCTTTTTAAGAACATTTACAAAATTTTTAGCTTCTAGAATTTATCATAAATATGTTTTTTTATTACTTTTAACATTTTGTCTTTTTTTCTGTTTTAAACTGTTTTCCCTTTCATAATAACAACCATCAGGTTTAAAAGTTTTCAAATTGCCTATTTTTTGTCTGAGAGGATTACTGAAAACACCAAGGAACCCTGTTTTAAAATGCATGATCAATAAAGTTCAATCAGAAAAAAAAAAATACATTTCCAGAAAATAATGAAGCAGGACCTCAAATGATTAAGTGGATAATGTACTAAAGTGCAGACCACTTATATAGCAAATCCCCTTGCCTCAAATTGTCATTGCAGTATGTTACAGTATATGTGATATTCAAGTTTATTGATTAATATTGAAGTGCACTGTATTTACATCTTGATGGCAGAGATGTGTTGTCCAGTGACAACTTTAAAATAATGCAAAGCACAATCCTGGTATTTAGTGGTGGAAAAAAATATATTTAGTCTCATAAATCTAAAGTAGCAAAATATAAGTACTAGTAAAGTTTAATTAACTGAAAAGTGATAGAAAAAGGACTTATGTTTGTGTCTGTTTAAATAGGAGATTATTATATAGAGACATTCCCTAAGGACCTATTATAGGTTTGTGTAGAAAGAAAATAGTAGTTTAATATAACTGCCAGTGTACCTTAAAGTAAATGTAAATTTTGATGAACCAGTGCCCGGTTTTTAATAATCCTAATAAAAACAGGGGCACTTTCATTCATCAAACTTTACATTTCACTGGTTTTGTTAAAATACTTACCTTTTCTTTGTGTAAGCCTCTCCAGCGCTTCCCCCGCCCGTCGAAAGCCTCTTCCTACGTCAGAAATGACGATCCCAGCCTTCCTCCAATCACGGCGTTGCTTTAGGCAATGATTCCCCTGGGGGGGAAGCAGTGATTGGAGTATGCCAGAATCGTCATTGCTGACATATGAAGAGGCTTGCGACGGGCTGGAGAAACGCTGGAGCGGCCTTCAAGAAGAAAAGGTAAGTATTTTAACAAAACAAGTGAAATGGTAAGTTTGATGAATGAAAGTGCCCCTGATTTTAATAGGATTTAAAAAAAATGGGCACTCATTCCGCAAACTTTACATTCACTTTAAATTCTAGCAAAAAAACGTAAAAAATAGTAATTTCCCAAATTATTTTGCAAGTGGAAACTATACATAAGGTGTATGTGTTCTATATTTGGGTAGATCACTGGTAATGTTTTATGAAGAGGCCACTATAGGGAGGACATATCAATTCTATGCAATCTGCCACTTAGTAGCTTGATGTCTTTCGTGTATATGTGTTTGTGTGTGTTTATGTGTATATGTGTGTGTTAGTGTTAATAAATGTGTGTTTGTGTGTGTGTTTATGTGTATATGTGTGTCAGTGTTTAGAAATGTGTGTTTGCGTGTGTATTTATGTGTATATCTGTGTGTCAGTGTTTATAAATGTGTTTGTGTGTGTTTATGTGTATTTGTGTGTGTGTCAGTTTTTATTTGTATGTGTTTATGCGTATGTGTGTGTGTATCAATGTTTATATATGTCTGTGTGTGCATTTATGTGTATGTGTGTGTGTCAGTGTTTGTGTGTGTATGAGTGTGTGTTTATGTGTATGTGTGTGTCAGTGTTTATATATGTGTTTATGTGTGTATGAGTATGTATATGTGTTTGTGTGTGTGTGTGTGTATATATGTATGTGTGTATGAGTGTGTTATGTGTGTATGTATATTTATGTGTGTATGTGTGTGTTAGTAGTAAAACAAGAGGGTCTCTAATAGTCTGTTTTTATCTGGTGATTCCCCAACCCAGCCCCAAGGCACCTAACATTTAATCAGCTGATAATTGTATTTCACTGAATACTTCAGTTAGAAAAAGACAACCTACTGAAATTGAGAATATATCAGAAGCTACATTAAGGGCAAGATTTAAGATGAGGTGAAAGTACCCGATCGGTTGCAGGTGCACTAATTTGAGCCTGCAACTGATATTTATGAAGCAATGGTTTAAACTGCTGCTTCATAAACTCTCTTGGGCAAACTGGAGTTGGCGGATGAAAATCACCCCGGAATTATTTAAACAGGGTGATTGACAAGCCCTACTTTCACGCAATTGGTTGGGTGAGGGTAGGGGGACGGCATTGCACGAGTGTTCCCTCATGCAATGATAAATATGGGGAACATAAGAGCCTCACAATTTGCAATCAAGTGACTTGTGAATCCTGTCTGGTCGCAAATTGATAAATCTTGCCCTGAGGCTCCATTTTGCATGGGAAGTCATAAATAAGACATGATAAAGCAGAGAGTTGTCATATTTAAAAGGACATGAGAGCCAAAATTAGATGTTAGTTATTTAAACAGAGCTTGCAATTAAAATGAAAAAAAAAAAAAAAATCAAATTTACTTTTAGTATCAAATTTCTTCTTTAGGTATCCTTTGCTAAAGAGCATACCTATGTAAGCCAATGAAAATGCATGTGTCTTTAACACTCTGTGGCAGCAGTGTTTCAGCAAGGTATCACAGAGTGCAAAACCACATGCACGCTCCTGAGCCCTCTTAGATTTACTCTTTAACATAAGATTCCAAGACAACAAAATAAAATTTGATAAAAATAAGTAGCATGGAAAGTTGTTTAAAATCGCATGTTCTATCTAAATCACGAAAGTTTAATTTTAACTTTAGTGTCCCTTTAAAGCTGACACAACAGAAAGAAACATACATTGTATAAGGAATTTCTTGTCAATAAAATGACATATGTTCAGCCTCATTAATGATCAATAGAGGTCATCCGTGCCAAATACAAAACTGTTTTGCATAAAAAAACACTTTATTTTTTCAACTTACAGGATATGCTGTGTATATATATATATATATATATATATACACAGTATATATATATATATATATATATATATATATATAAAATATAAATTATTTCCCACACTAAATCCATTTGAACTACAGTTAAATAAATAAATAAACCCATACCTGCCAATACCTTCATCATCCACTCCATCATAAATGTCCTCCTCACTGGGTGGAGGTGGAAATGCTGCTTAAACAAACAACATTGGTTAATTTTTTATATTTTATTGCTCAAATGTTAAAAGAAGTTACTTTGATTGACAGACATATATTTTATAATTCAGTCCTCCAGCCTTAAATAACAACAGATTAGTAAATACAAATTGTATAAAATACTCAGTGAAGCATGTGCACTCCAAACTGTGTTTTACAGAATAATTAGTTACTGCTGATATTTGAGTTCATTAATAATTTACAGGGTCGATAATAAGGGCTTGTAATGACTAAGCTGGGAATATCGTACTCAAAATGTTTCCATCATTTAGACATGTTTGTTTATTTATTTATTTTACCTGAAAAAAAAGTACACAGTGCTTAAGTTTAAAGGGACATTATACTCAACAAATGTTTGTCATACATTTGAAAGAGGACTGTTTTGTTTCAGTGTTTAAAAATATATATTTTTGCATGACAGAAGGTTGAGCTAAAACTGTTTATTTTGTTTATCAATGGAACAGGAAGTGCATTTCTGTGCATCACCAGTCTGTGGGAAAGAAGTTCAATGGCTGTAAAGGAAGATTCCCTCAGCTCTATTGTAGGACAGTGACTCATCCTTAGATGCATAAGAACAAATAATTCTTATTTTCAGCACAGGAACATGTGTTTTATTAAAAAAAAACCAACTCCTTGGCCTAATTTTGATGGCAGAAAAAAATAAATAATTAGTTCAATATATTTAAATTGAAACTAACACCATACAGTTGTGTACTTCCTGTTAATGGTTTATATAAGCAGCTCCTACATCTTTGCTGGGTATTCATAACCATAACAGGAATATGTATTTAATAAAATGTCCTCTTTTAAATTAAACAAATTAAAAAATGACTACAACATCACTTTAAAGGGACATAAAACCCAATAATTTTCTTTCAGGATTCAGATAGAACATGTGTTTTTTAAAAAGGTTTCAATTTACTTATATTATCAAATTTGTTTACTTCTTTTGTTATGCTTTGTTGAATGAGCAGCAATGTACTGCAGGGAGCTAGCTGAACACACCTATGAAAAGAGGCATTTGTGTGTAGCCACCAATCAGCAACAGGCATTACTGCTACTGAGCCTACCTAGGCATGTTTTTTAAACTATGGACACTTACGGCTAGATTTAGAGTTTTGTCGGTAACGACCCGCGTAGCTAACGCTGGCTTTTTTCTGGCCGCACCTTTAAAATAACTCTGGTATTGAGAGTCCACAGAATGGCTGCGTTAGGCTCCAAAAAAGGAGCGTATAGCATATTTAACGCAACTTCAACTCTCAATACCAGAGTTGCTTACGGACGCGGCCAGCCTCAAAAACGTGCTCATGCACGATTCCCCCATAGGAAACAATGGGGCTGTTTGAGCTGAAAAAAAACCTAACACCTGCAAAAAAGCTGCGTTCAGCTCCTAACGCAGCCCCATTGTTTCCTATGGGGAAACACTTCCTACGTCTGCACCTAACACTCTAACATGTACCCCGAGTCTAAACACCCCTAACCTTATACTTATTAACCCCTATTCTGCCGCCCCCACTATCGCTGACCCCTGTATATTATTTTTAACCCCTAATCTGCCGCTCCGTAAACTGCCGCTACTTACATTATCCCTATGTACCCCTAATCTGCTGCCCCTAACACCGCCCAGCACTATATTATATTTATTAACCCCTAATCTGCCCCCCACAACGTCGCCTCCACCTGCCTACACTTATTAACCCCTAATCTGCCGAGCGGACCGCACCGCTATTATTATAAAGTTATTAACCCCTAATCCACCTCACTAACCCTATAATAAATAGTATTAACCCCTAATCTGCCCTCCCTAACATCGCCGACACCTAACTTCAATTATTAACCCCTAATCTGCCGACTGGAGCTCACCGCTATTCTAATAAATGGATTAAATGGATTAACCCCTAAATCTAAGTCTAACCCTAACACTAACACCCCCCTAAATTAAATATAATTTTAATCTAACGAAATTAATTAACTCTTATTAAATAAATTATTCCTATTTAAAGCTAAATACTTACCTGTAAAATACATCCTAATATAGCTACAATATAAATTATAATGATATTATAGCTATTTTAGGATTAATATTTATTTTACAGGTAACTTTGTATTTATTTTAACCAGGTACAATAGCTATTAAATAGTTAAGAACTATTTAATAGCTAAAATAGTTAAAATAATTACAAATTTACCTGTAAAATAAATCCTAACCTAAGTTACAATTAAACCTAACACTACACTATCAATAAATAAATTAAATAAAATACCTATAATTATCTACAATTAAACCTAACACTACACTATCAATAAATAAATTAAATACAATTCCTACAAATAAATACAATGAAATAAACTAACTAAAGTACAAAAAATAAAAAAGAACTAAGTTACAAAAAATAAAAAAATATTTACAAACATTAGAAATATATTACAACAATTTTAAACTAATTACACCTACTCTAAGCCCCCTAATAAAATATCAAAGCCCCCCAAAATAAAAAAATGCCCTACCCTATTCTAAATTACTAAAGTTCAAAGCTCTTTTACCTTACCAGCCCTGAACAGGGCCCTTTGCGGGGCATGCCCCAAGAAGTTCAGCTCTTTTGCCGGTAAAAAAAAACATACAATAGAATCCTATCAGCCAATCGGAATTCGAGGGACGCCATCTTGGATGACATCATTTAAAGGAACCGTCATTCGTCGTCTAGTCGTCGGAGAAGAAGGATGAATCCGCGATGGAGGTCTTCAAGATGGAGCCGGTCCTCATCGGATGAAGATAGAAGATGCCGCTTGGAAGATGATGGTTGCCGGTCCGGATCTACTCTTCTTTCCGGATAGGATGAAGACTTTGGAGCCTCTTCTGGACTTCTTCAGCCGTCGGATGATGGATGTCTAGCCCCCGCTTGGGCTTAGATGAAGATTTTGGAGCCAGGACCGATCGGTGATACCCGGTGAGGTGAAGATAAGGTAGGAAGATCTTCAGGGGCTTACTGTTAGGTTTATTTAAGGGGGGTTTGGGTTAGATTAGGGGTATGTGGGTGGTGGGTTATAATGTTGGGGGGGGGGTATTGTATGTTTTTTTTTACAGGCAAAAGATCTGAATTCTTTGGGGCATGCCCCGCAAAGGGCCCTGTTCAGGGCTGGTAAGGTAAATGAGCTTTGAACTTTTGTAATTTAGAATAGGGTAGGGCATTTTTTATTTTGGGGGGCTTTGTTATTTTATTAGGGGGCTTAGAGTAGGTGTAATTAGTTTAAAATTGTTGTAATATTTTTCTTATGTTTGTAAATATTTTTTTATTTTTTGTAACTTAGTTCTTTTTTATTTTTTGTACTTTAGTTAGTTTATTTCATTGTAGTTATTTGTAGGTATTGTATTTAATTAATTTATTGATAGTGTAGTGTTAGGTTTAATTGTAACTTAGGTTAGGATTTATTTTACAGGTAATTTTGTAATTATTTTAACTATTTTAGCTATTAAATAGTTCTTAACTATTTAATAGCTATTGTAACTGGTTAAAATAAATACAAAGTTACCTGTAAAATAAATATAAATCCTAAAATAGCTATAATATCATTATAATTTATATTGTAGCTATATTAGGATTTATTTTACAGGTAAGTATTTAGCTTTAAATAGGAATAATTTATTTAATAAGAGTTAATTAATTTCGTTAGATTTAAATTATATTTAACTTAGGGGGGTGTTAGTGTTAGGGTTAGACTTAGCTTTAGGGGTTAATACATTTATTAGAATAGCGGCGAGATTCGGTCGGCAGATTAGGGGTTAATAATTGAAGTTAGGTGTTGGCGATGTTAGGGAGGGCAGATTAGGGGTTAATAAATATAATATAGGGGTCGGCGGTGTTAGGGGCAGCAGATTAGGGGTACATAGCTATAATGTAGGTGGCGGCTCTTTGCGGTCGGCAGATTAGGGGTTAATTATTGTAGGTAGGTGGCGGCGACGTTGTGGGGGACAGGTTAGGGGTTAATAAATATAATATAGGGGTCGGCGGTGTTAGGGGCAGCAGATTAGGGGTACATAAGTATAACGTAGGTGGCGGTCGGCAGATTAGGGGTTAAAAAATTTAATCGAGTGTCGGCGATGTGGGGGGGCCTCGGTTTAGGGGTGCATAGGTAGTTTATGGGTGTTAGTGTACTTTAGAGCACAGTAGTTAAGAGCTTTATGAACCGGCGTTAGCCCAGAAAGCTCTTAACTACTGACTTTTTTCTGCGGCTGGAGTTTTGTCGTTAGATTTCTAACGCTCACTTCAGACACGACTCTAAATACCGGAGTTAGAAAGATCCCATTGAAAAGATAGGATACGCAATTTACGTAAGGGGATCTGCAGTATGGAAAAGTTGCGGCTGAAAAGTGAGCGTTAGACCCTTTTTTGACTGACTCCAAATACCGGCGGTAGCCTAAAACCAGCGTTAGGAGCCTCTAACGCTGGTTTTCACGGCTACCGCCAAACTCCAAATCTAGGCCTAAGAGAATAAAGCAAATTAGATGATAGAAGTAAATTGGAAAGTTATTTAAAATCCCACGGTCTGTCTGAATTATGAAAGAAAAGTTTTGGGTTTCATGACCCTTTAATAAGTATGTAAGACACACAAACAGAAAATACAGATATGGGCATTCTAAAAACTTACATCCGCCTCCACTTCCGCCCATGCTCTGGCTAAAAAAAAAAGAAAAGAAACAATAGTGGTCATATTAATCATACAGCTAACACTCTGCATCTGTTTGTACTGCAATTATAAATGTACAAATAAGCCACAGGATTATTATAGTTATTATTATTAATAACAGAAACGTTGAAATAACAATGAATTGTTACGTTTCTGCACAATTTTAAATAAAGTTTTTTTCCCCTACCTGCTTGTGCTGTCTTGCTCTCCCACATCATCATATATTTCTTGCTCAATTGTTTCTGGCTTTATTGGAAGACCTATTGTCGACCTTTTCCTTTTTAGTGAATCATAGTTAATGTTTACCATAGTTGTTTTTATATATCCATCTGTAACACATTGTACAAAGTCAAAATGCTTTGCTCTGTGAAAGTCTTAAAGGGACATTAAAGCAATTTTTAAACATATGCATATATATGTGGTACTTTACCTTTAAACATAATAATGTCCATTAAACTAACACAACACTTACACTGTTATTGTTCCCGTTATAAGATGATTTAACAAGAACATTCCTTAAGCTGTAATGGTCATTAATCCATATATATATATATAGGATAGAATGAGGCACTCTCTGGCCTTTTTAAGTGTTGTTTATTAGTACACTTAAAAAGACCATAGAGTGCCTCCTATCCTTTATATTTAACCGTTTGCACCCTGGCAGCTGATTACAAGATGAGAGTGCTCTTTTCTGGACTTTATATATATATATATATATATATATATATATATATATATATATATGCTATATTTGTAAGCCTACAACCTACAGTAGCCTGCTTTAATATATTTATATGTGTGTATATATATATATATATATATATATATATATATAATGTATATATATAGTTCCAAGTATGAATCTGCCCTCCTGGAACAACCACCTGGGTATACACTCATTATACATAGATTACAATAATCAATGATGCCTCAGGATTTTTCAAAGTGGGTCAAATTTGACCCAATTTGAAATTTCCTGAGGCATAACTGTTTATTGTAATATATATATATATATATATATATATATATATATATATATATATATATATATATATGTATATGTATATATATATATATATATATATATATATATATATATATATATATATACCAGGATAACTTACCAGGACAGGCTCAATGACCTAAATATGTATAGCTTAGAGGAAAGAGTACTTTCAAGTACATTAAAGGGTTTAGTAAAACTGAGGCTGTGGGTATTTTACATAAAATGGAAAATTCAAGAACAAGGGGTCATGAGCTCAAGCTAAAGGGTAGTAGATTCAGGAGTAATTTGAGGAAGCACTTCTTTACAGAAAGAGTGATTGATTTATGGAATAAACTTCCTCAAGAGGTAGTAGCAACAAACACTGTGGGGGACTTTAAAAATGCATGGGACAAGCATAGGGCTATCCTACGAACTAGATAAGTTTATACTGTTAGGTAAGGTCGGGCAGACTTGCTGGGCCTATGGCTCTTATCTGCCGTCAATATCTATGTTTCTATGTTTCTATATCTTTATTTGACTTTATGAAACTCAAGCCTATTGCTCTCAATCAAAGCCTACATTTTTTAACAGCAGTAAAAGTTCAACAAAAAAGCAATACTGTCTTTAAAAGTCCATTCACACGGCCATTTTTTGGAGTACAACGGTCCCACCCCTTGCATTCTCTCCTTCCCCCTCTCTTTTGCTCTCTCTCCCCCCTCTTTTGTGCGCTCTCTCTCGCTCCACCTCTCTTTTGCTCTCTCTACCCCCTCTCTTTGGCTCTCTCTATCCCCCACTCTCTTTTGCTCTCTCTCCCCTCTCTTTTGCTCTTTCCCCTCTCTTTTGCTCCCTCTCTCCCCCTCTCTTTTGCTTTCTCTCCCCCCTCTCTTTTGCTCTCTCCCCCCTCTCTTTTGCGCTCTCTCTCTCCCCCTCTCTTTTGCTCTCTCTTCCCCCTCTCTTTTGCGCTCTCTCCCTCCTCTCTTTTGCGCTCTCTCTCCCCCTGTCTTTTGCGCTCTCTCTCCCCATCTATTTTGCGCTCTCTCTCTCCCCCTCTTTTGCACTTTCTCCCCCCTCTCTTTTGCGCTCTCTCTTTTCCCCCCTCTCTTTTGCGATCTCTCCCCACTCTCTTTTGCACTCTCTCTCTCCCCCCTCTCTTTTGCGCTCTCTCTTCGCCCTCTCTTTTGTGCTCTCTCTCTCTCCCCCCTCTCTTTTGTTCTGTCTCTCTCCCCATCCCTCTCTTTTGCGCTCTCTCTCTTTTGCGCTCTCCCCCTCTCTTTTGCACTCTCTCCCACCTTTCTTTTGCTCACTCTCTCCATCCCTCTCTTTTGCTTTCTCTCCCCCTCTCTTTTGCTCTCTCTCTTTCCCCCTCTTATTTTCTCTCTCTCCCCTCTCTTGCTCTTTCCTATCTATTTTGTTCTTTCCCCCTCTCTTTCTATCTCTCTCTCCTTCTCTTTCTTATTCTCTCCCCTCTATCCCTCTCGTGCGTGGCCGTGCCCGACCACGCCCTGTCTGACCACGCCCCATCCGACCACGCCCTGTCACACAGTTCACACCCGGCCACGCCCACATTCGCCCGCACCAGCTTTTCAGGTAGGGACTCTAAGGCCAGGTGTGTTTGTCCTCGCGTGCAGTCTCTACTGCGCATGACAGCTTCGGACAAACACACTTGGCCTTTTATTATATAGGATGTTTCAGCTGGCCAAGCAGATTCAGAATATAACATTATTATAATATATTTCATAACTTGTGAGATAGTTGCAGCAAAAATGTAAAAAATATTTTTTTTGTTAAAATGTTAACAAATAATATTGAAAAATTACAGATACCCATGTTGTTATTGTGACCACCTTACTAAATTGTTATCAAGGGTAGCCACATGTAAAATAGCGGCCCATACAGGGTTTTGGAGGTTATAATATATATTTTTTTGTAGTACAGAAATAAAAGAACTTTAATTTTTGCAAGGTAATCACTGAATTAAATAAAAAAGTTGGAAAAATAAATCCTTAAAGTATATTGCAAAGCTATTTCATTATATATTTTTTTTTCTGGTCCAGACTTTTATACAGAGCTGGTATATTGTAATAACAAAATGTTCCTGAATGAAATTTAACAAATTATTTTACTTACAAGTTCCTTTTATTCTACCCAACCATTTGCCTTCAGGGTTATCTGTAATACGAATGATTTCTATCTGTTCTCCTTCCTTGAAGCTCAGTTCATTTTTGCCACCTTTATGAGCAACACAAGACCAACTTTTCAGGTAGGGACTCTAAGGCCAGGTGTGTTTGTCCTCGCGTGCAGTCTCTACTGCGCATGACAGCTTCGGACAAACACACTTGGCCTTTTATTATATAGGATGTTTCAGCTGGCCAAGCAGATTCAGAATATAACATTATTATAATATATTTCATAACTTGTGAGATAGTTGCAGCAAAAATGTAAAAAATATTTTTTTTGTTAAAATGTTAACAAATAATATTGAAAAATTACAGATACCCATGTTGTTATTGTGACCACCTTACTAAATTGTTATCAAGGGTAGCCACATGTAAAATAGCGGCCCATACAGGGTTTTGGAGGTTATAATATATATTTTTTTGTAGTACAGAAATAAAAGAACTTTAATTTTTGCAAGGTAATCACTGAATTAAATAAAAAAGTTGGAAAAATAAATCCTTAAAGTATATTGCAAAGCTATTTCATTATATATTTTTTTTCTGGTCCAGACTTTTATACAGAGCTGGTATATTGTAATAACAAAATGTTCCTGAATGAAATTTAACAAATTATTTTACTTACAAGTTCCTTTTATTCTACCCAACCATTTGCCTTCAGGGTTATCTGTAATACGAATGATTTCTATCTGTTCTCCTTCCTTGAAGCTCAGTTCATTTTTGCCACCTTTATGAGCAACACAAGACCAACCTTGATGAAGGACCTCGATGGGACCTGTTAACTGAAATAATAGTAAGAGAACATTTAATTACAAGAAAAAAGTGGAGAGTGGGATTCTTACATACTTTACATCAGTCCGACAAATGTGTTGTGAACACTGTTTCTCAGAAGCAATATATTCAATATAATCATTTTCTTTCTTTGTATTGCACCAACAGTATTCTCAGTGCTGTTCGGGGAGTCGTGGTAGTTAGAATAAAAAAGGGGGCTGAAACGTGATTTTTGCATAGTTCGTTGGGGGATGATGAGTTTCCGGTTTGGAGAATAAGCATTCAATGAGCAATAAACTTATAAGGTTAGGTGGTAGGCTTCTCTAAAAAGGTAAGTTTTAAGGGAGGTTTTAAGGGGACATGAAACCCAAAATTTTTCTTTCATGATTTAGGTAGAATATATAATTTTAAACGACTTTCCAGTTTACTTTTATTATTAAATGTTCTTCATTCTCTTGGTATCATTTGTTGAAGGAGCAGCAATGCACTACTGGTTTGTAACTAAACACATGGGTGAGCCAATGATAATCAGTATATATATGCAGCCACCAATGAGCAGCTAGAACCTATGTTCTTTGCTGCTCCTGAGCTTGCCTAGATAAACCTTTCAACAAAGGATAACAAGAGAAGGACGTAAATTAAATAATATAAGTAAATTGTAAAGTTGTTTAAAATTGTATTCTCTATCTAAATCACGAATGTCTAATTATGACTTTACTGTCCCTTTAAAGGTCTGAAAGCTGGGAGAGTGTCTGAAAGACTGAGGAAGAGAGTCAACTTTCAGGTCAGTAAGTTAAAAATAAAACTACTCTTACTTTGAATCGTTTTCTGATTTCTTGTTCCTTCTTTTCTTTTTCCTTTTGTTCTTTTTTAATTTGCTCAATTTTTTTCTTTTCCTCTTTTTCATTCTTTGCAGCTTGTTCCTTTTTATTTTGTAGACTAAAAAAAGAAAGAAAAAAAAATGCATAAAAATACAACATATGGATTCTGTACATTTATATAAAAAACGTTCTGTATGAAGTTGCAATGTGAACAAATATTAAAACATGAATATCTGTGACCATATAGTTAGACCTAAAATCTGACTGTTGAAAAATAATAATCTGAAAGGCTGCAATTAATAGAAACACAAATTTTATCTTGAGAAATGTTTTTGTTGCTATGTAGTGTTCTTTATGTGAAACAGAGACTCCTACATTACAATACTAGGTCTGAAAACAATCCCAAAGATTTTGTGTGATTTCTCTTAATGCCGGCGAGGTTTTGAAAACATTTAATTTCACATATTTTTATTATGTGAAAAACCAATCAAGGAAATCCCTATAGCAAATATGCAGAGTATAGTGTCAATTTGTACACAGAGAAAATTTAAAAAATGCAAGTACTTAATTAGGTATTATTGCAGATAGAAACTTAGGCATGTGTATATCTATCTATCATCTATTTATCAATCTATCTATATCTATCTGTCTATATCTATCTATCTATCTATCTATCTATCTATATCTATCTATATCTATCTATATCTATCTGTATATATCTATCTGTATATATCTATCTGTCTGTCTGTCTATCTATCTATCTATATCTATCTATCCATCTATCTATCTATCTCTATCTATATCTATCTGTCTATCGCTATCTATATGTCTGTCTGTCTATCTATATCTATCTATCTATCTATCTATCTATATCTATCTGTCTATATCTATCTATCTATCTATTATCTATCATCTATTTATCAATCTATCTATCTATATGTATGTCTATATCTATCTATCTATCTATCTATCTATCTATCTATCTATCTATCTATCTATCTATCTATCTATCTATCTATCTATCTATCTATATATCTGTCTATATCTAGCTATATGTACTTGGGTTCGAAGTGCTATGCTATTGAAAGTAATGGCTTGAACACTACAGCCTCTGGTTGGCTGTACCTCAGCGTATTTTTGAATTTAGAATAATGAATTTAAATCAAATTACACTTTTTGTGCACAAATCCACAAAAAACAAAGCAAATATCAGGGAACAATTATCAAAATAAATTGAATGTCAACATTAGGGAATCTTATGTCATGCCACATTTTCCATTATTTGTCAAAAATAATAATAAAAAAGCATTATATTAGTTTGCATTTGGTTTTACCTTATTAGGATTATACCTAGATGGGGTTAGTACTTGAGAACTCATTATTTCTCTGTCGCTGCCATTTAAAAATGCATATTTTTTTCTTGAGCATTTATGTATTGTACAACACATTACATATACTGTACATTGTTGTATATTATTAAGCTACTTCTTTGCTTCCATGTTGTTTCTGTGATATAAGATCTTGTAAACCTTCAGATCTTATAAACTAAAAAATCTGTTACCTAGGATTATATCCAGGGCCTCCTAGATATCATGAACAAATAAGTAGGAATTTACAGAACTGACATTGCTTTATTAGTTATTATTTAAATTTAAACAGCTTGAACTGTTTTTTAAAGGGTTAGGAAAGGCAAAATGATACTTGCATGACTCATATATATAGGCTTACCAGAAGTCCCACTTTTACTGGGATTGTCCCGGTTTGGAGGCGCTGTCACAGTGTCCCACCCGGTTGTTCATTCTGTCCCAGTAGGGTTGCGACCTCCAGTTTTCAAATCTTGTGTCCGGGTTTCAGACCACCTGAAACCCAGACACATTATTCAAAATGACTGGACTGTGGCTCTCCAGCATAGTTGGATGCTGGTACTTTGTTACATACAGCCCTGCTTAGCTTAACGTTCGTGTCCTTCAAAGTTTACATTTAGTAATACAGGCTGAGTGAGCAGCATAGGGTTTTTTTAATTTTGTAGTACTACTTGGTTTATTTTTCTAAGAATTTAACATCCCCCCCCCCGACCCCTGGTGTCATTGCCGTTAATACACCTTTAGGGGAATCATATGGGTATGACTAGGAAGTACAGACAGGCAGGATTTTTGGCGTGGCTCTTGCTTTACTTCCTGCAGGATAGCATTTTGGCTATAATCTTCCTGCATTATGGTATAGAGTAGTCTCTTAAACAGCTTTAGTAGGTACGTGTTTCTTTTTTACTTTCATTCAATGTTGTATTTATGCCTTATCAGTATTTGGCTCTGTTCCTTAATTAGACACATAAAACACATATTACACTGCAGATATTAAATTGTGAAATTGATAATTATGAAAGTGATAATTATGCTTGATGTTTGGCATTATTTAGCATCTGATATTTAGATTAATGATTTATTTGCCATGACAACGTAATGGTGTCTTTTTCACTAGGGGGTGGTGTTATGGTCTATTTAAACTGTGTGATTCACTTGTTTGACTGAGGAAGGGTAGAGTATCCACGAAACATTACACACATAAAAGCTACTACTTTAAAAGGACCGCTCCTGACCACACCCCCACTGGCACTGCACCAGGTGGTCCCAGTTTCATCTCTAAATATTATGGTAAGCCTACATATAGAGCATTTCATTTTAAGACATTTTAAGTTCATTTCTATTTTCAAATGTGCTTTTTCTCTTGGTATCTATTGTTGAAAAATAGTATGTACATATCCTACAATGGTGGGAGCTAGCTGGTGATTGGTACATGCACACATAACTCGTTCCCAGTAGCGTGTTGCTGCTCCTTCATCAAATTACACCAAGAGAATTAAGCAAATTTGATAAAAGAAGTAAATTGGAAAATTGTTTAAAATTGTATGTTTTATCTGAATCCTGAAAGAAAGCATAACAGATATGATTTTTTTAAATTTATTTTTAGGTTTGAATAGACGCACAAACAACACATGCAGTGAATTGTTGTCAACTTGTTTTTTCATTGCCCGCTAGAATACTGTACACTTTTATAATGATTTTTTTTTTTTGCAAATCGGCAATGAACATTTCATATCAAATACAGCACAAAAATTCTGTTTTCAATTAACGTTCAAAAAATCTCCCTATGGTAAAAAAAAAATAAGAACATTATTATAATTCATAAGTAATATATTGAAAATAAATCATACCTTTCTTCATCTATCCAGTCATAGAACTCTTCATCACTTTCTAAACTCTAGAAAACAAATGGAAAATGTTAGGATAATCTGCAGGTTTATGAAAAGTTTGTAGGTTTTCTTCTCATTCCACCTGTTCTCATTTAACCTGTTAAAGGGTATTTTGCAAGTCAAAGACCAAAGTTTTATTTTACTCAGTGGTGTGTTGTATTACAGCCTCCCTGATTGGTCAGGGTGTTGTAGGAGTGGCATATAACAAAGCTGGGAGCTGATTGACTACCTGCACATGAACTATGACCAGACCGACTATTTGGACATATGTACACTTCACACAGTCCGTCATGCCATAATTCACATCCAGATGGTCATTAAAATATTAAGGGATATAAAGTCTTTATAAAAATGCTTCATTTAAAAATGATCACTGTTTTTTAGACAAAACCCCTTTCAATATGGCAGCAAGCAGGTTGCATGCGCATTATGCTCCTGTGCACGTTAAAGGTTATCCCAAAAGTACAGATAACTTGTAAAAGAAGCATTTTTGCAGTATGTATATATATATATATATATATATATATAATATATAAGCGTCCAATAAAAAATTGCACTCACTGGTTTTGAAACAAACAGTATTTTACAAATTGAAATAAAACATACCATATCTTCGCCAGGGTTTGAGGGACCTGTAAAATAAAATATACAGACTAAAAGATCTGCTATTAATAGTTTAATATCTAATAAGTATGCAACTGGCTTGTGCTTTAAAGACAATTACAATGTCTAGAATTCACAACTATGACATACATATTACGATAACTGGATGTTATCATTTAACCATATAAGCAAAAGTGTATGTGGTAATGCAGCCATTAGTTTCAAACACAAACTTTGCTTAGATAAACCTCATTCTTCAGTTATATCTCTTTATAGGCTCTTTGTTGCTAAAGTTCCACTTGGGAACCACTACAGAGTGCAGATCATGAACAAGACGAAGCCAGTCAGCCAATTAAGAGAGACTTATAGATGTAGCAGCCAATCACTGACCATATCTTACTGCTTAGCTGTAATTTTTTGTGGCTCTCAAATGGGAGCTTTGTGTTATATGCTTTCTATCAGCCACTTTCAACTAAACTGCTTCCTTATAATTTAATTCACCATATTTTTCAGTAGGAACGTTGTTTATTTCCCTAAGGAGATATTCTAGTTGAAATTGTAATGCAGATCAGTACATTTTTATTATAAATGTTTTTGCTTTGCACTAGTATTAGCATAAATGCTTCAAGTAAATGCTTCCACTCTGCACATGAGCTACAAATTATATAATTTATAAGTCTGTACCTCATGGGCACCATTATTCCCTCACTGTAGCTAAAGCTGGCGTGTCCTTGATGAGCTGTGATAATCATCAGTGCCAGCTCTCTAACATGGCACAATCAGGGAATGCACATGACATAAGTACTCATACTCAATAGATTGCATATGTCCATAAAATACAGATGGCTTTTGCTAGAAATATCTTTCTAATACAATGGAAAATGAAATCAACTGATGAGCCCTTTCAATTTTAACAATAATGTCACCTTAAAGTGACATAAAAATTAAAAAAGAAAATGCTAACGTGCTGCTCTGAAGCCAAATTTAACTATGTGTTTAACCTCTTTTCTGGGTCTTGACACAGTTATATTGAAGCAATAATACAATTTTTTTGCACTTTTATGTCCTTTTAAGACAACAAATGTTACTTTCTTATATCTTTGTATGAACAAAATAATTTTCATCATTGTTATTTTTAGCTTTGTGTATAAAATACTTCTACAGGGCTTTGGCAAGTGTAAACCGTACTTCTATCCTACTTAAAACCCATTAAAATGAATAAAGACAACAGGATCCCTGCATACAGATTGTGGTTCATTTGCACTTACCTTCAATTAGTACGTCATCATAATTCTCTTCACCAGTCCTGAAATGATGCAATATTTTGAGTTATTTCTATTACATTTTTAAAAATCTACAATAAAAAAAATAATTGTTTGAAAATAACTCATTATTTATGCCAGTGTAGTAAATTACAAAGCATTTGTAACATAACTATAATGGGAAATATTTGTCAATGCCTTCCCTTACAGACGCTCTATTTCCTGTTACATTCAAGCATGTGATATTCACACTAATCCTAAATCCCTTGGTTGACCCCATCACCTCTTCTAACTATTGGACAGTCATCTTACTTCCTCTTGGCTCCAGATTATTGGCACAATTAGTCTATAATCGCCCAAATCAATTACTCTCAACTAAAGCTTTACTTGATCCCCTCCCCCCAAACACTTAATAGAAACTGGTCGAACTAAAGTAAAAAATGATCTGCTATTAGCTAAATCAAAAGGCCACTACTGCTTACTTATTCTTCTTGATCTATCTGCTGCTTATTACATCGATCATCCTCTCCTCTTACAAATCCAAACTTCTTTTGGCATCTGACACACGTCCCTCTTCTGGTTCACTTCCAATCTATCAAACTGCTCGTTTAGAGTCAATAACCATTTATTATGATTCTTTGCCTCTCTCAGTAGTACCATAAGGGTCTTGGATTCCTTGTTTTTTTTCTTTTTTCTATTTGTACATCCTCCCTTGAAAAACTTATCTCCTCCTTTAGATTCCCATGCCACTTATATGCTGATGATACCCAAATCTATCTTTCTTACTGATATCTGTCACTATTTACTCAACCAGATTGCCAACTATCTCAATGCAACCTTCTCTTGCATGTATTTGTACTACCTACAACTCAATCTATCTAGAACTAAGCTGCTTCTCATTCTCCCCTTGCCTAGATATCTACACCTGACAATTATCTTACTCTAAGAGACTCTCTCATTTCCATAACTTCTCACAAGCTGCTTCTATTCTCTGGAGCTCTTTACCCCGCTCCATCAGACTGTCTCGCCTCCATAACTTCTCACATGCTGCTTTTGTTCTCTGGAACTCTCTACCCCGCTCCATCAGACTGTCTCGCCTCCATAACTTCTCACATGCTGCTTTTGTTCTCTGGAACTCTCTACCCCGCTCCATCAGACTTTCTCACCTCCATAACTTCTCACATGCTGCTTCTGGTCTCTGGAACTCTCTACCCCGCTCCATCAGACTTTCTCACCTCCATAACTTCTCACATGCTGCTTCTGGTCTCTGGAGCTCTCTACCCCGCTCCATCAGACTGTCTCACCTCTATAACTCCTCACATGCTGCTTCTGTTCTCTGGAGCTCTCTACCCCGCTCCATCAGACTTTCTCACCTCCATAACTTCTCATATGCTGCTTCTGTTCTCTGGAGCACTCTACCCCGCTCCATCAGACTGTCTCGCCTCCATAACTTCTCACATGCTGCTTCTGTTCTCTGGAGCTCTCTATCCCGCTCCATCAGACTGTCTCGCCTCCATAGCTTTTCACAAGCTGCTTCTGTTATCTGGAGCTCTCTACCCCGCTCCATCAGACTGTCTCGCCTCCATAATTTCTCACATGCTGCTTCTGTTCTCTGGAGCTCTCTACCCCACTCCATCAGACTGTCTTGCCTCTATAACTTCTCACATGCTGCTTCTGTTCTCTGGAGCTCTCTACCCTGCACCATCAGACTGTCTCGCCTCCATAACTTCTCACATGCTGATTCTGTTCTCTGGAGCTCTCTACCCCACTCCATCAGACTGTCTCGCCTCCATAACTTCTCACATGCTGCTTCTGTTCTCTGGAGCTCTCTACCCCGCTCCATCAGACTGTCTCGCCTCATAACTTCTCACATGCTGCTTCTGTTCTCTGGAGCTCTCTACCCCGCTGCATCAGACTGTTTCGCCTCCATAACTTCTCACATGCTGCTTCTGTTCTCTGGAACTCTCCACCCCGCTCCATCAGACTATCTCGCCTCCATAACTTCTCACATGCTGCTTCTGTTCTCTGGAGCTCTCTACCCCGCACCATCAGACTGTCTCGCCTCATAACTTCTCACATGCTGCTTCTGTTCTCTGGAGCTCTCTACCCTGCTCCATCAGACTGTCTCGCCTCCATAACTTCTCAAATGCTGCTTCTGTTCTCTGGAGCTCTCTACCCCGCACCATCAGACTGTCTCGCCTCCATAACTTCTCACATGCTGCTTCTGTTCTCTGGAGCTCTCTACCCCGCTCCATCAGACTGTCTCGCCTCATAACTTCTCACATGCTGCTTCTGTTCTCTGGAGCTCTCTACCCCGCTCCATCAGACTGTTTCGCCTCCATAACTTCTCACATGCTGCTTCTGTTCTCTGGAGCTCTCTACCCCGCTCCATCAGACTGTCTCGCCTCCATAACTTCTCACATGCTGCTTCTGTTCTCTGGAGCTCTCTACCCCGCTCCATCAGACTGTCTCGCCTCCATAACTTCTCACATGCTGATTCTGTTCTCTGGAGCTCATTACCCCGCTCCATCAGACTGTCTCGCCTCATAACTTCTCACATGCTGCTTCTGTTCTCTGGAGCTCTCTACCCCGCTCCATCAGACTGTCTCCAACCATTCAGATGCTCTTTGAAAACCACCTATTTAGAGAGGCTTACCATCTCTCCTTTTTACCGTTTTTCATCTTAACTAAAATAAATCTTGAACTGCCTTGACGCAGTTGCTGCTGTAACTACAATCCACATGACAATCTACGCCAAAACCTCTGCATTCTCAACCTGTAGATGGTAAGCTCTTTGGTGCAGGGCAATCCCCCTCCTGTACTTTTTTTTGCTGTTAAGTCTGTCTTTATATATTTGTATCTTTCCACAAATCTTTGTCATTGTATACCGCTACAAATTAATTATATATATATATATATATATATATATATACAGTATATATATATATATATATATATAAACAGTTGTGCTCATAAGTTTACATACCCTGGCAGAATTTATGATTTTTTGGCCATTTTTCAGAGAATATGAATGATAACACAAAAACTTTTCTTTCACTCATGGTTAATGTTTGGCTGAAGCCATTTATTATCAATCAACTGTGTTTACTCTTTTTAAATCATAATGACAACAGAAACTACCCAAATGACCCTGATCAAAAGTTTACATACCCTAGTGATTTTGGCCTGATAACATGCACACAAGTTGACATAAATGGGTTTGAATGGCTATTAAAGGTAACCTTCCTCACCTGTGATGCTTTTGCTTGCAATTAGTCAATGAGTTTCTGGACTCCTGACAGACCCTTGCACCTTTCATCCAGTGCTACACTGACGTTTCTGTATTCTGAGTCATGGGGAAAGCAAAAGAATTGTCAAAGGATCTGGGGGAAAAAGGTAATTGAACTGTATAAAACAGGAAAGGGATAAAAAAAGATATCAAAGGAATTGAGAATGCAAATCAGCAGTGTTCAAACTCTAATCAAGAAGTGGAAAATGAGGCGTTCTGTTTGATAACATACTGCATTCATCTTGCCATCAATTCTGACCAAATTTCCTGTGCCTTTGTAGCTTACACATCCCTAAAATATCAGCGATCCACCTCCGTGTTTCATAGTAGGAATGGTGTACCTTTCATCATAGGCCTTGTTGACTCCTCTCCAAATGTAGCGTTTATGGTTGTGGCCAAAAAGCTCAATTTTGATCTTATTACTCCAAATGACTTTGTGCCAGAAGGTTTGAGGCTTGTCTCTGTGCTGTTTGGCAAATTGTAAGCTGGATACTTTGTTGCATTTGCGTAGTAATGGCTTTCTTCTGGCGACTCGACCATGCAGCCCATCTTTCATCAAGTGCCTCCTTATTGTGCATCTTGAAACAGCCACACCACATGTCCTGTATTTCACCTGAAGTTATTTGTGGGTTTGTCTTTGCATTCCGAACAATTTTCCTGGCAGTTGTGGCTGAAATTTTAGTTGGTCTACCTGACCGTGGTTTGGTTTCAACAGAACCCCTCATTTTCCACTTCTTAATTAGAGTTTGAACACTGCTGATTTGCAATCTCAATTCCTTGGATATCTTTTTATATCCCTTTCCTGTTTTATACAGTTCAACTACCTTTTCCCGCAGATCCTTTGACAATTTGTGAGGATTCCACACCATGTTTTCTGTCTCACCTTAGAATTCCTGCTCTGCTTCACCACTACCCTATTTAAGTTCTCAGTGCACCTTAAACAGGTGCTTAGTTATTGTGTATTGAAGCAGGAACTACGCCCTAGCTGTGTCTCTCCAGACTCAGCACTTCTATGAACACTTGCTCTCAGGAGCCGTTACTTGTGAAAACCACATCAGTTGATGAACTGCTCTGGATTACAATTGTACAAGATTTGCTACCTAACACTCTGTCAGCTGTTTATGTTCTCAGCTTTTACATCTAAGCTTTGGATTGTGCAAGGAAAAGCCTGTATATGTTAACTCAGTGTGCTGGAGCATAATAACATTTGAATACCATACCTGACTTTTTCCATTTCTACTCGGCATTGTGTGCGTCTCAGTCAGAAGCGTTCCGGTCACGGAACTACGCCACGCCCCCCGGGCTGACTCCGAGCTCATTCAACAGCCGCTCTCTCTGATGGCTCATGGCACGCTTAACCGGAACGCAAGGATCTATTCCAGCTCAGTAATCTGAGCAGCTTGAGCACTGACAGGCTGATCTCCCTGAAGTCTCTGACGCTTCTCTTGTGTTAAAAACACATAATACCTGCAGACGATCTGTGTTACCAAACCAAGGCAGCATAATTAAGTGTTTCCTTTTCAGCAACATTTACCCTGACAGAAACCCTGTTAGCACATATAAGACAGCATAATTAAGTGCTTTCTCTTCAGCAGTATTTATCCTGACAAAAACCCTGTTGGCACATATAAAAAGAACTCTCTGCATTAGATCTTATATGTACCTTCCTGTTGTAATAAGGGATGCTCCACAACATTACCTTAATACCAATTAGTACTACCTACTTCCAAAAGAGGTTCTTATTACTCTGTTACAATTGAATAATGATACAGTCTTCTATGAAATTATCCACTATCAAATCTCACTGAAGTCACTTTGGGCTAATCATCTATACTAGTTCAGTGTCTAAAGTGATACATTACTAAAAGGTTGTTACAGTCTGCAGTTGTGATCCAACTATTTATCAGAGCCCTGACAGAATAACTAAGCCTCAGGAATGGATCCAGCAGATCTACCTCAATTAGTATACAACCTTTCACAAAGAGTGGATCAACTTAGCCAAGGACTTAGGGAACTTCAGGTGGAGAACGAAACCCTGCGGAAAGTCATTAAAGATACTGTGATTACAAAGACACCATCTTCTGACCATTCGCCAGAACCTTTAGTCTCCTCTCCGGATCTGTTCTACGGAGATAGAAGTCAGTACCGACAGTTCAAAAACGCCTCCCTCCTAATGTACCACTTGAAACCTAGGACTTATCCTACTGACAACATCAAGGTGCTCACTCTAATATCTTTCCTCAGAGCCGAACCCAGGGTTTGGGCAGACACCCTTTATGAGACACATAACCCTGTGCTGACATCTCTCAGCACTTTCCTGTCTGCCATAGACGAATTCTACTCAGATAGTAATCTCCAACTCACTGCAGAAGGGAAAATGAGAAAATTAAAGCAAGGGAGCAGACCAGTTGAAATATACATCGCTGAATTCAAGCAGTATGCGACTGATTCGCAATGGAACGAAGTAGCTCTGAAGAATCAGTTCAGACTCGGTCTCTCCGAAGCCTTGAAGGACGAACTGGCCAGGGTAGCTCTTCCTGATTCTCTAGAATCACTTATGAAATTAAGCATGCAGATAGTCAGAAGGCTATGAGAGGGGAAAACCGAACGCCATATTCTAGATACAGTCTATAAGAAACCTGGTCTGATGTCCCCACATATGTCTCCAACTCCTTCACTCCCAAATGTTGCTGAAGCTATGGATATAGGGTTTATTCGAGGACCCCTAACAGCAGAAGAACGTCTCAGATGTAGGAACAAAGGCCTATGTATGTATTGTGGCAAGGCAACTCACACAGTCAGAGACTGTCCCACCCTTGAAAGGAATAAATCCAGTAAGTCCCCTTCTCATGTTACCTCTCTCATTGTACACAATAAACCTACTCACTGCACCTTCTCTCTCTCCTTACAGTGGGAACGAAATCACCTGATGAAAGAAGCTATCGTTGATACGGGGGCACAAGGAAATTGTATTGACAAATCGCTTGTACTCCTTAATAAAATACCACTGATAAAAAAAATAAATCCTGTGTCTATCCATGTTGTAGATGGGTCAGAAATCTCTTCAGGTCCAATCACACACCACACAATTCCCTTACTAGTGACAACCCAAACTTCCCATCAAGAATATGTTACATTTGATGTAATTCTTTCCCCACTTTTTCCAATTGTTCTGGGGTTGCAGTGGCTTCAGTTACATGAACCTACCTTAGATTGGAAAATACTACAGCTCAAGTCCTGCAACTTTTCAGTTCTTTATCAACAATATCTTCAGAGATCTTTTAGACACTTGTGTCGTCGTTTATCTGGACGACATCCTAATTTATTTGTCAACTTTGGAAGAACATTTAAAGCATGTAAGTTGGGTATTGTCCTGTCTACAAGTGCATCGCCTCTATGCAAAAGCCGAAAAATGTCTTTTTTCATACTCAGGACATCTCTTTCCTCGGTTACTGCATCAGTCCCAGTGGAATACGGATGCAGCAAGACAAGGTAGACGCTGTCACACATTGGCCTCAACCCACAACTAGGAAACAGCTACAGCGCTTCTTAGGATTCAGCAATTATAATAGGAACTTTATTAAGAATTACTCCACAATAGTTAAACCTCTCACAAAGCTCACCAGCTCTAACATCCCTTACCGATGGAAAGACCAGGCTAACCTTGCCTTCCTCTTCCTTAAGGAAGCCTTCACTACAGCACCTATCTTATGTTTTCCGGATTCTACACTTCAATTCATTCTTGAAGTAGATTCTTCTGAATACGCCTTAGGAGCAGTGCTTTCCCAATGAAAAAGTTTGAATGAACCTCTTCACCCGGTTGCTTTCTATTCGAAAACCTTGTCCCCTCCTGAGTTAAATTATCCAATTGGGGAGAAAGATCTCCTGGTGATTAAAAGGGCTTTTGAACATTGGAGGCATCTATTAGATAGAGGGCACGGAACAACCTGTTATCATATTAACTGACAACCGCAACTTAGAATATCTGCAAAAGAATAAGTCTCTCTCCAGTAGACAAGTCAGATGGAACCTCTACTTCATTCGTTTCAACTACCAGATAATCTATAGACCTGGTTCACGTAACGGGAAGGCGGATGTACTCTCTCGAATGGAAGACAGACCCTTACCATGCTCCGTTCCTACCTCAATAATACCACCTGAAAGATTTCTTGGTGCATTATCCATCTTGATCACAGATCTACAAGCTGCCTTAAACGCAGACAAGCATATACCACACAACAATCTCAGTTTCAATAAAAACCTATACTACCATGGAACCAAACTGTACATTCCAGAACCACTTAGACTCAATCTGATTAGAGAATATCACAAACCTCCTCTTTCAGGTCATCCAGGTATCCGAAGAACTCTTGAATTAATAAAAAGACACTACTGGTGGCCTAAGATGATTTCCAGCATAAAGGACTACATTAGTTCTTGCATCATTTGTACAACTTCGAAGGCAGAAAAGAAACCCCCATATGGTCTTCTCATGCCAATGCCAATCCCAGAAAAACCGTGGAACCATTTAGGTATGGAATTTATTGTTGATCTACCTCTCAGTTCCGGGAAAAATACCATCTTTGTTGTAACAGATCTCCTAACCAAGATGGCACACTTCATCCCTTTCCACAAACTCCCCTCCTCTTTTGAGACAGCTCAACTCTTCCTGGACAACATAGAATCCACGGTCTACCCACCATCCTAACAACTGATAGGGGTAGCCAATTCACTTCCCGATTTTGGAAACATCTCACCAAAGTACTACAAATTGACCATCGCCTATCTACTTCCTACCACCCTCAAACAAATGGGCAATCGCAAAGATTTAACCACTGGCTGGAGCAATATTTAAGATGCTATTGCGCATACCACTAACAGGACTGGATGAACTTCTTGACTATGGCGGAGTTTTCGTATAATAATAACACCCTAAACTCATCCTCCAATATGACACCATTTTATGCGAACTATGCATATCATCCAAGATTAACGTTCAACTACTCAGAAGCTGAGAACATACCCTCCGTAGATGACCTACTCCATAATCTGACAGAAAACTTCCAAGTGTTAAGAAAAAACATAGAACAGGCTCAAGCTTCGCAGAAGCGTTTCTATGACATTAGGAGAAGGCCATTCCTCAATATTTTGTTGGTGATAAGGTATGGCTGTCCACTAAATATTTACGTCTTTAAATACCTAGCAAAAAACTTGCCACTCTCTTCATTGGTCCATTTCCCATTATCCTAATTATAATTGAGAACGCAGTTGTACTCGATCTTCCATCTTCCCTCAAATTCCACCCATCATTCCATGTTTCACTTATGAAGCCTGTCACTTCTTCAGTCTCACATGAAGTCATACTACCTCCTAAACCTGCTGTACTGGATCAGGACTCCTTCGAAGTCCAGGATGTTCTGGATTCCAGGTTTTTCAACGGTATACTCCAATACCTTGTACGTTGGAAAGGTTACTCTCCTGAAGATGATACCTGGGAACCTTACTCCAACATTGATGCCCCTAGGCTTGTTGCTCGCTTCCATAGGCGCTACCCTCATAGACCCAAACTCCAAGCCATGGGTCGACTTGCTTGAGGGGGGGGGGGGATCTGTGAGGACTCCACACCATATTTTCTGTCTCACCTTAGAATTGCTTAGTTATTGTGTATTGAAGCAGGAACTACGCCCTAGCTGTGTCTCTCCAGACTCAGCACTTCTATGAACACTTGCTCTCAGGAACCGTTACTTGTGAAAACCACATCAGTTGATGAACTGCTCTGGATTACAATTGTACAAGATTTGCTACCTAACACTCTGTCAGCTGTTTACGTTCTCAGCTTTTACATCTAAGCTTCGGATTGTGCAAGGAAAAGCCTGTATATGTTAACTCAGTTTGCTGGAGCATAATCACACTTGAATACTGTACCTGACTTTTTTTCCATTTCTACTCGGCATTGTGTGCGTCTCAGTCAGAAGTGTTCCGGTCACGGAACTACGCCACGCCCCCCGGGCTGACTCCGAGCTCATTCAACAGCCGCTCACTCTGACGGCTCATCGCAACGCAAGGATCTATTCCAGCTCAGTAATCTGAGCAGCTTGAGCACTGACAGGCTGATCTCCCTGAAGTCTCTGACGCTTCTCTTGTGTTAAAAACACATAATACCTGCAGACGATCTGTGTTACCAAACCAAGGAAGCATAAATAAGTGTTTCCTTTTCAGCAGCATTTACCCTGACAGAAACCCTGTAAGCACATATAAGACAGCGTAAATAAGTGCTTTCTCTTCAGCAGTATTTATCCTGACAAAAATCCTGTTGGCACATATAAAAAAAACTCTCTGCATTAGATCTTATATGTACCTTCCTGTTGTAATAAGGGATGCTCCACAACATTACCTTAATACCAATTAGTACTACCTACTTAGAAAAGAAGTTCTTATTACTCTGTTACAATTGAGTAATGATACAGTCTTCTATGAAATTATCCACTATCAAATCTCACTGAAGTCACTTTGTGCTAATCATCTATACTAGTTCAGTGTCTAAAGTGATACATTACTAAAAGGTTGTTACAGTCTGCAGTTGTGATCCAACTATTTATCAGAGCCCTGACAGAATAAGCCTCAGGAATGGATCCAGCAGATCTACCTCAATTAGTATACAACCTTTCACAAAGAGTGGATCAACTTAGCCAAGGACTTAGGGAACTTCAGGTGGAGAACGAAACCCTGCGGAAAGTCATTAAAGATACTGTGATTACAAAGACACCATCTTCTGACCATTCGCCAGAACCTTTAGTCTCCTCTCCGGATCTGTTCTACGGAGATAGAAGTCAGTACCGACAGTTCAAAAACGCCTGCCTCCTAATGTACCACCTGAAACCTAGGACTTATCCTACTGACAACATCAAGGTGCTCACTCTAATATCTTTCCTCAGAGCCGAACCCAGGGTTTGGGCAGACACCCTTTATGAGACACATAACCCTGTGCTGACATCTCTCAGCACTTTCCTGTCTGCCATAGACGAATTCTACTCAGATAGTAATCTCCAACTCACTGCAGAAGGGAAAATGAGAAAATTAAAGCAAGGGAGCAGACCAGTTGAAATATACATCGCTGAATTCAAGCAGTATGCGACTGATTCGCAATGGAACGAAGTAGCTCTGAAGAACCAGTTCAGACTCGGTCTCTCCGAAGCCTTAAAGGACGAACTGGCCAGGGTAGCTCTTCCTGATTCTCTAGAATCACTTATGAAATTAAGCATGCAGATAATCATAAGGCTATGAGAGAGGAAAACCGAACGCCATATTCTAGATACAGTCTATAAGAAACCTGGTCTGATGTCCCCACATATGTCTCCAACTCCTTCACTCCCAAATGTTGCTGAAGCTATGGATATAGGGTTTATTTGAGGACCCCTAACAGCAGAAGAACGTCTCAGACGTAGGAACAAAGGCCTATGTATATATTGTGGCAAGGCAACTCACACAGTCAGAGACTGTCCCACCCTTGAAAGGAATAAATCCAGTAAGTCCCCTTCTCATGTTACCTCTCTCATTGTACACAATAAACCTACTCACTGCACCATCTCTCTCTCCTTACAGTGGGAACGAAATCACCTGATGAAAGAAGCTATCGTTGATACGGGGGCACAAGGAAATTATATTGACAAATCACTTGTACTCCTTAATAAAATACCACTGATAAAGAAAATAAATCCTGTGTCTATCTGTGTTGTAGATGGGTCAGAAATCTCTTCAGGTCCAATCACACACACAACACAATTCCCTTACTAGTGACAACCCAAACTTCCCATCAAGAAAATGTTACATTTGATGTAATTTTTCCCCCAATTGTTCTGGGGTTGCAGTGGCTTCAGTTACATGAACCTACCGTAGATTGGAAAACACTACAGTTCAAGTTGGATTCACCCTATTGCATTCACACATGCTACCAGCACACAACTACTGCCTTATTACAGTTCAGCAATCCACAGCAGGAGCCTCCCTTGATCCCGCATGTTTACTCCAAGTTCTCTGAAGTTTTCAGCAAGAAAGAAGCAGAGACTTTACCACCTCATCGCTCCTACAATTGTCCCATAGATCTGAAGCTGGGTACCTCACCGCCCTGTGGACGTCTCTACCCTCTCAACAAACCCAAATTAGATCATCTAAAAAATTTCCTGGAAGAAAATCTAAAGAAAGGGTTCATACGTCCCTCAGTTTCTTCAGCATGTGCCGGAATATTCTTTGCCAAGAATAAGGACCAATCTCTTCGTCCGATTAATGATTATAGAGATCTGAATAATATCACTAAGAAGAACAGATACCCGCTACCGCTTACCACCATGCCAAAATATACACCAAATTAGACCTATGGGGAGCCTACAACCTGATTCGCATCAGAGAGGGAGACAAGTGGCTCAACGCCTTCAGAACAAGGTATGGATTATACAAATACTTAGTAATGCCCTTCGGACTAACAAATGCTCCTGCAACTTTTCAGTTCTTTATCAATGATATCTTCAGAGATATTTTAGACACTTGTGTCTTCGTTTATCTGGACGACATCCTAATTTATTTGTCAACTTTGGAAGAACATTTAAAGCATGTAAGTTGGGTATTGTCCCGTCTACAAGTGCATCGCCTCTATGCAAAAGCCGAAAAATGTCATTTTTCATACTCAGGACATCTCTTTCCTCGGTTACTGCATCAGTCCCAGTGGAATACGGATGCAGCAAGACAAGGTAGATGCGGTCACACATTGGCCTCAACCCACAACTAGGAAACAGCTACAGCGCTTCTTAGGATTCAGCAATTATTATAGGAAATTTATTAGGAATTACTCCACAATAGTTAAACCTCTCACAAAGCTCACCAGCTCTAACATCCCTTACTGATGGAATGACCAGGCTAACCTTGCCTTCCTCTTCCTTAAGGAAGCCTTCACTACAGCACCTATCTTATGTTTTCTGGATTCTACACTTCAATTCATTCTTGAAGTAGATTCTTCTGAATACGCCTTAGGAGCAGTGCTTTCCCAATGAAAAAGTTTGAATGAACCTCTTTACCCGGTTGCTTTTTATTCGAAAACCTTGTCCCCTCCTGAGTTAAATTATCCAATTGGGGAGAAAGATCTCCTGGTGATTAAAAGGGCTTTTGAACATTGGAGGCATCTATTAGAGGGCACGGAACAACCTGTTATCATATGTACTGACCACCGCAACTTAGAATATCTGCAAAAGAATAAGTCTCTCTCCAGTAGACAAGTCAGATGGAACCTCTACTTCATTCGTTTCAACTACCAGATAATCTATAGACCTGGTTCACGTAACGGGAAGGCGGATGTGCTCTCTCGAATGGAAGACAGACCCTTACCATGCTCCGTTCCAACCTCAATAATACCACCTGAAAGATTTCTTGGTGCATTATCCATCTCGATCACAGATCTACAAGCTGCCTTAAACGCAGACAAGCATATACCACACAATGATCTCAGTTTCAATAAAAACTTATACTACCATAGAACCAAACTCTACATTCCAGAACCACTTAGACTCAATCTGATTAGAGAATATCACAAACCTCCTCTTTCAGGTCATCCAGGTATCCGAATAACTCTTGAATTAATAAAAAGACACTACTGGTGGCCTAAGATGATTTCCAGCATAAAGGACTACATTAGTTCTTGCATCATTTGTACAACTTTGAAGGCAGAAAAGAAACTCCCATATGGTCTTCTCATGCCAATGCCAATCCCAGAAAAACCGTGGAACCATTTAGGTATGGACTTTATTGTTGATCTACCTCTCAGTTCCGGGAAAAATACCATCTTTGTTGTAACAGATCTAATAACCAAGATGGCACACTTCATCCCTTTCCACAAACTCCACTCCTCTTTTGAGACAGCTCAACTCTTCCTGGACAACATAGAATCCATGGTCTACCCACCATCCTAACAACTGATAGGGGTAGCCAATTCACTTCACGATTTTGGAAACATCTCACCAAAGTACTACAAATTGACCATCGCCTATCTATTTCCTACCACCCTCAAACAAATGGGCAATCGGAAAGAATTAACCACTGGCTGGAGCAATATTTAAGATGCTATTGCATATACCACCAACAGGACTGGATGAACTTCTTGACTATGGCGGAGTTTTCGTATAATAACACCCTAAACTCATCCTCCAATATGACACCATTTTATGCGAACTATGCATGTCATCCAAGATTAACGTTCAACTACTCAGAAGCTGAGAACATACCCTCTGTAGATGACCTACTCCATAATCTGACAGAAAACTTCCAAGTGTTAAGAAAAAACATAGAACAGGCTCAAGCTTCGCAGAAGCGTTTCTATGACATTAGGAGAAGGCCATCTCCTCAATATTCCGTTGGTGATAAGGTATGGCTGTCCAATAAATATTTACGTCTTCAAATACCTAGCAAAAAACTTGCCACTCTCTTCATTGGTCCATTTCCCATTAGTCTCACATGAAGTCATACTACCTCCTAAACCTGCTGTACTGGATGAGGACACTTTCGAAGTCCAGGATGTTCTGGATTCCAGGTTTTTCAACGGTATACTTCAATACCTTGTACGTTGGAAAGGTTACTCTCCTGAAGATGATAAATGGGAACCTTACTCCAACATCGATGCCCCCAGGCTTGTTGCTCGCTTCCATAGGCGCTACCGTCATAGACCCAAACCCCAAGCCAAGGGTTGGCTTGCTTGAGGGGGGGGGGGGATCTGTGAGGATTCCACACCATATTTTCTGTCTCACCTCAGAATTCCTGCTCTGCTTCACCACTCCCCTATTTAAGTTCTCAGTGCACCTTAAACAGGTGCTTAGTTATTGTGTATTGAAGCAGGAACTACGCCCTAGCTGTGTCTCTCCAGACTCAGCACTTCTATGAACACTTGCACTCAGGAGCCATTACTTGTGAAAACCACATCAGTTGATGAACTGCTCTGGATTACAATTGTACAAGATTTGCTACCTAACACTCTGTCAGCTGTTTACATTCTCAGCTTTTACATCTAAGCTTCGGATTGTGCAAGGAAAAGCCTGTATATGTTAACTCAGTGTGCTGGAGCATAATCACACTTGAATACCGTACCTGACTTTTTTTCCATTTCTACTCGGCATTGTGTGCGTCTCAGTCAGAAGCGTTCCGGTCACGGAACTACGCCATGCCCCCCGGGCTGACTCCGAGCTCATTCAACAGCCGCTCACTCTGATGGCTCATCGCGCGCTTAACCGGAACGCAAGGATCTATTCCAGCTCAGTAATCTGAGCAGCTTGAGCACTGACAGGCTGATCTCCCTGAAGTCTCTGACGCTTCTCTTGTGTTAAAAACACATAATACCTGCAGACGATCTGTGTTACCAAACCAAGGCAGCATAAGTAAGTGTTTCCTTTTCAGCAACATTTACCCTGACAGAAACCCTGTTAGCACATATAAGACAGCATAATTAAGTGCTTTCTCTTCAGCAGTATTTATCCTGACAAAAACCCTGTTGGCACATATAAAAAGAACTCTCTGCATTAGATCTTATATGTACCTTCCTGTTGTAATAAGGGATGCTCCACAACATTACCTTTAATACCAATTAGTACTACCTACTTCCAAAAGAAGTTCTTATTACTCTGTTACAATTGAGTAATGATACAGTCTTCTATGAAATTATCCACTATCAAATCTCACTGAAGTCACTTTGGGCTAATCATCTATACTAGTTCAGTGTCTAAAGTGATACATTACTAAAAAGGTTGTCACAGTCTGCAGTTGTGATCCAACTATTTATCAGAGCCCTGACACAATTCTTTTTCTTTCCCCATGACTCAGAATACAGAAACGTCAGTGCAGCACTGGATGAAAGATGCAAGGGTCTGTCAGGAGTCCAGAAAGTAATTAACCTTACACACACACTAATTACAAGCAAACAGATCACAGGTGAGGCTGGTTACCTTTAATAGCCATTCAAACCCCTTTTTGTCAACTTCTGTGCATGTTATCAGGTCAAAATCCCCAGGGTATGTAAACTTTTGATCAGGGTCATTTGGGTAGTTTCTGTTGTCATTATGTTTCTGTTGTCATTAAAAGTTTTTGTGTTATCATTCATATTCTCTGAAAAATGGACAAGAAATCATAAATTCTTCCAGGGTATGTAAACTTATGAGCACAACTGTATATATATATATGAAACAAAGCAGGATAATGAAGCACTCACTGGTCTTTAGTCAACAAACACACAGATTTAATTTGATGTGATATATATATATATATATTAATATATATATATATATATATATATATATATATATATATATATATATATATATATATATGTTAAACCATCTCCATAAAGTGGGTGAAATGAGAGCATATTATTACTAGTCAAACTAATGTTTGATTGACTGACGTGTGAACTCAACACTAAATATGCTGATTGGCTGTTTATTTTTATTTTTAATATGCATGGGAAGTTGATCATAGTTTTAAAGAAAAAAATTAGCTATATATCATAAAATATTTTCTTACTGGCCCATGAAGTACAAATAAGAATTTATGTGAAGTAACATACTCTTTTAAAGGGACATGAAACTCCAATTTCTTATTTCATGTGTCATATAGAGCATAAAGTTTTAAACATCCAATTTACTTCTATTATCTGGTTTTCTTAGTTCTCTTGATATCCTTTGTTGAAAAGCATACCTTAGTAAGCTCAGGAGCTGGGAGCTAGTTGCTGATTAAGGGCTGCACATATATGCATCTTTTCATTGGCTTACTGATATGTTCAGCTAGCTCCTAGTAGTGTATTGCTGCTCCTTCAATTAAAGGGATAGGAAAGTCAAAATTAAACTTGCATGATTCAGATAGAGCATGTCATTTTAAGACACCTTTAAATTCACTTCTATTTTCAAATGTGCTTCGTTCTCTTAGTATCCCTTGTTAAAAATGAATATGCACATATCCTACACTAGTGGGAGCTGCTGCTGATTGGTGCCTGCACACATTTGTCTCTTGTGATTGGATAACTAGATGTATTCAGCTAGCTGCCAGTAGTGCAATGCTGTCCCTTCAGCAAAGGATAACAAGAGAATGAAGCAAATTTGTTAATAGAAGTAAATTGGATTTTATTTTTAAATTGTATCTGAATCATAAAATACAATTTTTGGGGTTTACTTTTTTTTTAGGATATCAAAAGAATGAAGCAAAATTGATAAAATAAGTAAATTGAAGAGTTGTTTAAAACTGCATGCTCTATTTGAATCATGAAAAAAAAAAAGGATTGGGTTTCATATCCCTTTAAGTACTGTAGCTTCCCTAGAGGAAGTTGAGCAAGCACAATTTTTAGTGCTAATTTACAGCAAAATCAGGCAGAATAAAGTATGGATATTGCAAAGTAGTTTTATTTTCCTTAATTAATTACTTTTATGGAAGATAACATTTCATTTGTAAGTATGGGAAGCACCAAGTTAAGTGGAATGATGTAAAAAAATATGAATCCTCTATTTATCTATCTATTATCTCTCTCCCTCTCTCTATGATCTAATCTAATATATCTATATCTATCTATCTATCTATCTGCCATCTATAATCTATCTTTCTATCTATCTATCAATCAATCTATCTATTAATAATCTATTATCTATCATTCTATCTATCGATCTATCGATCTATCAATCTATCTATCTATCTATCTATCTATCTATCTATATCTGTCATCTATAATCTATCTATCTATCTATCTATCTATCTATCTATCTATCTATCTATCTATCTATCTATCATCTATCAATCGATCTATCGATTAATCATCTATTATCTATCGATCTATCTATAATCTATTTATCTATCTATCATCTATCCATCTATATTTCTACTATCTCTCTCTATTATCTAATCTAACTATCATCTATCTATCTATCTATCTATCTATCTATCTATCTATCCCTATCATCATCTATCTATCATCTATCATCTATCCATCTATATTTCTACTATCTCTCTCTCTCTCTATTATCTAATCTCTATCTATCTATCTATCTATCTATCTATCTATCTATCTATCTATCTATCTAAATATCTATCTATCTCTATCATCATCATCTATCTATCTATCATCTATCATCTATCATCTATCTATCTATCTATCTATCTATCTATCTATCTATCTATCTATCTATCTATCTATCTATCTATCTATCATCCATCTCATTTATTGATTTCAATGTCAGATTTATTCATATGTATTATGTTGGGAAAATGTCAAGGAAGCTAGGACTGAGAGTTTTTCAACATATTTATGATATAAAAAGAGACTATAAATAAATGGCTAGGTATTGTAATAGCTTGTATAAGACAAATATTTCCTTTCCTAAATACAGTATGAAAGTAGATGATGTTATAATGCCACCTACAGGAAATAGTTAATATTACATTATAGATAACAAAATGAGAATCATTTAAAAAAATTATTATTTATTGTTTACATTTTTTTAATTATTATTTAAGATTGGATAAGGATAAAAAATAGAATACAGTCCCCTGGTCTGGAGTTGTTTATTTGTTAACATCTGTATGTAATTGTGTTGCTAACATAGATAAATATATTATGTTTCTCTATCATAGTAAATGTAGTTATTGTTTGTATTTCAAGCCCTTTTGGACATGGTTATCCAGTTAAAACCTACAAACTAGGATTAGGATTGTACTTTTAATATTGGAATATAATAGTAAAACGATTTTAGTAGTTATTATAATATGCTGTTAAAGTCTGTTACACTATATTCTAGTGGTATGATGCATTTGCAGTGGTTTTATACTAGCTTGTCAGATCTGAGGTTAAAACAGTTAAATAGAACACTTTAATTGTATGGTTATCATCTGCAATGCATCAGTGCATTCCAAATTTGAATAGAATTTTTTTGATATACACTTGTCTTAGCAAAAATGCTTCTAGTAAAAGCTATAACCACTGGCGGACTGAGACCAATCAGGGCTCTGGGCAAAAATTATGGAAGGGTCACCACTGTCTCGCAATGACCTGAATGTATTGAAATTGTGGGCCCCCCAGACATGCTGGGTCCTCAGTCCAGGTCCTATTTGCCCGGCTGATCAGTCCGCCCCTGGTTGTAACCATTTCAGTGATAGCTTTACAGGACAAGTTAACACTTCGAGATTTTAATATACAATGGGTAATTATGTGTAATAAAACATCTGTGCAATATACCTTTGTTTTTTATTTTGCTCATGCCACAATTCCTGTAATTTAAAGTGATTGTAAACTTTCTCCTTTATATAAACAGATCAGCAGTGATATTTTAGATAGAATTAAAATACCCTGCGCTCCGGCCGCCCTCTTCAAGAGTAATTTTTTTCTTTTGTGAGATAACGGTTTGAATTGTTTTACAATCGTTGCTCTAGCTAAATGTTACGCACACAATTTTTTGTAGCTAGAGTGCCAATTGGAGAACAGTTTAAACTGTTAGCTCACAAAAAATGACATTAAAAAGTAATTTGAGCATATCTTCATTACAATTGATTAATTAAAATCCATCTAAAATGGGGGGCGGAGCCTACAGCTGAAGCGGCAAGACGTGTCTTAACCCCTTAACGACCGAGGATGTGTCAGACACGTTCTACAAAAAAATACCCTTAAGGACCAAGGACGTGCCTGATACGTCCTCTGGGGTTTCAAGCAGTGGAAGCAATCCTGATTGCTTCCTGCCGCTTTCAAGGTATTGCTGTGATGCCTCGATATTGAGGTATCTCTGCAATACCTTTTTTTGCACACCGATGCAGAGAGAGCCACTCTGTATCCCTCTCTGCATCGGCCAGCGATGGTACCGATCGTTGGTAGGTGGAAGCCATTGCAGGGAGGTGGGTGGGGGCACGACCAATCGCTGGCGAACTTCTGGCCAGCAGTGTGAAATCACTCGCCGGTGCACGCAGGAGTGCGCGCGGGGGTGTGTGCGCACACGTGCGCCCACAATCTGCACATATGTGCACATAGGAAGTGGAGGGAGAGGGTGTTGGGAGTAAAAATTAACCCTACAAGTACGAGTACGATCGGGTTGATTGACAGCTCCCTGCTGGCTGCCGATTGGCCGTGAGTCAGCAGGGGGCGGCGTTGCACCAGCAGCTCTTGTGAGCTGCTGGTGCAATGTTAAATGCGGAGAGCATTTAGCGAGGTCTTGCAGACCTGATCCGCACTGTCGGATCAGGTCCGCAAGACCTTTAATAAATAGGGGCCTATGTGTGGGTACAGTAAACGAGTAAGAGGAAAATTACAGCTAAACACAAACACTGCAGAAATGTAAAAATAGCCCTGGTCCCAAACGGTCATAAAATTGAAAAGTGCTGTGGTCCTTAAGGGGTTAAAGGAGCTCCTGGCTCCACCTTGGTTCTTTCTGAGTTATTTTTGCTGGAAGGTTTTTTTAAAATCACATACTCTAATTCAGATGTTGTTTTATCATATCCATATTAAAGGGACAGTACACTGTAAAATTGTTTTTGTATTAATGTATTTTCAATACCAGCTGCAGAATATAAAATGTATAAGAAATTGCATTTTCAGGTTTGTTTGTGTATATGAAGTAGCTGGTTTTGTGCTTTTAAACCACAGCCTATTACAATGGGTTGAGAGTCAGGTAATATCAGATCTCATTAAGTTATCACTTTGTGTACACACACTTGCTTCCTTATCTTATATTTGTCTAGAAAACTAAAGCTTAATACTTAGAGAGAACAATGGAAAATTATAATTGTATTACATAACTAGCATGCCCCCCACAGAGAGTGTAATCTCTTCTGCTGGCTGTGCTTACTTAGGCTATTCAATCAGTGGCGTCACTAGGGTTGGTGTCACCCGGTGCAGTAAGTCATGGTGTCACCCCCCCCCAGAAAGCAGACACACAAAAAAACACAGGCAAACACACATACAAACACTCAGACACACTTAAAAACATACTCAGATGCACACACAAACACTTGGAAACACACTCACACACACACACACACACACACAAAAACACACACACAAAAACACTGAGACACACAAAAACTCAGACACACACATACAAAATATGTAAACTGCAGTGCATTAATTATGAAGCTCATGCCTAGAGCTGCTCCCTGGCTCAGCAGAACATCAAATGAAAGATAAACAGAGCACTCTAAAATAAATCACTGAAGAAAAGGTTTAGGCGTGCAAACTATGAAAATTCTGCTCTCTGACTCTGTTCCAAGTCTGTCAGTGCACAGCCCTGGCCGCATGTCACTGAGCAGTGAGCACAGATAGCCAGGCAGGTTTAGGCTAGCAGTGCAACTTTGCAAGCCCCACGGCACACCCACAACATTCATAGTGAAATTGGGCAGGGGAGGAGCAAAGTACAAACAAGCAAAAGCAGCCAGGAAAACTATTTGTTGAAATTGCAGCACTGGCTCAAGGGGCAAAAAAATTGTGTGTCTACAACTTCCCCAGTCCCACTAATGTTCACAAATGCCAGCCTCTAATAAAATAATAAAAATAAATTTTTTTTTTTTTTTTTGGTGTCACCCCCTGGAGGGTGTCACCCAGGTGCGGCCCGCACCCCCTGCACCCCCCTAGTGACGCCACTGTATTCAATAGAATATACTCCAGTATAGAAACTTTCAGTATAGGTTGGGATACCACAGGCTAAATCAGCTATTTCAAATTGCAAAATAGGGGTAAAGGAGCTATTTGTAAACAATTTAAAACACTCCAGTGAGTAAAATGAATCATTGGGAACAATTTAAAGGGGAGAAAAATTTGGGGTGAACTGTCACTTTAAGGAAGAAAAATACCATCTGGGAGAGAAGAAGAATCAAGTTTAAACAAAAAGAGAGAGATAGTGAGAAGAAAGCTACTTTCCTATCTCCAAGCTGGAAAAAGTGTAACCACAGCTTAGACATTTCTACCGTTGGATGCAGCAGAGATTCAGAAAGAAAACCATTAGTAAGATATGCAAATTAGGTTCACAATGACGCACCTTTTTACTTCAAGTCTGCTTTTCAGCAGATACCCTTAATGCCAAAGCATCGATGTTCACACAGCTTATAAGCTTAGCAAGGGTTAGTGCAGTGATTCATAACCATCCCAGGACAGACAGTCTGTGAACCTAATTTGCATATCTTACCCAGAATCCTTTGCTGCATTGGAAACAATGTATTCCAGAGGTTTTCTGTGGGAAAAACAAGCCTTCTGACCTGTCTAGATTTGTTAATGAACTACACAATGAGTTATTCTCTCTATATTTTGTGTGTAGTGGAGGATTTTAAACTCACCTTTTACCTCCCCCTAATTTTAAATGTTGTTGTGCACACACTCACACACACTAGAGTATAACATTTACTATAGAAATAAAAGTGTACTTACACAGACTCAGTAGCAGATCTAATGTTTCTGGGAGGCAAATTAGGAGGTAGTGGAGGGCCAGAAGTTTGCTTGGCAGAGACAGAGCTGTTGGGTGGTGGGGGTGGTGGGGTTGGTGCCCCTGCAGCTACATGAGAGGGTGGAGGTGGAGGCAGTGCATTGGATAATGCAGATGCCTTCTGTTCAGTAACGGCTCCTTTGTTGCTTTCTGTAACATACAAAACCAAACATTTTCAGCAGACTATTCCTTAAGCTGCAACTGGTAAGTGAACAAAACCTTCATAAGTAATAGACAGCTAAATACCCCATAATATTTTTCAGTACAAGATTTCAAACATCTATATTTTTTGTTAAATAAAAGCTTAATGTTTTCTAATTTACTGTTCCTTCTAGTTTACCGTTATTGTCTAGAAATGATATTAATAAAAATGATTTATAAAGGCATACGTGGTTAATACAACAAATTGGATTTAAGTTGATATTTTGCAGAGAAGGACAATCACCATACCGGCAAATAACCTCCTGCACCTTATCTATATCATGCAGCAGCAATGGTAAAAAAAAGTTATTTTAAAATAAATATTGTTTCTGGACAGTTTGAAATGACTGCCAAACTCAGCCCACCGATGACATCATTAACTGGGCTGCATATGGCATCCAATCACAAAAGGCTCACTAGTTGGATTCAACAGATGGTCAATGCCATTCAGCAGAGTGCCTAGATGCAGCCCAGATCGTGATGTCATCAGTGGGCTTAGCTAGGCAGTCAAAAACAATATTAATTTTAAAATAACTTATTTTACTGTTACTCCTGCATTATATAAAAAGGATGTAGGGGGCTATTTGCAGCTTAATATAAGGTAAGACTTTTAGATGACTAAGGTGTAAACTGTCCCTTTAAATCAGATTTTCATAACATAATCACATTTTATTTTGGTAATACCAACCCTAGTCTAGCTAAAATTAGCATTTTTTTATGCAAATAGAAAGCAAGAATTTTATAGTTATTTGAAGAAAATGTCATATTATCTAGTCTAAATGTATTTTATACATATATAGGCCAGGGGTTAATTATTCTGTTTGTGGACACATTTCTCATATAAAGAACTTGTCCATGCACCTTCGGGGCATCTTGGGCCACCTGAGCAGCATCAGTTGATGTAATTTAAGATTTAAAGAGAAATCACTAGTGCAACCCTGCTCCTTGCTCTTGCACAACCAACGAGAGCAGGCCTTGTCAGTCATTCAGTGCGAATGAGTCCAGATTGTCTGATTTCTACAATCGCTGATGCTGTGGACACATTAAGAAACATCAGTTATATGACTGGTACTTCTTAACTTTTGCATGTGCGAGTTTGCTCTGAAGTGGCCTTGAGGCTGCTTATGGGTCAAGGGTCAATAGGGTCAGGCCTTGTAACTACAGCATGGGGGAGGGGGTAAACAGTGTCACTATACAGTACCACTATATACAGTACGGGGTGGACTATGTCACAGACTACTGTGGTCACTTTATACAGTACTGGGGGGCTGGGGCAGGTAGGGTCAGGCCAGCCATCTCACTGGCAGATTTTAGACTGTGTCACTGACTCACAGTACTGGTGGGTTAAACAGTGTCACTATATAGAGTAATAGGGGGTTAGACCATCTCACAGACTGTGGGCACAGGGCACCTCCTTTTGCAGACATGTAATCTGATTCACATTTTTTTTTCTGTGTTAAATGTTAAAAAAGAAAAAAAAGATATGTATCAAATTCACTTTTTTGGGATGGGGGGACCCTTCTTAGATTCTTGCACCTGGGCCCTGTGGTTTCTAGTTACACCTCTGTATATTGCCATTTATATACATATATTATCTTCACAAACCATTTCTGTATACATTTTCAAAACTGTTATATATTTAATTCAAAGGAAAAAATCAAATATCTCACTGCGAGGGTAGCCATATTTATAATTTTACTAGTCTGATACGGTGGGATAGGGTTATCCGAGAAGAAGACTATCCTCCTGGGGGAGAATGTGAAGGGAGGTACTTTGACTATATTATTAAGCCAAAATTGAACCTTTAACCAAAAGCTATGAATTTTTGGACAGTCCCAGATCATGTGCAGCAGGTCAGCAGATGGAAATGAACATTTGGGGCATTTATTGAATTCCAAGCTTCTGCATTTGGAGCCTTTCTTAGGAGTGAAATAGGTCATGTGGAGAAGTCTTAAGTGTGACTCCCTCCACGTAGCTGAGAGAGTAACCCGACAGGTTTCCTGAATCGAAAAGGTGAGAAGAGCTGGATCCAGAGAGTTCTGTTAAAGCAGGGAGGACCATTTAAGGTGAAGATTCTCCAGAACACCAGGGCCTTTAAGAGCTAATAGGATTTGATAGATGTAAGAGATTGATGTGAGCCCATTTTTGAATAATATCATCCATTTTTCTAAATCTCCCATAGACCATTCCCAGCCATGGTCAGTAACCTGCTTAAGAGCAAAATGTCTCACTTGCAAGTAAGCAAAGAAATCGTTATTAGGAATAGCGAACTCCTGCTTGAGAAAGTCAAAGGACTTTATACATTTCCTCTCAAAGTCCAATACCTGTTCCAGTCTTACCAGTCCGAGTAGTGCCCATTTAGAGAATACAGCTGACTGTATGCCTGCTATGAACTGAGGATTATTTAATATAGAGAGATGTTTTGAGACTTCAGTGTTTATATGAAGAGCCAATCCTATCCTTCTCCAAGCGGAAATTGGGTTATAAATAGAGCTCATCTTTTTTATTCCAATAGGGGTCACGCTGCTATTGCAATGAGTCAGTGCTACCAGTGAGTAGGGATGAGTCATATTACTCTCTAAGTCCCCATTAGTAATGTAATTACTATTAGTAAGCCAATCTGCTGTAATTCGTGCCAGGAATACTTGATTATAAATACGAAGATCAGGGAGAGACAATCCTCCGTGCTCTCTCGATAGGGTTAGTCTAACTAACGAAATTCTCGGTTTTATTTTCTGCCAGATGAATGCTCGTAGGGCAGTATTAAATGCAGTGATATCTTTTGCTTTAAGAAGTAGAGGAGTGTTCTGGAGAACGTAGAGAATTTTAGGGAGAAGGGACATTTTGTACAAAGCTATACGACCTGACAATGACAGAGGAAGATTCTGCCAGTTTTTTAGCACTTCTCTAACACTAGCCAACACCGGGAGTATATTCAATGAGTACCAGTTATCTGGATTAGCCGAGATCCAAATACCCAAATATTTAAAAGAGTCCTGAACAATTTTGAAAGGAATGGATATAGGTGAGTTTTGCGATTCTTTAATCCAGAGCAGTTCTGATTTTGCAGAATTGACGGAATAACCTGAGAAAGGTCCAAATTTCTCAATTATCAAGAGAAGTTTGGGAATATTACTTTGTGTGTTTGACATATATATCAACACATCGTCAGCATAAAGTGCAGTTTGCAAGATTTTTCTTTTAATCTTGATCCCCTCAATCTGTTGGCGGATTTGATTAGCCAGAGGTTCAATGGCTAGATCGAACAAGAGCGGCGAAAGAGGGCACCCCTGCCTCGTGCCTTTTTCTAGTTTTATGGCCTGCGTAGGAGACCCGTTCACAATTAGTTTTGTATAAGCGTTCTTATATAGATTATTAAAAAAGGTCAAAAAGTGACCTGTCAAACCAAATTGTTGTAAAGTAAAGGCTATATGATCATGGTAAACTGAGTCAAATGCCTTACCTGCATCTATTGATATAATTGCCAAGTCAGGGGTGCCCTCTCCAGCCCCCTCCCGCTGCCCCTCGCCTGTTTTAAAATAATCCACAACAAGGAACACCTCCCTTATTTTAGCTGAGGAATTGCGTTTCTTTATAAAACCAGCTTGATCCTCGTGAATAATACTAGGCAGGTGAGATTGAAGCCTATGTGCGAGTATTGATGATAGAAGTTTGTAATCGGTGTTGAGAAGCGCAATTGGTCTATAAGACTCTTTTTCAGCTGGATCTTTACCCTGTTTAAGAATAAGGGTAGTGAATGAAGCCACAAAGTCAGGGGAGGGGGTGGTGCCTTTAATGTAGAGATCATTAAATAATGCAGTTAGATGAGGTATTATTTTGGGCATTAGGATCTTATAAAACTCATTTGGAAGAGCATCTGGTCCCGGGGTTTTGTTAAGAGAGAGTTTCTTTATTGAAGCAAGAACTTCAGACTCTGATACTGTGGCACAGATCTGATCCAACATTTGGGAGGTTAGCCTTGGATATTGAATTTTCTCCCAAAATTCCTCCCTTTGTTTAAAGTCAGAGGTCTTATGTGCATATATGGATTTAAAATATTCAGTAAAAATATCGAGAACTTCTTCAGCTGTCTTATAGGTTTTGCCTTCATGACGAAGTGAGCTGATTAATGAAGAGGACCTATCGTGCCTAACCAGGTTCGCAAGAAGCTTCCCTGTTTTGCTCCCAAAACGATACAGTTTTGCCTGCATTCTTAGGTCTTTCTGAGACGATTGGTAAAGAAGGAGAGAATCTCTTTCTCGTAAGGCAGTTGTATACTTCATCCAATTCTCGGGTGATTTCAGTAGAATGTACTGATTATAGGTATTTATGACTGATTTCAGTACTTCTATTTCTCTTGCCTTGAGTTTTTTTGTCCTTGCTATGGTATATGCTAGAATCTCACCTCGCAAGACCGCCTTAGCAGTCTCCCAAAAAATGGCAGGTTTAATGGTGTGCTCATGATTAAATAGTGTAAATTTACGATATTTAGCTATAAGCCAATTTTTAAACTTGTTGTCTGTAGATAAATGCCGGGGAAACCGAAAGCCCGTATTCCTTGCGGGGATAGGGCTTGGCCGACAATATAAAGAAATGGGCGCATGGTCCGAAATAGTAATGGGGAAGATTTCTGCAGTTACATTAGAATTAACAAGCCTGTCATCTAGCAAAAACAAATCTATACGTGATAACGATTTGTGAGCCCTTGAGTGACAGGTAAAGTCTCTGGCCTCTGGATTTTTCAATCTCCAGATGTCAGTGACCTTTAAATTAAATGAGATTTTGTTAAACGTCTTTGTTTCAAGATTATCTCTTTTGGTTTTTATGATGTGGGAGCTTTGAGTAAATCTGTCTAAAGGATATTTTGGGGCCATATTGAAATCGCCACCAATAATTAGGTAACCTGCTGCACAAAGCATGAGCCTGTTTTGAAGAGCATCCCAAAATGAGGAATTAAAAACATTTGGGGCATAAACATTGCAAAGTGTGTAAAGAATTTTGTTGATTTTCATCTTTACAATAATGTACCTTCCTTCTAGGTCTGTATCTACCTGTATGATCTCATAACAAAGTTTTTTCCCCAGGAGGATAGCCACCCCACTCTTTCTATTAGAAGAGGCGGAAAAAAGAACCTCCTTAACCCAAGAGGCTTTTAATTTAAGCACTTCCTCGGCTTTTAAGTGGGTTTCTTGAAGAAAGGCCAAATCAGCATAATTCTTCCTCAGAAAAGTTAAAACTGCCTTTCGTTTGATAGGCGAGGTAAGGCCACCTATATTCCAGGAAATTAATTTGAATTTATTATCCAAAGCCATTTGAGTTTAAAAATACTAAAAAAAAAATAAAAAAAAAAAATAAAGCCCCACAATAAAACACAAAATCACACTTAAACATAGAACATTATCCCATTTCAAGCAGGCTACTAAAGGAAGTTTAGCCCAACTTCCCCTTCCCTCTTTATTTTGTAGTACTCCAGTCAGTGTAATGTAGTTATAATATCAGTCCTACCTGACTTATTGTACTTGTTCCTTATCCTTTTCCCGAAGGGAATAATTCCTCAAAGAATTTAGCTGCATCTTGTGGCGAGTCAAAATAAGATGTGATTCCCTCCCTCTGTATTCTTAGTTTTGCTGGGTATAGTAAAGTTGCTCGTATGCCTTGATTTATGAACCTTGAGCATATTGGGGCAATCTCCCTTCTTCTTGATGCCACTTCTGCTGAGTAATCTTGGAAGATAAGACTTTTTACATCACCTAATGATATAGGTTGATGCTTACGAAAAGCTTGAAGAATTGCCACTTTATGCTGAAAGTTCAAAATTTTAGCAATTATGGGCCTAGGTCTGGGGTTGTCTTTATTTAATATGGGTGTGCCTATCCTGTGGGCCTTTTCCACTATGATCCTAGGGAATGAGTCTGGGATTTGAAGTAGGTTAGGTAATGTCTCTGTAAGAAATTTGTCTAGATTCTCATATTGCTTTTCCTCAGGGACTCCAATGATTCTCAGATTATTCCTTCGGGATCTGTTCTCTAGGTCTTCTAACTTACTCTGCATTTTGGAAACTGTTAAATTTAGGGCCTCGAGATTATTTTTATAGGACATATTGGTATCTTCTAGATCTGAGATCCTCTGCTCTGCTTCGGAGAGTCTATGAGAGAATTGTTTTACTTCATTCGTCAGGGATGCTATGTCCTGCTTGATCTCAATTTTTAAGGGCCTCAAATTTAGGGGCTAGGGCATCAGAGATCTTACTAACAATGGTCTGGATGTCTAACGATTCACCTGAGGATGGATTTATGTAGGGTGTCTGTGCTTCTGTTGGAGTTTCATGGCTTGCTTTATTTTTTTTGTCTCTTTGTCTTCCTGCCATTGCTGGGGGGGAATTTTTTGGATGGTTGTGGAGATACTTATCCATGTGTTTAAAAGGTGCTTAGTGTGACTTAGTGGTATATTAGGAAAGGGAGGTGACAGAAAAAAAAAGGGGGGGGGGAGGTGAATCAAGTGAGAGTGTGATGTGAATGGTGAAACAATTGAGGATTTAATCTTAATAATGTGTGGTACTGTTAATAGTGTGTGGTACTCAGTGCCTATGGGGAAAAGGGAGACAGAAAGAAGGGAAAAAAGAAAAACAAAAAAAGATCCCCGGGAGGGGATGGGGAGGTGAGGAAGTGTTTCTAGTTAGATTTAAGAAATTGTGATTTGTGATTATAAAAGTGATTTCAGTTCCAATGGAGTGTTTTTCTTTCTTCCCCCGCTGCAACAGCGGAGGACAATGGGTTTTTTTATCAAATCAGCCAGCTAGCCCCTTTATGAGGGGTCCTACTATTCTCTATATTGTGAATCGTGAGGCCTTATAACTCTGAATTATTTAAACTCCGAGGCTAATGTGTTATCCTGTCTTTTATAAGGCTTATTTTTCGTTTATTGGGAGTTAGCAATTTATAGTTGAGCTTATAACAGCTTCCTTATAATTACTACTTTGCCTTTTTATTTCTGTAATTTTAGTTACCAGATTGAGTATTAGTAGTCATTTTGGGTTCCTAAACAGTGTACAGGAGATAGAGTCAGTCTCCTAATTCTCAACCCACCTAGTGAGTACTCAGGGTATTAAGCTCCTACCAGTTGAATGGTTGGGAGTTATATTAGTGGTTCACTGAACAGCCCCAATTATGTAATTACCCTTATTGTAATTTTAGGGCCTTTTACAGTTTGCATAACGTAGGATATTTATTACTAAATACCTTTAACTCTTTCCCAGAGGACAGTGTGTCAAATGTATTGCAACAACCTACTATATTTCTGTTAGATAATAAAAGAGGATCTCAAAAAGAGAGAATTTTTTCAATTTTTCAAAACAATATATGTATACCTAGCAACAATAATGCATTTAAAAGATTAACTTAATCAAGTAGCCAATCCGGATTCTCTAAATCACAGCAAAAGACTTAATTGCTCTTATAGTTGGCTACATTATCCAGCTTTTATCTCACATAGCTTAGTCAAAAACACAGACAGAAGGGAAAATCACAGAAAAAAAAAAAAAAAAAAGAGAACAGAAAATATAAACCTATCGTCAGGGTTCTCCTGATGAATAGGTAGCTTTCCCTGTAGATTAGAAATATACAATTCTAGGCTGCATACAACCTGATTTTTATCTATAATTCAGCAAATGATCTTATTTTTCCTTTTAAGGCTTATTTAATTTATATTTTCCACAAGTTATCCCACAGCTTTCTCTATCTATAAAGGTTATGTTTCTTAGAATAGACGAGCAGAAATAACGTTATATTAGCCCCTGAGTCTGCAGCAACTGAATGTCACTCCTTACGGGGAGTAAAAAAGGCTCTGTTAGATTTTATGGCTGGCTCAGTGCTCTTTATACCAGTTAATACTAAGGAGAAGGATTAAGCAGGTTTTTCTGAATAAACAAGGGAAAAAAAAGAAAAAAAAAGGGAGAAAATTAGGTATGTCTCAATAAGTTTTAGATATCAGTCATTTGCAACGTTAAGTAGCAGCAATGTAACAAGTAATGTCTCTCAAACAATATAGAGTGATGCTAAGAAAAGAAATATTTTCCTTTTCTTTCTTCTTTACTCGCTTCCTTTAAGTTCAAAACAATTTGGTTACAGTTTCTTTTTTAGATACTTTTGATACGCAACCAGGAATACCTCTGCCCTTAGCCGCATATATCCTTTCGTGTGGATGCCAGTTTTTCCCCTTCTGAGGAGTTAGCCCCTTTTCCTGGCTATGAAAGCCTGTTTCCTGAGTGCTCTAGCCCACTGCTCCCCCCTGCTCAGCCCTGCAGCCTGTTGACCTTATGAGTTTAAGAAATGCTGGAGGAACAGATAGACTTACCTCCCCTCGACCACCGCTCACCTAGCCGGCGTAGGTTAGAGTGCCATTGGCATGATCAACTTCCCAGTGAGGGTCCGGCCTCACAAGTGACCTTTCAAGACAATTGCCGCAGTCCCTGGCAATCTCTCCCCCTCTCACGCAGCACCGGTGGGAGAGGAGGGAGAGGAGCAACAGGCCAGTCTTCCTTGCTGAGAGCCTCCGAGGATCCTATCCTTCCGCCACGCAAGTTCCGGCTCTTACCCCTCTCACGCAGCACCGGTGGGAGAGGGGGTGGTTCAGTAGCGGTATGCGGAAGCTGAGTTCTAGCACAGTCGCCGAGGATACTGAAGCCGGTTCAGAGTCGCGGTCCGTCCAGGGTAAGAGGAAGCTTGTTCCACCAAATGCAGGTAAGTGCAGGTTTAGGAGACCAGCAGGGCAGACAGACTATTGATGTATTGGCTCCTCCAAACCTCTTACTTCAGCAGATCCAGCCGGTGTCTCAGGGTGGTCTCGTAGAGGTATACCGGGGAGAGGAGGCGGCGTGCGAGAGGAGGACACAGAGCAAAAGTCACAGCAGGGGCCGAGATTCACTAGAATAGGCAGAGTGATTGGGGGGCAGGGGAGTCTTCCTTCTTAGCCGGTGAGTAGATAAAGTTTAATTCGCTCTTTTCTAGGCACCTCGTAGTCCGCTCCTCTTAAGCATAACTGGCCAAGGGGAGTGGGTTGCCTAGTAGAATAAATCTTCACTCACGGGCTTTTAATGTCAGCCATATACGTTTTAAGCAGCTTCTTGAGAGTTAGGGTTTTTTTTTTTTCTTCCTTCTGGTTTAGCTTGATTTGCTTAACAGCAAGATGTAATATCGCTGTGCTGGTTCCAGAGACGATGTCTCAGGCTATCCAATTAGCTGGCCCCCTAATTGGGGTGAGGCGCGAAGAGAACCGCCAGCAGCTGCGGGACTGGAGCAGGGAGCTCAGCAACATGCACCTTGCTCCTCCTCCACCGGAACCACAGAACATACCAGAGCATGCCATTTTCAGAGCATGAAATTTTAAGCAACTTTCTAATTTACTCCTATTATCAAATTTCCTTCATTCTCTTGGTATCTTTATTTGAAATTCAAGAATGTAAGTTTATATGCCAGCCTATTTTTGGTGAAGAACCTGGGTTGTCCTTGCTGATTGGCAGATAAATTCATCCACCAATAAAAAAGTGCTGTCCAGAGTTCTGAAGCTTAGATGCCTTCTTTTTCAAATAAAGATAGCAAGAGAACAAAGAAAAAATAATAATAGGAGTAAATTAGAAAGTTGCTTAAAGTTGCATGCTCTATCTGAATCACGAAAGAACAAATTTGGGTTCAGTGTCCCTTTAATAGAATGGTTGTTCCATATGGACTATAATGAGAGGACTACACATTCCATCATCTATGGTTTTAAATTACCCAGTGAGGTTTCAATTAGTTTCAGATTTTACGCTTGACTTGTAATTTTGCATCATGGTCCAAACCACTTTCCAGTTTCAAGCATTCATGTTTTTATAGATTTGCATGATAGATTACTTCCTTCTTATTGGTTTCTGCTTGGGTAACTTCTTTCTTCCTCTTTGAGAGTGTGGATGTTACATATTGACCTTGATGCTTAGATAAAATTTAACTTTTTTCATAAATTTAAAGAAAAAAAAATATTATCCCTTTAAACAGAGCCTGCAAAATGTTCTTTGTGTCAGGGCTGACGTCGCGGATAACCACAGGCAGTAGTTCTCAGCTTGGATACATCCACAAAGTCTGATCCTGGGGACAGGCAGTAAAAAAGCCCTTATCTCAGCCCTCATGCATTTGTTTATTTCTAATATATTAGACTGGAAGTGAAGACAGCTACAGGGATCTCAAAGCTGCTGCATATCTGTCCTTCATTGACCTCAGAAGAGGTTTTCAGATAATGAGCTGTAACATCCAAGCTGCTTTCTTAATGACTGTGGTTAACCTTGTCTACTCCACTAACAATGCCAGATTGGCTTCTTCAAATAAGGCAAGTGGAAGGTAGAGTTTGGCTATTGAAAAAAAATTAGATTAAAAAAAAGGAAAATAAATGTATTATCAGATTTGATAATTATAAGGTCTGTGTCTGCAGCTATGTATCTCATATATGTATGTATAGTATAGTAAAGTATATGTATATATTATTTTTTTAAGTAGACAACCCAAGGTATTTTTCTAGGGACACTTATCTGTATTTTATGCCACCAGCTGCCCATCAGATGTATGCCATATACCAGTGTTTTTCAACCAGATGGTTCTCCGCCTCTAGTTGGAGCTAGGACATAGGAGATAGATTTCAAAAACTGAGCCAGAGAGAATCGTACTGGATTCATTATATGGGCACTATGACCCCAAGGGGCATGAATGAAGAGATAGATTTGGCAGCCTTCCTCTGACCAGTAGACATGCTTTCATTAATAATAAATCATTCCAGTCTTTGTAGACTTTCCCCCTTCTTCCAAGTAGAAATTTCTCATTTATTAAAGTCCAGCACATTCCCTTCATAAACACTCTAATTTTTAATTTTTAGTTTGTGTGATAATTCCTGCCTTGGCAAATTAGAGTCCAGGTATCTAATATCTGAGCAGACTAATTGCTCCAACTGAAGTCTAAGTTAAAATCAGTTCAACCAGTTTCCCCTTTTTATATATAAAATCATTTTTTAATTACTAAGTCTTCACCATGCTGGGGACATAATAATAACAATAATAAAATCCCAATACAAATCAATCATGAACTCTCAATATGTTAACAACAAATTAGCAACACTGAAAACAATTCTTTGCTATTTTGTCTTAACAAAACAAAGCATAAGCTGATAAAACACTCCTCCAAAGAGTACTTAACTATTGCACGTAGCGGTTTCAGAAGCCTAACAGAATGTAAGTCTTTGGTAGTCAGCCCTAAAACCTGACGATCGCAGATATAAAGCCCTATGATAAGAAAAGGCTCTTACTTTATTTTTACATAATGCTTGAAACAAAATTTGCGTTGATTAGCAAGCAGAACATTAAGGCTGGGATTAGATAAACAATACAAGTGTTTTTGTTTGCAATTTCTTAGTATAAATTTATTGTTCATGCCAAAAGAGGTGTTTTGAATAAACTTCTAAGTATCTCTGTACCCGTCATAATCGATGGTTGAGTACACGTAACTTATAATTACATAGATGCATGCAAACATAATACATTATACACGGAGGAGTTTCCAAGAACATACACAAATCGGTTACCTAGACAACCCATACACACACCCTCACACCGCAGCCACAACGTAATGACGTCAAGCGCATTTAGGAAAAAACACGCCCACTTCAAGACCTTTAAATTTCAACATACTCTATAAGCAAGCCACAACTTCCTCTGACGAAGAAGCACCCCCAAAGTTTCGAAACGCGTAAGGATAAGAATCTGAAAGTGTGGCTTTGCTCTTTTTTTCCTACTTACCTGTTACTTTAACAGGCGCTTGTTGCGGACTCTTGCTTACAACTCTGGCATGCCAATTTGACTTGACGCCAGCTAGATAAGCTGCAAACGTAGCTTGTTCACTTTGCACCATTGATACCAGCATATTACTATAGTCCATCTGACATTATCAATAAATAGACAGCATCTTTATTGCATAGCGAGCCGCTAATCCGGCCACACTATTTGGTGCTAATTATTAATGGCACACTCCTTGTTAATAAACATTTCATCCAGAATCGCTATAGTAATACAGTGACTTCAGTAATTACATTACAGCAATTAACGCTAAGGTGTTGGTGCTTCTTAAAGACTCTGGATTTTATTATTATTGCATAACTGTTTATATTGGATATTATGTGCATATATATCACATTTTAATACAGACACTGTACATTCTAGTAGAAATTGCAGCTGCTTCCATCATTTCAGCAGCAGTTTTCTGGAAAATTGGGAATCTTTTATTATTATTTATAATCTCTGGCAATCACCTAGTGAACTTTACAACCAAGGTACCATTTGGAAGTATAATGTGACCATTGGGAATTATTAACAATTTGTTACCACGTATCAACTCCACAGTTACAAGAACGAAACACCTATTTAAAGTGTATAAATATATATCTACATACCTCTACTTACCTCATATTGATTGAGGTTTATACATGTGAGTGCATTTCCTATTTTTGTATGGTTTGAAATAAATATTTGCTTAAACAATATCACACTATGTACTCTTTCTTTTCCTTTGCCATACTCCTCTGAACACGGTGGGAGCCAAGATCCAGATTGGACTACCATACTTCGTGAGACACCAAGGCAGCAATACCAAGGACTAGGAAGTTTCAAAGTGAAACAACACCATACTCAAGCCTGCACGAATCAACGGAATACACACAACATCCAAAGCCTGAGGGAAACCCACGACAGACCAGAAAGGAATAACCAGACGTGCAAACATTACCTCATATGATTGAGGTACCCTCTGGTAAGGGGATATCAACTGTCTCTATGTGCCATTGTTGCAGCTATTTATAAATAACTGCTTATCATGCAAACAGGACTATGAACTTATTTGTTTAGCTGATTCAATCTCAGTACAATTGCATTCATTGTGATCTGTGATATTTGCTAACACTCTTTTATAGATATTTATATATTTGGTGTAAGATCATCTATATATTCACATATTTTTTGTATTAGTAGCGCTGAATTCTATTCGATCTATTTCTCTTTTATGCCATATATATATATATATATAAAAAAAACACAAATACATATGTACACACACACACATATATATATATATAATATATATATATATATAGTATATATATAATATATATATGTATAATATTATTTATTTATAAAGCGCCAACAGATTCCGCAGTGCTGTCCATGGGTACAAAGATAAAACTACAGTACAATACAATATAAAAGATACCAAAGTTTAACAAACAAACACAGGGGGAATTGAGGGCCCTGTTCCCGTGGGAACTTACAATCTAGATGGGTAGGAGGGTGAGAAACAGTAGGTGGGATCTGGGGACTGCAAAGGTGAGAATGATGTTAGTGTGGAGTTAGATGAGGGCAGCTATTAGGCAAGTGGAATTCATTTGTTACTGATTTGGAGATAGGCTTCCCTGAACAAAAAGTTCTTTAGGGAGCGTTTAAAGGAGGAAAGGTTAGGGGAAAGTCTGACAGCTCTAGGAAGTGCGTTCCAGATGGTTGGTGCTGCACAAGAGAAGTCCTGGGGGCCTATCTATCAAGCTCTGTATGGCTCGCCAGAAACAGCAGTTATAAAGAAGCGGTCTAAAGACTGCTGCTCCATAACCCTGTCCGCCTACATCGCTACAATCAGCCTGATCAAGTACGATGGGGTTGATTGACAACCCCCTGCTGGTGGCCGATTGGCCGCAAATCTGCAGAGGGCGGCATTGCACGAGCAGCTCACAAGAGCTGCTGGTGCAATGCTGAATACAGAGAGTGTATTGCTTTCCGCATTCAGCGAGGTCTGTCGGACCTGATCTGCACTGTTGGATCATGTCCGACAGACCGTTGTTAAATAGGCCTCCTGTAGTCTAGCATGGGAGGAGATGATGGTAGAAGATGCAAGGAGCAGGTCATTGTTGGATCTTAGGGGGCGGGCTGGAGTATATTTGTTGACGTGTGAGGACAGGTAGGGGGGGCTGCGTTGGTAAGGACTTTGTAGGTCAGGGTGAAAATTACAGTATATATAAATATATATACTGTATATATATATATTTACATACATTTACATGTTTAGACATGTACAGTATATGTATGTATGTTTGTGTTAAAAGCCCTTTGCAGCCCTTTTTCCCTGAACACCTGAGACCTCATATCTTTCAGCCCTTATAACTTTTAATGCAATTTTTAAAAAAAATATTTTTTATTAGTCAGTATTATTATGAGTGTAACTGTAATGTTAAATGTTTTGTGCAACTTTTTTGATTTGTGCAACAGTTAACCACGCTCTATACTTGCGCCTGTTCAATTCAAATGCATTTACTTTCAACTTGCAAAACATGCGCTACTTCTGGTGCGCGCAAAGAGCCTCAATAAACTCCTTTGGTGCAATCCGATAAAGATCGTAGTTTGCGGCGCAAGCGAGGGAACCCCCGCCATCCGTAGTTTCAGCTCGCAACTCAAGCTATCCTATATACGGCGCCGTCAGAGGCTAAAGTGCCGTAAGTCAGACAAACCAGCGATGTCCAGAAATCTGCGTAAGCACAAATTTCTGGAGTCGCCAGTGACTTACGGCACTTTAGAAACTGCCGGCGCCTACAAAACCTGACTAAAGTTATTAAATCTCCCGTACTGTCTAACACGCCTCCCATACATAGCCCGACACGTCTAACCCTCTATCCGCTATCCCCCCTCACTATCCTAACAATAAAAAATATATTAACCCGCTCCCGGACCCCGCCACCACCTAATAAAGTTATTAACCCCTAAACCGCCGCTCCCGGACCCTGCCGCCACCTAATAAAGTTATTAACCCCTAAACCGCCGCTCCCGGACCCCGCTGCCAGCTATATTAAATCTATAACCCCCTAATGTGAGCCCCTACCCCGCCGCCATCCACCTTACCTACCCCCTAAAGTGAGCCCCTTACACCGCCGCCATCTACCTTACCTACCCCCTAAAGTAAGCCCCTACCCCGCCGCCATCTACCTTACCTACCCCCTAAAGTGAGCCCCTTACACCGCCGCCATCTACCTTAACTACCCCCTAAAGTGAGCCCCTTACACCGCCGCCATCTACCTTACCTACCCCCTAAAGTGAGCCCCTTACACCGCCGCCATCTATTTTAAAAATATTAACCCCTAATTTAATCCCCCTACACCGCCGCCAGCTATATTAACTATATTAACCCTAATTATATTAGGGTTAATATAGTTAATATAGTTATTATATTATATATATTAACTATATTAACCCTAATTATATTAGGGTTAATATAGTTAATATCGTTATTATATTATATATATATATATTAAGTATAATAACCCTATCTAACTCTAACATCCCTAACTAAATTCTTATTAAAATAAATCTAATTAATATTAATATTATTAATTAAAATATTCCTATTTAAATCTAAATACTTACCTATAAAATAAACCCTAAGATAGCTACAATGTAATTAATAATTACATTGTAGCTATTTTAGGGTTTATATTTATTTTACAGGTAACTTGGTATTTATTTTAACTAGGTACAATAGCTAATAAATAGTTAATAACTATTTAATAGCTACCTAGTTAAAATAATTACCAATTTACCTGTAAAATAAATACTAACCTAAGTTACAAATACACCTACACTATCAATAAATTAAATAAACTACAAATATCTAAACTAAAATACAATAAAATAAACTAAACTAAATTACAAAAAAACCAAACACTAAATTACAAAAAATAAAAAAAAATTACAAGATTTTTAAGCTAATAACACCTATTCTAAGCCCCCTAATAAAATAATAAAGCCCCCCAAAATAAAAATTTTTCCCTACCCTATTCTAAATTAAAAAAGTTCACAGCTCTTTTACCTTACCACCCCTTAAAAGGGCCTTTTGCGGGGCATGCCCCAAAGAAAACAGCTCTTTTGCCTGTAAAAAAAAACACAATACCACCCCCCAACATTACAACCCACCACCCACATACCCCTATTCTAAACACACACAAACCCCCCTTAAAAAAACCTAACACTACCCCCCTGAAGATCTCCCTACCTTGTCTTCACCCAGCCGGGCAGAACTCTTCATCCGATCCGGGCGATGTCCAATCAAGCGGCAGAGAAGTCTTCTTCCATCCGGCGATGTCTTCAAGAAAAGCGGCATCTTCAATCTTCTTTCTTCGCTCCTCCGCCGCAAAGCATCCATCTGGCATGAAGACTAAACGAGGAATGAGGTACCTTTAAATGACGTCATCCAAGATGGCGTCCATCGAATTCCGATTGGCTGATAGGATTCTATCAGCCAATCGGAATTAAGGTAGAAAAATCTGATTGGCTGATTGAATCAGCCAATCAGATTCAAGTTCAATCCGATTGGCTGATTGGTTCAGATTTTTCTACCTTAATTCCAATTGGCTGATAGAATCCTATCAGCCAATCGGAATTCGACGGACGCCATCTTGGATGACGTAATTTAAAGGTACCTCATTCCTTGTTTAGTCTTCGTGCCAGATGGATGCTCCGCGGTGGAGGAGCGAAGAAAGAAGATTGAAGATGCCGCTTTGCTTGAAGACATCGCCGGATGGAAGAAGACTTCACTGCCGCTTGATTGAAGACATCGCCGGATGGAAGAAGACTTCACTGCCGCTTGATTGAAGACATCACCGGATGGAAGAAGACTTCACTGCCGCTTGATTGAAGACATCGCCCGGATGGAAGAAAACTTCTCTGCCGCTTGATTGGACATCACCCGGATCGGATGAAGAGTTCTGCCCGGCTGGGTGAAGAGTAGACAAGGTAGGGAGATCTTCAGGGGGGTAGTGTTAGGTTTTTTTAAGGGGGGTTTGGGTGGGTTTAGAATAGGGGTATGTGGGTGGTGGGTTGTAATGTTGGGGGGTGGTATTGTGGTTTTTTTACAGGCAAAAGAGCTGTTTTCTTTGGGGCATGCCCCGCAAAAGGCCCTTTTAAGGGCTGGTAAGGTATTAGCCCTTAATTACATTGTAGCTATCTTAGGGTTTATTTTATAGGTAAGTATTTAGATTTAAATAGGAATATTTTAATTAATAATATTAATATTAATTAGATTTATTTTAATAAGAATTTAGTTAAGGATGTTGGAGTTAGATAGGGTTATTATACTTAAAATATATATAATATAATAACAATATTAACTATATTAACCCTAATATAATTAGGGTTAATATAGTTAATATATATAATATAATAACTTTATTAACTTTATTAACCCTAATATAATTAGGGTTAATATAGTTAATATAGCTGGTGGTGGTGTAGGGGGATTAAATTAGGAGTTAATATTTTTAAAATAGATGGCGGCGGTGTAAGGGGCTCACTTTAGGGGGTAGGTAAGGTAGATGGCGGCGGGGTAAGGGGCTCACATTAGGGGGTAGGTAATGTAGCTGGCGACGGTGTAGGAGGATCACATTAGGGGGTTATACTTTTAATGTAGGTGGCGGTGGGGTCCGTGTGCGGCGGTTTAGGGGTTAAATACTTTATTAGGGATTGTGGCGGGGGATCGCGGTGACAGGTAGATAGACATTGCGCATGCGTTAGGTGTTAGGTTTTATTTAGCAGGTAGTTTAGGGAGTTACGGGGCTCCAATAGACAGCGTAAGGCTTACTACGGCTGCATTTTGTGCCGAGGTGAAAATGGAGTAAGATTTCTCCATTTTCGCTGCGTAAGTCCTTACGCTGTATATTGGATCCCAAACTGCGCTGGTTTGGTATACCTGCCTATGGCCCAAAAAACTATGGGCGAAGGCAGAAATATACGAGCGTAACTTCTAGGTTACGCCGTATATGTGATACCAAACCAACGCAAATTTCGGCGTCGCCGGCTTTTGCGGGCGACGCTGCATATCGGATCGGGCCCCAGATCGCTAAGTGCAGCAGTTAGTGCACCACTCGTAATCTAGCCCTCATTGGGTTGTGATTTCAATTAACAAAACCAGCAATTTCATATAAAAAAATAAAAAAGAAGCAGTTGCTCATATATTTTATACTCTGAGGCTGGTTTAACAAGTCATTGGAAACCTTTTAAGGTAAAAGCAATTTTACAGTATACTGTCCATGAAGGGAAAGTCTACTCTAGAAGATAGATAATCTCTTTATTATCCATTCCCCAGTTTTGCATAGCCAACACTGTTTTATTAACTTTTTACCTCTGTGATTACCTTGTATCTAAGCCTCTGCAGACTGCCCCTTATTTCAGTTCTTTTGACAGACTTGCATTTTAGCCAATCAGTGCTGACTCCTATGTAACTCCACGGGAGTGAGCACACTATTACCTATATGGCACACAAGTAGTGATGTCTAGGTGTGAAAGACTGTTAAAATGTACTGAGATAAGAGGGGGCGTTAGAAATTAGCATGTGAGCCGACCTAGGTTTAGCTTTCAACAAAGAATACCAAGTGAACAAAGCAAATTTGCTGATAAAAGTAAATTGGAAAGTTGTTTAAAATTGCATGACCTATCTAAATCATGAAAGTTTAATTTTGACTAGACTGTCTCTTTAAGTTTATATATTGAGAAGACACCATTTTCAGATTTGGCGAGATTGTCACTTGAAATAAAGAACTGTGTAGGAAATTATTTTCTGTAAGAAGAACTAATATCAACTTTTATGATGGCATTTTAACAGTTCCAAATTGTGAATCGTGAAAAAAAAAACGCAAAAGATTTGAGTCACCAATAAAAAGGATGGAATGGAAAATGGTTAAATACCGGTAACATCAATCCAAGTATGTAATAAAAAAAAGATTTGTTTTGCAAAAGTATGGAAACTGCGTGTACAATAAAAGCTGAAGCAGGAGTTTCTGAAGCAATATTTTTACAGTTTCACGCCGGGTGATTATCAGCAACTATGTAAATGCGGCCATAGAGTTACAGGGTCACTAGTGCTAACATTACAGTTTTCGAAGACCGGAGTTGAGGAAGGGAAGGAGAATGGGAAAGAAGGGAGATAGGAAGTGAGTGAAAAAAGAATACACTTTGAAACAATCACTGCCATTGACATGCAACAACATACAGTAATTACCATCATTCAAGTAAAGAACCTTTTTAAGTATTCGTTTAATATTTAATCTGTGGGTTCATGAATGCAGAGAAAGCTAGCTATTAGTAGCTAACATACATTAGCACTGAGAGTTTATGATTAGACATCACATGAATGCAGAGAGAGCTAGCTATTAGTAGCTAACATACATTAGCGCTGAGAGTTTATGATTAGACATCACATGAATGCAGAGAGAGCTAGCTATTAGTAGCTAACAGACATTAGCGCTGAGAGTTTATGATTAGACATCACATGAATGTAGAGAGAGCTAGCTATTAGTAGCTAACATACATTAGCGCTGAGAGTTTATGATTAGACATCACATGAATGCAGAAAAAGATAGCTATTAGTAGCTAACATACATTAGCGCTGAGAGTTTATGATTAGACATCACATGAATGCAGAGAAAGCTAGCTATTAGTAGCTAACATACATTAGCACTGAGAGTTTATGATTAGACATCACATGAATGCAGAGAAAGCTAGCTATTAGTAGCTAACAAACATTAGCACTGAGAGTTTAGGATTAGACATCACATGAATGCAGAGAAAGCTAGCTATTAGTAGCTAACATACATTAGCACTGAGAGTTTATGATTAGACATCACAAGCTGATCTAAGCAGTGCACATAAGCATCCAGTCTGTTAGCTGCTTAGACCTGCAATAAGCACTGCGCTCCCAGACCCACCACAGCTGACAAGGGGAGGCAGCATATCGGCACAAGGTCTTCTCTTCCAGCCTCACCTTATAAGCATATCCCTGGGCAAGTTTCTCACCAAGAACGCTTCTACTACAAAATTGCCGGCAGCTCTAAATGAAGCAACGGTTTAAAGGAGCACTGCCTGTGAAGAGGACCTTAATCGCATGTGCCTGTCTTCTCTGTAAAAGCCTACACTTTATCGCTCACTGTACTGTGTAGAGAGAGGATAGGGCAGATGTGCTGCCCCTCCCAAATCTGCTGTCCTAGGCACCGGCCTTGTTGGCCTAGGCAATAATACGCCCCTGGTGAGTTTTAATTTTAGGTTAGGGACTGAAAAGAGCTAAATGCCCTTTTAAGGGCAATGCCCATACAAATGCCTTTTTCAGGGCAATCAGGCGCTTAGGTTTTTTAGATAGGTTTTTATTTGGGGGGTTTGGTTGTGTGGGGGTGGTTTTTACTGTTGGGGGGGGGGGGGTGTTTGTATTTTTTTTTACAGGTAAAAGAGCTGATTTCTTTTGGGCAATGCCCTGCAAAAGGCCCTTTAAGGGCCCTTGGTAGTTTATTGTAGGCTAGAGGTTTTTATTTATTTATTTATTTTTTTATTTTAATAGGGCTATTAGATTAGGTGTAATTAGTTTAAATATTCGATCATTTCTTTTTTATTTTGTGTAACTTAGTGTTTTTTATTTTGTGTAACTTAGTTGTTATTTTTTGTAACTTAGTAATTCTTTATAGTAGATTTAAATAACTTGAGTAGGGTTAGGTTTTTAAATATGTAATATAGTTAATTTAATTGGTAGTTTAATGTAACTTTAGTATAATAGTTAGGGTAGGTTAATTAATAGTTTAAGCAGCGGGATAGGGGTTAAACATTTTAGTATAGTGGTGGTGTTTAGTGACAGGGTATAAATAAAGTTGGGAAAAAGCCGAATAGCAACGAGATCGATGACTGCTAGCTAACAATAGTGATGTCGCGAACCTAAAATTTTGGGTTCGCGAACGCGAACTTCCACAACTGTTTGCGAACGGGCGAACCGGGCGAACCGCCATAGTCTTCAATAGGCAGGCGAACTTTAAAACCCACAGGGACTCTTTCTGGCCACAATAGTGATGGAAAAGTTGTTTCAAGGGGACTAACACCTGGACTGTGGCATGCCGGAGGGGGATCCATGGCAAAACTCCCATGGAAAATTACATAGTTGATGCAGAGTCTGGTTTTAAGCCATAAAGGGCATAAATCACCTAACATTCCTAAATTGTTTGGAATAACGTGCTTTAAAACATCAGGTATGATGTTGTATCGATCAGGTAGTGTAAGGGTTATGCCCGCTTAAGAGTGACAGACCAAACTCCCTGTTTAAAGGGACAGTCTACACCAGAATTTTTATTGTTTTAAAAGATAGATAATCCCTTTATTACCCATTTCCCAGTTTTGCATAACTAACACATTTATAATAATATACTTTTAACCTCTGTCATTATCTTGTATCTAAGCCTCTGCAAACTGCCCCTTTTTTCAGTTCTTTTGACAGACTTGCAGTCTAGCCAATCAGTGCCTGCTCCCAGATAACTTCTCGTGCACGAGCACAGTGTTATCTATATGAAATACACACACGTGTGAAGGAAACTGACTGCTATGATTTAACACAGTCAAAAAAGTGTTGTTTTTTTTAAATGTACACTACTGTTACACCAGATATGAGTTGCACTGGGGTGACACTGTGCCCTGGCAGGCAGGCACTGAAACGCACACGTGTGAAGGAAACTGACTGCTATTATTTAACACAGTCAAAAAAGTGTTTTTTTTTTAAAATCTACACTACTGTTACACCAGATATGAGTTGCACTGGGGTGACACTGTGCCCTGGCAGGCAGGCACTGAAACGCACACGTGTGAAGGAAACTGACTGCTATTATTTAACACAGTCAAAAAAGTGTTGTTTTTTTTAAATCTACATTACTGTTACACCACATATGAATTGCACTGGGGTGACACTGTGCCCTGGCAGGCAGGCACTGAAACACACACGTGTGAAGGAAACTGACTGCTATTATTTAACACAGTCAAAAAAGTGTTTTTTTTTTTTAAATCTACACTACTGTTACACCAGATATGAGTGGTGGCACTGGGCAAGTGGGCACAGTATACGCTATGAGCCTGACACACACGCTGGCAGGCAGGCAGGCAACTGCAATTAGATTACACAGGAAAAAAAAAAAGCAGCCCTAAAAAGGGCTTTTTGGGGTGCTGTCCTTACAGCAGAGATCAGATGAGTCCTTCAGGACTGTAGTGGACACTGAATACACTAGCCTAGCTATCGATTTCCCTATTAATCAGCAGCAGCTACACTGTGCCTCCTCTCCCTAAGAATGCAGCTTCCGAATGAATCTAAAATGGATGCTGTCCAGGAGGTACAAGGGTCTGGGAGGGAGGGTCTGCTGCTGATTGGCTGGAATGTGCCTGCTGACTGTGAGGTACAGGGTCAAAGTATTACTCAATGATGACGAATAGGGGGCGGATCGAACATCGCATATGTTCGCCCGCCGCGGTGAACGTGAACATGCTATGTTCGCCGGGAACTATTCGCCGGCGAACTATTCGCGACATCATTAGCTAACAACAGTCCGCTGCTCATCGCCCCGTACTTGGTGCATGGCTTTTTGACAGCTTTTTTTATAAATATGGAAAGCGTATTCAGGTCCGCGGCCGCGATGTTAGACGTATTCAGGTCCGCGGCCGCGATGTTAGACGATGTTAGGCGAGCGTATTGGTACTGTCGAATGCAGCAAAGTTTTCGGCTTGATAATTTGGCCTCATGGTGCTTACATTTCTGCGTGGCTTGCTCTGGGGTTATTTAGCTCCCCTCAGCAGAAATAGAACTATTGCACCTTAAGTGGGTGAGACTGTGACAGAGGAGGATTCTCATGCCCAAAGGCAACCATTCAACGCTTCATTGGATTTAATTTGCTTTCATTAACCAAAGTCTAAAGATTATATACATATAAATACTGTGTGTGTAAGTGTGTGCATGTCTATAAAACAATATTAATTGCTAGGGGGGTGGACGTCTTGGTGAGTTCCCATACTTTTTATGTAGGACTTGAGCAGCATATATATTATTAAAGGGATAGTCTTGTCAAAATTGAACTTTCATGATTCAGACAGAAGATGCAATTTTCTAACTTACTCCTATTATCATTTTTTCTTCGTTCTATTGGTATCTTTATTTGAAAAAGCAAAAATGTAAGCTTAGGAGCCAGTGCATTTTTGGTTCAACACTTGGGTAGCGCTTGTTGATTGCTGTCTAAATGTAGCCACCAATCAGCACATGCTACCCTGGTGCTGAACGAGAAATGGGCTGGCTCCTAAGCTTACATTTTTGCAAATAAAGATACCAAGAGAACGAAGAAAAATTTATAATAGAAGTAAATTGGAAAGTTGCTTAAAATTGCCTGTTTTTTTCTGAATCATGAAAGTATAATTTTTGACTAGACTATTCCTTTAATATTGCAAACCTTTGGGGAGGGGGGGGCAAACCCCTCTGTTGAGTAGGTCTGCTACAAATAAAATAATTTCATGTTCCTCTATAATAGCCTTTTAACCCTAAACCTTTATCTATAACGAAGAACCTTTTGCAAACCTTTACTTTGTTCCTAACATTAACCTCTAGCCATAATGGTAAACCACTACATTTTCCATAGTTTTTTTTATGACATTTTAAATTTCATTGCAATTTGACCCCCACATTTTTAAAGGGACATGAAACCCAAAATTTTCTTTCATGACTTAGAGAATACAATTTAAAAAAATGTTCCCAATTTACTTTTATGATCAAATTTTCTTTGTTCTCTTGTTGTTCTTTGTTGAAGAGATATCTAGTTAGGTAGTGTGCATATTTCTAGAGCACGACATAGCAGTAAATAAGTGCTGCAATCTAGTGCTATTTCTAATGTATAACATTGGGGCAAAACTGCTGCTATTAGTACTGCAGACACGGGTACACGCCTGAACCTACCGTCCTGCTTTTCAACAAAGGATGTCAGGAAAACAAAGAATTTTATAATGGAAGTAAATTTGAAAGTTTATTTTAAAATATATGTTCTATCTGAGTCATGAAAGAAAAAAACTGGATTTTATGTAACCATTTAAATATCAATATTTTCATATTCAACCTACACAATTTACCAAAGAGGCAGGGTGTGTAGTATTGCCAAGGGAGGGATCACATTGGATGAGAAGTTTTGTCTTTGGCTTTAATCCTCTGTAATTCTCTAATGGATTTATCTGAATTAGAGATTTTGTAACCAAATTCGGGTTAGAAATAAGAAGATAGCATAACTCCTTATAAAAGGTTTTTGTAGGACCTTGTGTTGCACACGTTTTAAAAAAACCTGTAAATGCAGAAAATAAATCCTTTTTATACAAATCCCTTTTTATATTTGTATTGTTGTAAGCATGTGAAATCAGCAATTAAATTGACACATACGGTCTATTTAACAAGGGCCGAATGGCCCCAACAGGAGTTAAGAAGCAGCAGTCTTAAGACCGCTGCTCCTTAACTCATACGCCGCCTCTAAGGCGGCGTATAGCAATCCGCCCGATCATGTACGATCGGGCTGATTGACACCCCCTGCTAGCGGCCGCGAATCTGCAGGGGGCGGCGTTGCACCAGCAGTTCTCAAGAACTACTGGTGCAATGATAAATGCAGACAGCGTATGCTGTCTGCATTTATCGATGTGCGGCAGACATGGTTCGCTATAGCGGATCATGTCCGTCCGCACAATGATAAATGGGGGCCAAAAACTCCTTGTAATTACAGGATATTTCTGTAGTGTTGCTATGGAATAGCATATCAGCCAAGTCTAAACTTCTTGTTTGCTGCAATTGTTTTCAATAGCTAAATTCCACCCACCATCTTTTTTTGCACTTTTATGTTCCTTTAAATCAGTGATTTGCAACCTTTTTTTTGCCGTGGCACACTTTTTTACATTAAAACATCCTGCGGAACACCACCATCCCAAAATTTTACAAAATGACACATTGTAGCCTAATACAGGATATATAGATATATATATATATATATACACACACACACACACACACATACTGTATATACACACACCCACACTGTACTGTGCTGTCATGCCATGCCTCCTACAAACTATACATGACATATTGACATTAGTTCACAAACAATCATAATGATTGTCTGTGAATGAATGTCAATGTCATGGTTCTAAATGATGCCTGATGAGCCTGTCACATACCTACCAATATTTAAAAATTTGAAAGAGAGACACCCCCGCACTGTTGTCAGTCTGCCGCGGCACACCTGAGGATCTCTCACGGCACACTGGTTGAAAAACACTGCTTTAAATGATATCTTAGCCAGTTTTCCCTCCCTGAATACAAGAAGTTGTATTTAGATAGCTACAGTATTATCTCTGCAACCTTCTCTGGTAAGCCTTTTTATCTTTCCCAGAGAACAAAAGGTAGTTCGGCTTCACATCTCTCTGCACAATACAGCTGTTGCAGAGTGCATGCAGATATAACATGCAGCACCAACACGCCCTGCAAACTTCAGTAAAAATTGAGGAAGTGGAGCAAAGCGACAAAAATATTTGTATGCCTAGTAAATTCAGAAACCCACAGCACTTTAAAGCTTTCACAATTTTAGCAACTTGCAATACATTTACAGAACCTGAATCACAGGAAGTTCATTTTGAAAGCCCTTAGGTAGTTATCAATACAAACTAATTTGCAGACTTAGAATCATTTAATGTTGGAAGTCTTGCTGAACCCTTACATGTTGTGCTTTACTATTTCTATTAATGCACATTATATACAAGCCATTAAGGGATCATTCAAATGTAATAATACAATGCTGTAATTCTTTGAAGCAGTTTATTATTAAATAAATGTATCATTCTTGCAGGCTTGCCAGAAACACGGGCCCTCAAGCTCCATCCAGAGCTTGATAAATGGGCCCCATTGTATTTAAATATGTTGCAGGAACACCCTTTCAAATGGGCTTGGCTCACTCTCACCTAGATTACTAGTTTTGCTCAAAACTGGGTGCGTAACGAACGCAATAAAATTAGCGGTACCGCATTTTCCATAGCGCTGCCATTACGAGTTACTGAAAAACAGATACAGTGATTGATGACCAAGATGCTTTAACCATACAATTACAACATCAGGACACCCAAATAGAGGCTCTCCAACAGCAAGTAGAAGACCTCGATAACAGAGGAAGAAGACAGAATCTGAGAGTGAGGGGAGTGCCTGAATCTGTCACATCTAACCAAATACAAGACTATTTGCAGAATTTATTCTCTATAATAATGGACACACAAGCAGAGAACCCGGTGCAAGTTAACAGAGTGCACAGAGCCCTCAGGCCACGATTACAAGACTCAGCACCAACGAGAGATATAGTTTTGAAATGCCACAAATACAGTGACAAAGAACAGATAATGCAAGCAGCACGGAAAAATCACCTACTAAATATAGAAGGCCACCAAATGTAAATATTTGCAGACATCAGTCCTATAACACTATCCAGAAGATGCAAAGCGAGATCAAAGTCTTAAAAAACAACCAGTATATACTATAGTATAGTAATATACCGTACACCAGAAAACATTTGTTCAAAATTGGACATTGAATGCCCATCATTACCCAAACTCGACATATCCAGACCAACCAAAAAACCCGGAGACCTCATCTGCACCCAAACCGCAAAGAAACACTTGGTCTTCAGTCCCCAAAAGATGAAGAACAAGTAAACAACCAACCAGTACCTCTACCACCCAACTATCCAAAAGAGAAAGAAGATCCAGTGCTCCTATCACCTGAAGAGACCGCCCTGAGGATTGCTGTAAGTCCAGGCTAAGGGGGCCATAACCATTTTAGTAAAAATTTAAACTCCTACTACTACCACAGAATTCCTAAATTCCACTTAATTGTGGCTAGTTAAAGCGCACTCTGAGAGTTAATTATAGTTATGTAAAAGGTTATGCCACTACAAGAGACACTTTATACTAAATGTGACATAAGTGCCTTTTCCAACTGACATTTCCGCTAATACCCCATAAGGCACAGAAAGATTGTTACAGTTCAACAGTTGTATTCCGATGTTTATTTTACTGTTAACATTGTTTTGTGTAGCCCTTACATTCAACTATATTAGAGGAGTTTAGGCTCCTCTCCTTTAATTGAGTTGCAACACCCCCCACTTTAATTGTTGTAATGAATGTACTACACGACAGTACATTCCCCATATTATTGCATTTGTTACTTGGTGTTACGAAAAGTTATTTAAATGATACCTACCACACTTTAGTAATACCAATTATAAATCTTTGTTCAAAGTTTTCTTTTTACTGTCTTCACCCTCCCCTTCCTATTCCTTTCTACATCCCTAGAGAGGAGAGTTCTCCTGCCACGATCGACACTACGAACAACACAAACGAAGCTTCTAGCAAACTACACACATTATATATCTGACTACAGACTGCCAGATTAATGGTTAAAAAACTACCCTACTCACCTACTACTGAAACCCAATATGGCTAACTCAAAGATTACTTTCTTATCCCTTAATGTAAAAGGGCTAAATTCCCCCTTTAAGAGATAAATTGCCCTGAATTGGTTTAAAAAACAAAGAGCAGATATATTATTTATACAAGAGACCTACTTCTCGAGCAACAAAATGCCTAAATTTACTTCCAAAGAATACCCCACAAGCTATTTCAGCTATGTATCCAAAAAACATAGAGGAGTGGGAATCTTGCTTAAAAGGTCCCTACCATTCCAGAAAATACAATTAGTCCAGGATCCAGAAGAGAGATATATTATCTTATCAGGATTACTCTTTCATAGACCCATCACCCTAATAAATATATACGCCAACAACAAAAGCCAAGGAACCTTTTTCAAAAAAAGAAGTAACCTAATTTTAGAGCATAGGAAAGGTACCTTGCTAATAGGAGGAGACTTCAACATCACCTTAGGCCCCTCACTGGACAGTACATGACATCAACTATCGGAGACACGTAGGGTAACAGACAAAGTGACCGAGACTCTACGGAACCTAGACACATGGCGACTACACCAACCAAACCAAAGAAATTATACATTTTATTCAAACCCCTGGAATCAGTACTCACGTATAGATTACTTTCTACTAGATCAAAGTAGTCTACATAGCATAGCATTGCAGAGACAGACATAGGAAACATAACACGGTCGGACCATGCTCACATAACTCTGTAACTCCTGAAATTCCCCACACCCCCTTTCTATGGAAATAAGATAACTCTCTATTACACAAACCCAACATTCTGGGGAAATTAACGAGAACATTACAAGAATATTTCTCAATTAACACTAAACCTCCTACATCCCTATTAACCATATGGAAAGCACACAAAGCCGTTATGCGGGGAGATTGTATTAAACAAATAGCTATTTTACAGAAAACCTATTATGCAAAACTAAACGAATTGACCGCCCAAATACACATATTAGAAACCGCTCATAAAAATCAACCCCAAAACAAATCAACCTTTCAAACATTTCAAGAAGTCAGATTAAATTTACGACAACTGTTTGCCAAGGAAAATCAGAGGAAAGCCCTATTTCTTAAAAGAACCTTCTTCTATGAAGGAAATAAAGCGGGATCGTTATTAGCAAAAATGCTGAAACAAAAAACTTACAACTCTTACATATATAAAATAAAAAATAACCATGGATCCAACACACTTGCCAGTCAAAAAATTGCTTACAATTTTACTAATCACTCTATAACTTACCATGTTAGACAACTACAACTCACCTACAACACCAGACTGCATACATAGAAGCGTCTAACCTCCCCAAACTACAACCCATAATAAAAAACACCTTAGAGGAACCAATATCCCTACAAGAAATTATAAAAGCAATTGACATCTTACCTTTGGGGAAAAGTCCAGGTCCAGATGGCTTCTCTAACCAGTACTACAAAAAAGATGTACTAGCCCTGCATCTTCTGACCAATTTCCAAAAAATAGATGAAAAACAAAAAAATTCCCCAAACTTCCTAGAAGCATATGTAACTGTTGTCCCTAAGCCTGGCAAAGATCCTGAAATACCTGGTAGTTATCACCCAATATCCCTCTTGAATACTGACCTAAAAATATTCGAGAAGATCCTAGCCAAGAGAATAAATACGGTTCTTCAAGAACTAATACATGTAGATCAAGCTGGATTTGTCCCTATTAGAGAGGCCAGAGACAACACCATTAGATCACTCACACTCATGTCATATGCTAAATGGAGGAAAATGAAATCAATCATAGTTACACTCAACGCTGAAAAAGCTTTTGACCACACAAATTGGACATTTCTCAGAGCAACACTGGAAAGCATTTAATTTTGGTCCTAAATTGATAAGCAGAATTTTTAGTCTCTACTCCAATCCCTCAGCAAAGGTCAAAGCCAACGGTGTCCTCTCCTTGCCATTCCAAATCCGGAATGGAACAAGGCAAGTATGTCCTCTATCACCTATATTATTTATCCTCACGATGGAAGTATTGGCAGCCCATATCAGAATTAACACCCAGATCATGGGAATACAAATTGGCCCACAATCCCTTTAAATCACAATGTATGCAGACAAAGTAATTACTCACCTTTTCAGACCCTAATAAATTGCTCCAGCCAGCTCAACAGAACTACAACACCTGCAAACTCTTAGCGCCCTACAGATCCAACCCAACAATATCAAATATCTAGGCATTCACCTTACCCCCTGTCTGAAAGCACTTTTCGAAACCAATTACTTACCCCTCCAAAATTATGGGCCACAAAACAACTATCATGCTGGGGCAGAATACAATCAATTAAGATGACTGTTTTACCAAAAAATCTTTTCATCTTACAAGCATTACCAATTACCCTCCCAAATCACTATATAAAACAATTACAAAACATTTTACTGAGCTTCATCTGGGGAAATAAAACCCCCAGAATAAATAGACAGTTAATATATCGCAAATCAAGAGCAGGAGGCTTGGGAGTCCCCAACATCGAGTTATACTATGATGCAGTAACCCTTCAATGAATCCTAGATTGGCATGGCTCCCAGTCAGAAAAAGCATGGGTTGCAATTGACTCCCAAATCCTAAAAAACCCTCAGGTAGGAGCTCTCTGTTGGGTATGAGTTGAAAGTAGACCACCCATTTGTAAATCCCTTGAAATTCACTGACATTTATTCAAATCATGGACACATATCATTAAAAACTATAAAGGAATCTCGACACCCCGCTCCCCACTCTATCCAGTACCACTCAACGCAGAACTAACTGGAGGATTAGAAAGTAGATTTGTGGGAAAAGAGGAATGGGGACATACCATTCCGTTAACCAAACTGTTAGACAAAGGGAAATTAATGCCACGAGAGAAAATACAAAATTATATTAAAAGCCAATATGCCTCTTGGCTGAAATATTCGCAATTACACCACTTATTACAAACCTCACATTATAAGAAGCACCAACTCACACGAAACCCAACTCCCTTCGAATCATTATGTTTAGCAGGTACCCCAGTACGACATCCTCTTGCAATGTCAACAGGAATCCTTAGGGCGGATACTGAAACAAAATTACCACCTTACACAAATAGATGGCAAACAGACCTTAGAGAACAATTAACAGAATGGAAGAACATTTTTAAACAAACAAACAAATCATCTATGTCCCCTCAGATTCTAGAGCTAAACAATAAACTCCTTCTTAGATGGTACTTAACACCTGCTCACCTATCAGCAATATATAAAAATGCAATGGGAGCCTGCTGGTGGAGCTGTGGGGCACATGGTTCCCTACTCCATATCTGGTGGGATTGCCCAGTAATAACCCTGTTATAAAGAGCTGTAGAGAAACATTTCCAAACAATACTGTCAGATGCATTCACATTGACACCCAGAATAGCTTTCTTAAATGATATAACTAAACAACCATGTACACTTAGGTTGCACCTACTGCAAATTGGAATCAACAGCGCTAAATCTTTGATAGCTAGACAATGGAAAACCCCAACCACTCCGTGTAAACAAATGTGGATAGACAGAACAACTAAACTACTTTATTTAGAAGATTCCTCGTATATCAAACGTAAAAAACGTACTTTTTAGATGTCAAATTTTACTGAGAGCAATCGCTAGAAACTACTTAGCTACGCATCTTAATACCCTTGTCGCAACCGCAATTAACAACCCCTAATAGAGATAACACTCTCCTCTCTGCCCCCTCCTAATTCCCTCCTTTTCTTCACTCTCATTTACTATATCCATCATATATCATCTTTCTTTTTTACTTATTGATTTGAGCTACATCGTTGTGCATTGATTAGCAAAATGGAAATAATAAGTATCATTATAATGGACTCTACCAAGGAACAAGCATAACCCCTTAATGACCAGCGCTGTACCTTGTACGATGCTGGTCGTTATACCCTTAAGGACTAGTGACGTACCCTTCTATCTGCCGCGATGTCGCTCAAAATAGCGAGATTGTGCTACTTCTACATGCCCCATGAGTAGGGCACTGCAGGAATAGATTTGCAGAGTTACCGATGCAGAGAGAGCCACTCTGCAATAATAGTCATATTAGTTATTGAGCGGTATCCACATCTTATGTTTATCAATTGTTCTTTTTAAAAAAAAAAAATATTTTTAATAAAACGCATGAAATTGCACTTCTATTTCTCTGAAAGTGCTTTAAGTTTACATATGTACTTCCTTTACATAGGTTTCCAGTACAATTAGGAATACACTAGCACTACCATTTACCAATTTTTCACATATTGTGTAATACTACACATGCACTTAGCACTTCACAGAATATTAATTATTCATCAAATAAAAAATTAATTCTTTTGCACTGGTATCAAGACCTAATAATTAATTATTTTCACTGCATTTAGGCACATTACATTTGGAATTACCAATAGAAATTGTAAATTCATATAATCATTCTATTGTTTTTCACTATAACCTGCACATATCAGGTAATTAGCCAATCACACACATACTTTAATTTCCACAGGCCTTATTAACATTTGGTATATCACCACTGACCATGAACCACGATCCCTTTAGCTGGTAACAGCGCCCTTACTTACCTTTATTTTTCAAGTTTAATATAGTGTTAGCAATGCGGGAGGGTGGCGGTTTAGGGGTTAATAGGTAGTTTATGAGTGTTAGTGTACTTAGTAACATTTTAGTTATGAGTTTTGTGAAACATTTTTGTTTTGCAAAATCCATAACTACTGCTCTCAGATGGCGGAATGGATTGTGTCGGTATAGGCTGTAGCGCAAGCATTTTAGCCGGACCGCACAACCTGTAATATGACGCTATGGAAAATCCCGCACTCAGACGTCATTTTTGAGTGCGTAATAGACGTTGTGTTAAGGCTAAAATGCTTGCGTTACAGACTATACCGCCACGACTCGTAATATGCGTTATCTAGCGCAATGGCCAAATTTTCAGCGGTAATAGCCATACCGCACTGTAACGCAAAACTCGTAATCTAGGCATCTGTCTCTCCCATACCTCACTCACTGACTTCTGCTGTTACCTCTTGTAAATATAACTTTTCTTTCTCCAATAATGCAATATTGAAATTATCAGTATGTATTGCAGTTCAAACTGACAAAATCAGCTATTTCAAATGACAAAATAAAGATAACGGAACTATTTGTAAACAGGTAAAATGAACCACTGGTAACGGGAGGAGGACTTTCAACTTTCGGCCCAGGGTGGTAATTACTTCCAGTTTCCCAGGTATTGCAGTAATCAAGCTTCATCAGACCCCCTGGCCCTGCATCTCATCTGACTGTCCCATAACCACATCAAACCTCAGATCAGACACGCTGCCCTTCAACAGCCCGGTGAGCCACAAACACACACACACGGGCCGCACCGCTATTATAATAAAGTTATTAACCCCTAATCCGCCTCACTAACCCTATAATAAATAGTATTAACCCCTAATCTGCCCTCCCTAACATCGCCGACACCTAACTTCAATTATTAACCCCTAATCTGCCGACCGGAGCTCACCGCTATTCTAATAAATGTATTAACCCCTAAAGCTAAGTCTAACCCTAACACTAACACCCCCCTAAGTTAAATATAATTTTAATCTAACTAAATTAATTAACTCTTATTAAATAAATTATTCCTATTTAAAGCTAAATACTTACCTGTAAAATAAACCCTAATATAGCTACAATATAAATTATAATTACATTGTAGCTATTTTAGGATTAATATTTATTTTACAGGCAACTTTGTAATTATTTTAACCAGGTACAATAGCTATTAAATAGTTAAGAACTATTTAATAGTTACCTAGTTAAAATAATAACAAAATTACCTGTAAAATAAATCCTAACCTAAGTTACAATTAAACCTAACACTATACTATCATTAAATTAATTAAATAAAATACCTACAATTACCTACAATTAAACCTAACACTACACTATCAATAAATTAATTAAATACAATTCCTACAAATAACTACAATGAAATAAACTAACTAAAGTACAAAAAATAAAAAAAATATTTACAAACATAAGAAAAATATTACAACAATTTTAAACTAATTACACCTACTCTAAGCCCCCTAATAAAATAACAAAGCCCCCCAAAATAACAAAATGCCCTACCCTATTCTAAATTACTAAAGTTCAAAGCTCTTTTACCTTACCAGCCCTGAACAGGGCCCTTTGCGGGGCATGACCAAAGAAGTTCAGCTCTTTTGCCTGTAAAAAAAAACATACAATACCCCCCCCAACATTACAACCCACCACCCACATACCCCTAATCTAACCCAAACCCCCCTTAAATAAACCTAACACTAAGCCCCTGAAGATCTTCCTACCTTATCTTCACCATACCAGGTTCACCGATCCGTCCTGAAGAGCTCCTCCGATGTCCTGATCCAAGCCCAAGTGGGGGGCTGAAGAAGTCCATGATCCGGTCGAAGTCTTCATCCAAGCGGGGCAGAAGAGGTCTTCCATCCGATTGAAGTCTTCATCCAGGCGGCATCTTCTATCGTCATCCATCCGGAGCGAAGCGGCAGCATTCTGAAGACCTCCGACGTGGAACATCCATCCTGCCCGACGACTGAACGACGAATGACGGTTCCTTTAAATGACGTCATCCAAGATGGCGTCCCTCGAATTCCGATTGGCTGATAGGATTCTATCAGCCAATCGGAATTAAGGTAGGAATATTCTGATTGGCTGATGGAATCAGCCAATCAGAATCAAGATCAATCCGATTGGCTGATCCAATCAGCCAATCAGATTGAGCTCGCATTCTATTGGCTAACGCTCACTTCAGACACGACTCTAAATACCGGAGTTAGGAAGATCCCATTGAAAAGATAGGATACGCAATTGACGTAAGGGGATCTGCGGTATGGAAAAGTCGCGGCTGAAAAGTGAGCGTTAGACCCTATTTTGAGTGACTCCAAATACCGGAGTTAGCCTAAAACCAGCGTTAGGAGCCTCTAACGCTGGTTTTCACGGCTACCGCCAAACTCCAAATCTAGGCCTTAGTGTTTTTCTTTATATGTAAGTTGTTTTTGTACTAATTTTTATTGTATCTAGAAAATTGCATTTACTTTACAGAAAACTTGAGAATTGCCTCTTATACCAGAGAGTTAAACTGTGAGGTTAACACCTGCAGAATATTTAAGTGCTTTATCTCTTGTAGTTTGATATTCTGCTGTATTATTTTTTTTTAGCTACCACTACCTCAGCACATGCACTACTGCTGAGTGACAGGCATCTCCAGCCTATGAAGCCAGCAAGAAATCAGGAAAGTACACAATAATTTAAAGGTAAAGTAATAATCAAAATTAAACTTTCATGATTCAGGTAGAACATTCAACAACTTTCCAATTTATTTCTGTGATCTACTGTGCTTTGTTCTCTAGGTATACATTGTTGAAAAGCAGACCTAGGTAGGCTCATTCCTGGGAGCTAGCTGCTGATTGGTGGCTATACATATATGTCTCCTATCATTGGCTCACCGATGTGTTCAGCTAGCTACCAGTAGTGCATTTCTGCTCCGTCAACAAAGGATATCAAGAGAATGAAACAAATTTGATCATAGAAGTAAATTTTACAGTTGTTTAAAACTGTATGCTGTATCTGAATCATGAAAGATCCTTTTTGTGTTTCATGTTCCTTTAATGCCACAGACTGTATGGCTCCTGACTGGTAAAGCTGGTGTGCGAGGTGGAAGGGAGAGTTTGAGCTCATGCTTAGATTGTCCATATCTAGATCTTAGGTTTATTCTGTGTAACATGGAACAAGCAGTATGGCTTCTGATTGGCTGCACTACCCACTGAGGAAAATAAAAACATACTCAGCCACTAAACATATTATTATTGTTATGTTTGTAGCTCTGTTGTAAAAATGAGTAAAATCACAATGTGTCCTTGTATTTTATTGCTATTTTACTTCTGTTATTGAAGTTGCCATCACTGTTCCTTTATATGGGCTTTCCTTATTTACATTTCACATAATTGCTGTGCTCTCTACTTCCTCTTAGCAAAATGACCATTTGTTTAAAAAGACATTGTTACAACACAGATGTCAAATTTTAACTTTCATAATTTAGTACAGTGGAATGGGATGTAAACCAGTAAATATAACTGTGAGATACAATGATATAATGATCTATTCAAAGCAAAGATTAGACAGAGAGTAATATTTAGATGTATTTTTTCCAGTTATATTAGTTGTTTAGATATTGAAGATATAAGGGCCAGTGCAGGGGGATGTGGAGTCGCAGGAGTTCTGGGTACAGCGCCAGGTAGTACCGGTGTGTGGTTAGTAAGTTGTGGGATGTGGCTGCCTAAAATGACAGTGGCAAGGAGTAGTAAATTTTACCTATTACCCACCACCTCATTCCAATGGGGTTGTCCCCTGCAACCACCACTGATTACAAGAAAAGGGGACAAAATAAATAATAAAATTATATTGCACATTGATTTTTTTTACTGAACATTTTATATTAGAATCTCAAACTGTTTAATGTCCTTTAAGTTTGTAGTTACCAGTGGCAGTTTATTACTAATAATAATAATAATAACAATAATTACAGTATTGTATTATTTCATTATAATGAACCTTTACCTACAACTTTTATGATTCAGATAGAATCTGGGCTTTAACCCACAGGCAACAATTCTATTCACTGTCATAAAGTTAGTATAGAATATATTATATGGCAGATGTTATCTGATAAAGACAGCTAGGGACAGATATGTAGGGCCTATCTATCAAGCTCCGAATGAGGGCCGTGTTTCTAAAGACCGTTGCTCCATAACCCTGTCCGCCTTCTCTGAGCAGGCGGACAGACATCACCGGAATTCAACCCGATTGAGTACGATCAGGTTGATTGACAACCCCCTGCTGGCGGCCGATTGGCCGCAAGTCTGCAGGGGGCGGCGTTGCACCAGCAGCTCTTGTGAGCTGCTGGTGCAATGCTGAATACAGAGAGCGTATTGCTCTCCGCATTCAGCGAGGTATGTCGGACCTGATCCGCACTGTCGGATCAGGTCCGACAGACCTTTGATAAATATCCCCCGTAGCCTTGAGAAGCCAGCAGGTGCACTTCAAGCCTAGGAATTAGATATTGCCTACTTTTCAGAGCTATATTACATGAAAAAGGGGCAAAATAAGTAATTAAATTATATTACAAAGTTGTTTCATTATGCATGAGTAAATATGTTATATTAAAATCTCAAGATACTGAATGTCTCCTATACAAAAATATCAGCAGTTTGTGTTCAGAATTATATCCAGCACCTTAGAGGACTTGATAAGCCCCAAAGTACCCGTTTTGACTGATCACTTAGTACTTCAAGATGTTTTCAACTTGAACACTGGTTTTGTGCATAGTAGTCAAAACACAATGAAATTACCCAGTGCCATATCGGATTAAGTTAGAAAACAATGGTCTAGGTTCATTGAGACTCACTTTACCTTTCTTTTATAGCCCATCCCCGGTGGCCATTCCTACGATAAATATAAATAATTGTATCTATCTTTATAAACCAAAAAAGTCTGGAGTAGACTGTCCCTTTTAGCAATGCTTCTAGTTATAAAGCTGTTCACTAGACAGAATGGGTGAAACCAATGCACTCTAAAGCTCCCCCTAAACATTGCTACATACACTTCTACCAAATTACTATAAAAACAAATGGCTAGATTATGAGTTGTGCGTTAGGCTTAAAAAAATTAAAAACTTTTAAACAATTATTTTGTATGCAAATCTTTTGCACTAGTAAAGTAAATACAGTAGATTTGCATAATCAACAAATGCATGATAAAAAGACAATGCAATCACACTTAGTCTGAACTTCAAATGTAGATTTTTTTCTAACAAATTTCAAAGTTATGTCTATTTCCACTCCTCCTGTATCATGTGACAGCCATCAGCCAATCACAAATGGTTATACGTATATTCTGTTAATTCTTGCACATGCTCAGTAGGAGTTGGTGACTTAAAAAGTGTAAATGTAAAAAGACTGTGCACATTTTGTTAATGGAAGTAAATTGGAAAGTTGTTCAAAATTGCTGCTCTATCTCTATCTTGAGTGTGCCTTTAATTGTTAATAAATATTGTACATATATAAATGCACATCTATTTTAAATATCTGTTCATTTGATTTTGAGAGCATGGTGCTATTAAAGGGATATTAAACACTTTGATATGGTAATAAAGAATGATAAATCGTATATATATATATATATATATATATATATATATATATATATATATATATATATATATATGAACTGCACTATACTTTCATTATTTATGTTGTCCCCTTTTCCTGTAATTCCCTTCTGAAATTGTGAGCTTTTCAGTTCCTGTTAGAAATGGAAGAGCAGAACATTGTTATATATCACACAGCCATTGGCTGCACACTCTAGTGACCTATTTATAACTGAAACTAAACTTTACACTTATTTTGTCAATATTTAAAGAACTAATGAAACTTTAAAAAATGCATCAACATGTTATTCTAAGACTTATCTTTTCTTTGAATGCATCATTCTATCTAGCATGTGTTTAGTGTTTAATGTCCATTTAAGTGAGATATTGTTTGTAAAGACAATTATTTAGCTAGTTATTTGTGTCCCAACGTTTTCTATCTTCTCTAAACAGTTTTCCCTGCCCTCCTTCATGGTCTGTATTTCTGCCAAATTTAAGACATCAGGAAGTTCTTCAGAGCTATGCAGACTGGCAAAGATAACTGCAGATATATGTGGGCGAGACTCTATAGCAATTTTTACCAAAAATGTTTATTAATGTCTATGGGGAATTTGGGTGAGAAAACTGGTGAGAACAGTTTCCCATAAAATTAAATATACACATATTTTATACCCTGTGGTATAATTTTAACCACATACAACCAACAAATGCAAAACTAAAGGGCAACATATACTTTATTTTAGCTTACAAAAAAAATAAGTTCACATTTCATACCAAAATGAACGTAGTCATTTTAAGAGCAGTGTTTCATGCGGTGTAAATAATGACAGTACAAGGCATTAGTGTACAGAAGCCATGATCTTAGCAGAGAATCAACAGGAACAGGAAATGCAAAACAGGAAACAAGTGCAATAGAAATGAATCATAGAGTTGCATATAAACTAAACATAACATCCATAACATCTCCCTCTTTTAATGTTAATAAATCAACATTGTGACATTTGGATGAGTCCTTGTAATAACACATTCTACAGGTTAAGTCTCTTGGGCGGTTGTGAATGTCTGCCACTACGGGTGAAGACCTACCCTCCTTGTACAAAGAATTTCTTAGCCATCTCTGAGGTTACTGGGGTCTTCTCAATACTTGCTGGCATGCTCTGTGCTTGACTGCCATGAGGTATACCTGCTTGCTCAGGACTGTCACTAATATTAGTCTGTGGCATCACCTCTGTACATTCCTTACTGCCAATGGGTGAGTGTGCCCTTATAATATCAGATGAGTCCGGTCTGTCAACTGGATATTGAGAATCAGGCTGCTCAGCCACTCGCAGATCCACACGATTGCAGCGATAGATGGTTCCTTCAATGTCCACAAGATAGGAGCGTGGTGCAACTTTTTGCAGACAGGTACCCATTCTCCAACAACTTGTTCAATCTCCAAGCAGCAGTTTCATACAGATTCGTTCCCCAATATTCAATTCAGGCAAATCTCTGGCAGATGTGTAATATCGTGCCTTGAACACTTGCCTCTTAAGTTGTAACTTTTCTGGTATACCATGTATCACAGAGGGTTCACGTAGCTTGTTGGCAACTGGTAAGGAGGTCTTTAATCTCCTTGACATCAGTCTTTGTGCCGGACTACTATCCATGCCCTCGGTTGGAGTGTTTCTCCAATGTAAGATGGCCTTCCACGGGTCTTTACCATCACTTTGTGCTTTCTTGCATACATTTTTAACAATCTTCACAGCAGATTCAGCTTTGCCTTTAGCCTGTGGATGATGTGGTGAAGAAGTCACATGCTCAAACTCCCATTCAGTGGCAAATTTCCTGAATTGTAAGCTTGCAAACTAAGGGCCGTTATCAGAGATCACTTTATCTGGTTGTCCATGATGTGCAAACTGAGTCTTGCACCTCTTAACTGTAGTTTCAGTGGATAAGTCAGGAAGAAGTTCAATGTCCCAGAAGTCTGAGTAATGATCAGCTAATATCAGATACTCTTTTCCTGCGTAGTTGAATAAGTCTATACTGACGATCTGCCAAGGACGTGTAGGTATCTCATGTGACATCATGGTTTCTTTTTGTTGCAAATATACATATTCATTGCAAGTGGGCCAATTGCTGACAAAGTCTTTGATTTCACCTTGCATGTTGGGCCAGTAAAGAGTATCACAAGCTTGTCTGTAGCATGCCTTACCCCTAATGTGACTTGATTTAGATAGTCCGCTTGATTGACTTCAGCAAAGAAAGTTTGTTTCTGTTGCAGCAAACAAACTCTGAGTGCCACATGATCCATTGTAGCTCTGCTCAGGGTATCACTGATATACATTTCACAACCTCTTCTGATTGGCTGGAGCTGCTTCTCTTTACTACCTTACAAGGCGCCGCCAACTTGTACTTCCATTTGGTTGGACTGAAAGCCTGTGATCCCCTAACCCTCCGAGAGCACGTTGTGTCGGTGATTCAGCAAAGAAAGTTTGTTTCTGTTGCAGCAAACAAACTCTGAGTGCCACATGATCCATTGTAGCTCTGCTCAGGGTATCACTGATATACATTTCACAACCTCTTCTGATTGGCTGGAGCTGCTTCTCTTTACTACCTTACAAGGCGCCGCCAACTTGTACTCCCATTTGGTTGGACCGAAAGCCTGTGATCCCCTAACCCTCCAAGAGCACTTTGTGTTGGTGATTGCTGTATCCTTCCGCAACACACTCAGACGTTGGTGGAGTCTTTCTGGCGACTCTTTGGTCCTGTACTGCTTGGATAGGCACTCCGTTTGTGCCGCCTCTTATGTAAGTAGTTTTCTTGAGGGGGGCCCTGACATACAAGCAGGCTTGTTCTCTACGTTATTACCCTATGTGGCGCCTCTTCTATTCCCCATTGCTATAGGACTCTATCTCCACGGATACGACTAAGAGTGCTGCCGGATCTCGCTAATCATCACCTTTTCTATTACACCAGCGCACCTTCCTTAGGATCGGAAGATTCCTATTATCGTTTGACTTCTGTGATCTATGTACTGTATTATTATCAGCTGATCATATGTGATCTAGATTCCCAGGTTGCCTATTGGAGCAGAATATGAACTTGTGTTCAGCAGGAGCTCTAGTCAGAAGCTCTGTGTCTGTGAATTGTCACTGCCCTTACAAGGATACATACTGACAATTCAGTTTTGGCTTAATATGCTGTATATGTAGGATGATTTATCTACAATGGAGGACTTATTGACTCTTTGGTGTATGGTTTACTAATTTTACAATCAGAGATTGAATTATAATAATAGCTTTGTAAATGTTTTATATGTTCTAGTCAGACATTGATTTCCTTAGTGTTAAGAAGATTTAAGAAGCAGCAGTCATCTAAGGACATAAAACCTCTTAAACCTCTTATTTATATGGGGGGTGGCACCATCTGAGGTTTCTTGTAATGGCTTTGTTAGAGTTACCAGCCCCAAATGATAAGTGATAGATGTCAATCTTCTGGCAACTGGATGAACACAATACTACTCATTTGAAATAGGAGTATTGCCTCACAAATCCTTTTTGTATTTATTGGGGGGGGGGGGTCAGATAAAGGCTACCCCGTCTCTTATAATTTGGTGCCATGTGTCTTTTTTGTATTAAATGTTTACTGTTAACACAGCCACTTGGTGGCTGCTGCTTTTCAAATTTAATGCACTGACAACTTGAAAACCCATCATTGCCTCTTTCAGCTAGATGGTCTGCTGTTTGCACAATTTGTTTGATTTTTTTTTTAAGGGACATACAGTGTGTTATCACTGCACTGTTACTTGCATATAACTTTGTATTTAGCACCTGCAAAGGGGTTAAACACATAGTTAAAGTATGCTATGGTGCAGTAATGCACTGTTATGAGCTAGCTGGTGTTGGTGGCTATGCACTTGAGCTGACTTTATTTTACTATTCCCCTTTAATGTCATTTTTGTTCCTTTACTAAACATAATTGTTTACAGGTACAAGTCAAAAATATAGCTTAAATCACACTTTTAAACTATGAAATTTGTTAATTTGTTAATTGCATGTGTCATAATTGATCATCGTTAGAGAATAAATTAGCCAGCATGTTTTATTTTATTAGAATTAAAGGGATATGAAACCCAATATTTTTCTTTCATCATTAATATAGAACATACAATTTTAAATAAGTCTCCAATTTATTTCTATTATCAAATTGTTTTGTTCTATTTGTATCTTTTATTGAAAAATATACCTAGCTAGGCTCAAAAGATGCTGATTGGTGGCTGAACATATATGTCTTATGTCATTGGCTTTTAGCTAGCTCACAGTAGTGCATTACTGTGCCTTCAACAATGGATACCAAAGTAACTAAGCAAATTAGATAATATAAGTAAATTGGAAAGTTGTTTAAAATTGTATGATCTTTCTGAATAATGAAAGAGAACGGCTGAAAAGACTCTTTTTTTTCAAGGGATCCATGCTACTTAAAGGGAGTCTAGTCAAAATTAAACTTTCATAATTCAGATAGGGCATGCAATTTTAAACAACTTTCCAGTTTACTTTCATCATAAAATTTGCTTTGTTCTCTTGGTATTCTTTGCTAAAAGCTAAACCTAGGTAGTCTCATATGCTAATTTCTAAGCCTTTGAAGGCCACCTCTTATCTCAATGCATTTTGACAGTTTTAACAACTAGAAAGTACTAGTTCATGTGTGCCATATAGATAACATTGTGCTCACTCCCATGGAGTTATTTTTATCCTTCTGCACTGATTGGCTAAAATGCAAGTTTATCAAAAGAACTGAAATAAGGGGCAGTTTTCAGAGGCTTAGATACAAGGTAATCAAAGAGGTAAAAAGTATATTAAAGGGACAGTCTACACCAGAATTTTTATTGTTTTAAAAGATAGATAATCCCTTTATTACCCATTCCCCAGTTTTGCATAACCAACACTGTTATAATAATATACTTTTAACCTCTGTGATTATCTTGTATCTAAGCCTCTGCAAACTGCAGTTTATCCAATCACTGCCTGCTCCCAGATAACATCACGTGCACGAGCACAGTGTTATCTATATGAAATACGTGAACTAACACCCTCTAGTGGTGAAAAACTGTTCAAATGCAATCTGAAAAGAGATGGCCTTCAAGGTCTAAGAAATTAGCATATGAACCTCCTAGATTAAGCTTTCAACTAAGAATACCAAGAGAACAAAGCAAAATTGGTGATAGAAGTAAATTGGAAAATTGTTTAAAATGACAAGCTCTATCTGAATCATGAAAGTTTATTTTGGCCTAGACTGTCCCTTTAATATAACAGTGTTGGTTATGTAAAATTGGGAAATGGGTAATAAAGGGATTATCTATCTTTTTAAACAATACAAATTCTGGATTAGACTGTCCCATTAATATCTAATGTACACAATGTTCTTTATATAAACTGATACAAAGATGTATATTTAGTGTCAGGCAGGACAATATGGAGGGCAGGATATGTCACTAAGTACGTATTTAGTAAAAACAAAATATGATAAGACATTGAAACATGACAAATAAACTGCAGCTATTTGTTTCTCTGGCACGCACAAAGCACATGCAAGTAAAAATATAATGTATCCCTTTATAAATAGACACCTTAAAAAGGTGTATATATATATATACATATATGTTAAATAGTTGTTTATATTGCAGTTTAGGCTAAACAAATTGCAAATTAAAGGGACAGTCTAGTCAAAAATAAACTTTCATGGTTTATATAGGGCATGTAATGTTTTTTTTTCTTTATATCTCTTTATTAATTTTTATAATTTTAACAAACATAGGGAAAAAAAAACCTTTCACAATAAATACAGAACAGAATTTCCAAAATCATATTTACTCTCTTAAAAGAGAGGGAGACATTAAACCATGAGTCAGTTCATTTATTATGCTATACAATAATTCAATTCTTCTTAATAACACAATTCTGCCTCCTTGCAACAAGGAAGAGGAAAAAAAAAAAGAAAGGGAGGGAAAAGGGAGGAGGGAGATAGCAGTGGAAGGAGGCATGTAATGTTTACACAACTTTCCAATTTACTTTTATCATCAATTTTGCTTTGTTCTCTTGGTATTCTTAGTTGAAAGCTAAACCTAGGTAGGCTAATATGGTAATTTCTTAGCCCTTAAAGGCCTCCTCTCATCTGAATGCATTTGACAGGTTTTTTCACAGCTAGAGGGTGTTAGTTCATGTGTTCATTTAAATAACATTGTGCTTACGCATGTGGAGTTACCTATGAGTCTGCACAAAGTCTGTCAAAAGAACTGAAATAACAGGGCAGTCTGCAGAGGCTTAGATACAAGGTAATCACAGAGGTAAAAGTTGTATTAATATAACAGTGTTGGTTATGAAAAACTGGGGAATGGGTAATAGAGGAATTATCTATCTTTTTAAACAATACAAATTCTGGTGTAGACTGCCCCTTTAAAACTGAAAAAAACAAACACTGTGCTTATATGGAACATTTCAAATCCTCCATGCTTGATGAAAAAAGAAGTGATGAAATTGTGATATTGTTGTTCCTTGCTATTAATAAGATATAATAAAAATCTAAATTAAATCTAGGAGAAGAGTTATGTCCTGCATATTTTTTTAAATTGGAATTAAATATTCTGTTATTTTAAGGCCTGGATTAAACATGGAGAGCGAAAAGGTTAAGCAAGCCTAGAGTCCTGAAGTAAAGAATTAGGGCTAAAATAAAAGTAGAACAAAACCCTTGTAAAATAAATTAAAAAAACGATTTAATTCATATGTATATATATTAAAAGTAATATATATGTTTGTTTATTAAAATAAATGTTTAAACAGTGACAATGGTATTTGACAAGGCCATGGACTGGGAGAGGCTCAAAGGTGTATATGTATGGGTGTGCATTGTGCATGTATACACATGTATGTGTATGTACACACACATATATATACAGTGAGGCCCCGGTTTACGCACGACTCGGTATACGAAATTTCGGTTTACGAAATCGAAATTTGAAGAAAATTTGACTCGGTTTACGATTTTTTTTCGCAATACGAAACAAAATGCCGGTTTGCCCCCTTCGGTTTACGAATATTTTTCGCAATACGAAACCAGTGGCCCCTGTGCCCCCTGCATACTCAAGTATGATTGAATTAATGAAGTTTGGGTACCAGTGTGGAGGTGTTGGAGAGGTTTTGGAGCCATTTTGCAGCAAGTTGTTGAGCCTTTTGGAGCCATTTGCAGCAAGTTGTTAAGCCTTTTGGAGCCATTTGCAGCAAGTTGTGGAGCCTTTTGGAGACATTGGAGCCATTTGCAGCAAGTTGTTAAGCCTTTTGGAGCCTTTTGGAGCATTTTTTGGACACTTTATTTGAATTTTTTCGGACCTCCGGAACGCATTAATTGATTTTCAATGCATTCCTATGGGAAACCGTGTTTCGGTTTACGAATTTTTCGCAATACGAAACGACCCGGAGAACGAATTAAATTCGTAAACCGAGGCCTCACTGTATATATATATATATATATACTGTATGGTCTGATGAAGAGGTGATTGATCCCCGAAACGTTACATATATTTTTGATGTGCAAATAAAGGCACTTTTTTCACTAACCCAGTGAATGCATGCCATTTTCTTATTTTATATACATATATATATATATATATATATATATCAAACAACATCCAGTTCAGCCCTCCAAGTCGACAACAGCCTGGGTGCAAGGATACAAGTGCATATAGAAACTAGAGATGCACTCACAGGACTTTTTCAAAAACAAATTTAATGTAACGTTTTCGGGGTTCACAACCCCTTCATCAGCATACAACAATACAATACTTAAACTCTTTTATAGTGTGTAAAGCAAAATACACAAACCTAGTGCTCTCCAAAAAAGTGCGCCAATCATTGCGAGTTTGGAACGCAAATTGCGTTCCACAGTAAAAGCCGAAACCTGAAGTTCCAATACATCACTTCCGTTTTTTGTCAGCAGTGAACAAAAGCAAATAATGTTAATAATAAGTGTTAACTGTAAAAAACAAACATGTTGGCTTAATATAACATCCTTCAAGTGAGATACCATAACGCAAATAGTGAATGAAATCTAACAAGTTTTTTTGTGATCAAAATAAACATCATATGTGTATACAGCAATCGTCATGGAAACAGTCACCTAGGTGACAGAGATTAACACTGGATTTGAATAGAATCAAGTGCTTGTGTCAGTGTGTGAAAGTGAATCACACAAGTGGTTAGCTAGAATAAGAATATGTAAATAGAAACGATGGTATGATTAAAAACATATTAACAATAGTTATAACTCATCATAACTGTTTGCCAAACACTAATTGGGCTATATTATAGTGTTTAAGGTGGCAACTTGTTGCACATCAAGAAAGAGTAGTGGATGTATATGAAGATGACTGTAGGTGGAATATCGAAGTAAATCTGTTTGTAAGAGGACCATGCGATAAACTGCATATACTAATAGAGATGTAAAACTAGGTTACACCATAAGCCAGACTGGTAGACGTATATATAAGGGAGATAAACCTGTTTGCGGTCAAAAGAGAAGTGTATGAGAATACATAGTGTAAATACACAGAACTAAACACTGCCATATTGCATATACAGCATATAAGGTGCAAATCCAGGTTGCACCCTTGTTAAAGATGTGTAGGCTTATATGTCAACCATAAGCCAGCTTGTGATCAAAAACAAGGTGAGTTCTAATAAAATATAGACTTTCCAGAAATCAACAGAAATGTTCCCTGCCTCAGGAAGATGTGATTGTAAATGTGACCTTCAATGCCAAAAAAATTACATATATTTTTGATGTGCTAATAAAAGCACTTTTTTCACTAACCCAGTGAATGCATGCCGTTTTCTTATTTTATATACATATATATATATTTACCCACTGTGAAGGTACAGGGAAGTACCGCCCCACCAGAACGGACTGTGCTTTGGTCTCTGTTATATAACGGACTGGCTATCCTGCATCTAACAATCCAAATATTGCTTATGTCGACATATAGCTTGGCAACTAATCTTCTAGTTTTTGCTTTTGCTTTCTGACATCGTAAACTAACTATTGTTACTTGCATGCGAAGATTCACAGCCACTGAACACCGGACTTTATAATTTCTGACAGAACCGCAGTTTGTTCTTGTTAATTGTTTATTTACTTATTAGGTTTTGTTATGCAGTAGTATCAATCACTATTTGATTGTGCATACGGACAATGCTATTAAGCAGTATTATTTAGTAGTAATAAATAAATATGTTTGTTTATGCATACTGCCCTTGTCTGCATCCTTTGATTGAATGCATATGTAATCTGCGGGTTGTTGCAATAAATTGGTACATGAGTGTGTGCTGGATTAAGGGTATTTTCTAATACTTCCTTTTCTTAATTTTATATATATATACACACACACACACATATATATATATACCATTGAGCCCTTCCTGTTGCCTCCTTTTCCTGTAACTGAGGTCTAAAAATTAAGAGTTCAGACTAAGTGCTATTGCATTGTCTTGTTATCTTGCATTTGTTGATTATGCAAATCTACAGTGGGACTCATAGCCTGAGAGCAAGTAGTTCACTGGGGGATCTTGGAAGTTTTATTTGCATCTCTGTTGCTCTGGTCTGTGGAACTGCTTGTTCCTCAGTGTTTTTAATAAAAGCGGATTTTAAAGTATCCAGTTGAGTTCAGTTCCAGTTACTATTTGATCCAACTATAACACAGGCTAACACAGAAGAACATGAGTAGGTTTCAACCAGTACTTATATTTAAGACTGTGACAATATTGCACCATTGTTTTTTATTTACATGTGCACTGCTGAGAGACCTGGAAGGAAATCCTTACCTTATATGAAGAAATCTTACATTTAATATCCTTTTATAATGCAGTGAATCTCTTTTTGACTTTGTTACTGATTGTATATTTTATTCACTTATTACTTCACTTTATTGTTTGTTTTAACAATAATGCAATCTGCTTCATTGTTAACATGATACACATAATCTATGCATATATGCTCTGCATGCCCCATGGACACAGTAAAAGCTGTAATGGATTATTATTTTTTTAACAAGTGTATTTAATAAAAAACTAATTCAGAACTGAAATTTTATAAGCAACACACAATTTTTTGGACAAGATCATCCCTCTAATTTACCACTAATATATATGAGCATCCTCACGAGCATATTTCTGTATAAGAAGAGGCCATATTTCTTGAAAGAGAATCCAAGTTAATCTATAGAACATCACATTTAAGAAAAAATGTTGTAAACTGTACAGTTGTATAACTTAACCAGTAGGTTGCCCTTTGTGCCAGAGCCTCCCTAGGCAACTGCCTATTGCCAAATGTGGTTCTGCCTGTAAATGTGATACATTGATAGAATTAAATGCTTCTGAGCATGATATACATTGTATTACAAGCTGACGCCTCAGATTACATTGAGTTTTACAATCATTAGGCATTACAGCCCTTTATACTGTGAAGCAAAATTAATAATTCTTCCAGTTTGCAAATTCTCAGTATAGTCAAGAAGCAAGATGCCACATAGGGTTACCAATGCCGCTATAGTTGCCAGATGTCCTCTACAACAATACTGAACAGTCTGGCAGTAACTGGGCACAATGTTAGTTGGGGTTGTACAATGCACCCCCTAAAAGCTCTTCTTTAGCCCTCACTCTTGATCCCATGATATATACATTTTTCACAACTGAGCAGTAAATGTACCCCTAGGGTGCCAGTAATATGTAAACAGAAGTGATTTGACTCCCTTGGTTGCCAATTTGTGTTCACTATTTGTAATACATTTAGGCATAGGAGGACTTTTAGATTAAGCTAACACTCAGGTACTTTAAAAACTGCACATTTCAGTATCCAGTATTTTTATGAAGATTTTACTGAACAGCTTTCTAAAGTGCTGGACTGTCTGGTTGACAGATTATAAATTTGTGAGCCTCTCTATCTGTAGCTCCCTTTGTATAAATGTACATCTACAACTGATTGTGCTTACGGGCAGGGTGCTTCTCTCCTTTTACTTATGTACAGTGTATAATCTTATATAGGGCTAGATTACAAGTAGGGTGCTAATTAATTCTTCTGCTCGAGCGTTAATTAGGCTAGAAGTAAGCTTTTTGCGCTCGTCGGGTTGCGCTTGTATTATGAGTTGAAAGTAAAGTGTTTTTGTTTGAGGACTAACCCGACGAGTGCAAAAAAATCGAGCTTATTCACTTATTCCCCTATAGAACTCAATGGAGGAAATAAAGTGGAAAAAACACCCCACTCTCACGCAAACCCAATCTAATTTCTCATGTCTGCTAACTGGACATGAAAATATGAATATTTTACATTCACATAACAGAATAAGGTTCTATTTATTCATAAATAATCATTTTTACATATATTTTTTTTTGGTGCAATATATATCTATACCTATATGTACATGATAATATATGTATATGGATATATACAGATATTTATATATATAGGAATATGTATTTATAAATACTTAGAACAAATTCCGATATTTAAAGAACATTGGGATGTGAAATATTTAAAGTAAATACATAGTTAAAACTTTTATTAAAAATTAATATTGCATAAATATTATTTTATATGTTTTCATCTACTTAACTGCAAAGGGCTCAAATGCACTTATGTCTTTATTTGTGTACATAGGTATTTAAGTGTTTATATGTAAGTTTAGCTCTTTTGCCCCTGTTACAGTTGAAGAAGTTTCTGCCCTTATACTGTCCTCTCGCCTCATTACCTGTCCCCTTAAACCCATACCCTCACAGCTACTCCCCTCCCTCTCTTCTTCCCTTACCCCTATCCTCACACACATCTTCAACCTTTCCCTCAGCATTGGTATATTTCCCTCATCTCTTAAACATGCACTGGTTACACCTATCCTTAAAAAACCTTCTCTTGATCCAACCTCCCCATCCAATTACCGCCCTATTTCCCTACTCCCTCTTGCCTCAAAGCTCCTTGAAAAGCTAGTATATGCACGCCTATCCTAGTTCCTTACATTAAACTCCCTCCTTGACCCACTGCAATCTGGATTTCACCCCCTTCACTCCACAGAAACAATTGTTAAGGTTACCAATGACCTAATTACAGCAAAATCCAAAGGCCACTTCTCTCTGCTTATCCTCTTTGATCTGTCTGCAGCCTTTGACATGGTTGACAACCTTCTTTTGCTCCAAACCCTCCAATCCTTCGGCATCTGCAACACTGCTCTCTCATGGTTCTCTTCCTATCTGTCTAACAGTACCTTTAGTGTAGCCTTCTGTGGGGCATCCTCTGCCCCATTACCTCTTTCTGTTGGGGTACCACAAGGATCCGTCCTCAGTCCCCTTCTCTTCTCAATCTACACGTCATCATTAGATTCCTTAATAAAGTCCCACGGGTTTCAATATCATTTGTATGCCGACGACACCTCTCTGCACCAGACCTCTTTCCTTGCTAACCCGTGTCACTAACGGTCTCTCTCCTAACTCATCTTGGATGTCCTCTCACTACCTCAAGCTAAATCTCTCCAAAACTGAGCTCCTTATTTCCCCCCTTCTTCCAAAATCTCCACCTCCCATTTCTCTATAACTGTTGATAACTCCATCATTACCCCTACCCCACATGCCGAATGTCTTGGGGTCACACTTGACTCAGATCTTTCCTTCACTCCTCACATTTAGTCCTGGCTAAAGCCTGCCGCTTCCACCCTAAGATATTTCCTTACACAAGACATAACTAAGATTTTAATCCACTCTCTTATCCTTTCTCGCCTCGACTACTGCATCCCCATCCTATCTGGTCTCCCTAGCTGCCGCCTTGCTCCTTTACAATCCATAATGAATGCCTCTGCCAGGCTCCTCTTCCTTAAACCTTGCTCCTCATCTGCTGCACCTCTGTGCCAATCCCTTCACTGGCTTCCTCTTGCCTCCAGGATTAAACACAAAATTCTCACTCTGACATACAAAGCCCTCAACTGCACTGCTCCCCCCTACATCTCAGACCTTGTCTCCAGATACTCTCCCTCCCATCCCCTTTGCTCTGCTTATGATCTCCTACTCTCCTACACTCTTGTTACCTCCTCACATTCCCGTTTACAAGACTTCTCCAGACTGGCTCCCATGTTATGGAACTCTTTGCCTCGCTCTACAAGTCTCTGCCCTAGTCTTGAAAGCTCCAAATGCTCCCTAAAGACTCTACTATTCAGGGATGCCTTCAACCTACACTAACCTTCCTATCTCCACTGCTATCCCCTTGAACCCCTTAGCATGTAAGTCTATGAGCCCAGCTGTTTGTAGTTCACCTTCATAGGAGCCAACTATAACAGTGCAAATCTCGGCAGGGCCCTCTACCCTCTTCCCATTTGATCCCTGAAAATGTTATCTTGTATACTCTAAGTTTATAGCACTGCGGATACTGTTGGCGCTCTACAAATACCTGATAATAATAATAATATGTGTACATATGTCTGAAAATACATATATACACATATAAATACATCAATACATATGTACACATATATATATACATATACTGTATATACATACATATCCATCTTTAGACATGTATATGTATGTATTTCAATGTTTTCTAACAACTGAGATCTCATATCTTTAAGCCCTTATAACTTTTATGTGCAATATTTTTTTAAAATAATTTTTATTATTTGGTGTTATTATTAGTCTAACTATAATTTGTAGTTTATTTTTTATGTATTTTGTGCAAATTTTTGGTTTGGCAAAACAGTTAACCAGAGCTATGAAGTCACGGTAATCATTCTAGCGTAAATCGCAATTGCTCTCAAGCCATCACGTTTACTTTCAACTCATACAGGCCCATTTATCAAGCTCCGTATGGAGCTTGAAGGGCCGTGTTTCTGGCGAGTCTTCAGACTCGCCAGAAACACAACGTATGAAGCAGCGGTCTAAAGATCGCTGCTCCATAACCCTGTCCACCTGCTCTGAACAGGGGGACAGGAATCGCCGGACATCAACCCGATCGAATACGATCGGGTTGATTGACAGCTCCCTGCTGGCGGACGATTGGCCGCGAGTCAGCAGGGGGCGGCGTTGCACCAGCAGCTCTTGTGAGCTGCTGGTGCAATGTTAAATGCGGAGAGCGTATTGCTCTCCGCATTTAGCGAGGTCTTGCGGACCTGATCCGCAGTGTCGGATCAGGTCCGCAAGCCCTTTGATAAATGGGCCTGCTAATATCAATGGTAAGCCCATCTAGTGCAAACCCCTACGATAAACCCCATATCGCTCTTGCGCAAACCTTTGTGCTCCACTCAGAATCTTGCCCATAATGTCTTATTGTAAGTTTCATATTGTATTATACCCTTATGATTGTAAAATATCTTTGTATAATGCTGCGTAAAATATTGTTGCTTTATAAATAAAGATAATAATAATAATTTTGCACACCTGGCAACCCTACGAGCCACCTAGCCAGTATTTTACTGACATGGCTGCTATTTTTAGGGTTTAAGTAAATGTAAAGTTACGACTAAGTGTGTTGGAATCTATTTATAAACAAAAGATCATTCAAAATCAACCTTAACAGCGTTAGTGTCAGAATTTTGATTAAAGGGACAGTCTACACCAGAATTTTTATTGTTTTAAAAGATAGATAATCCCTTTATTACCCATTCCCCAGTTTTGCATAACCAACACAGTTATAATAATATACTTTTAACTTCTGTGATTATCTTGTATCTAAGCCTCTGCAAACTGCCCCTTTTTTCAGTTCTTTTGACAGACTTGCAGTCTAGCCAATCAGTGCCTGCTCCCAGATAACTTCACGTGCACGAGCACAGTGTTATCTATATGAAATACGTGAACTAACACCCTCTAGTGGTGAAAAACTGTTAAAATGCAATCTGAAAAGAGGTGGGCTTCAAGGTCTAAGAAATTAGCATATGAACCTCCTAGGTTAAGCTTTCAACTAAGAATACCAAGAGAACAAAGCAAAATTGGTGATAAAAGTAAATAGGAAAATTGTTTAAAATTACATGCCCTATCTGAATCATTAAAGTTTATTTTTGCCTAGACTGTCCCTTTAAAAATAATTTATGCAAATTACTGTTAAGGACGGTATTTTTTTCCATGAAAGGTGGCAACCCTAATGCCACGCATAGTTATATTATATGAAACAGAAGTTATATATTATTAGCCTAGCACAGTCTATATTTTATTTGAAAATCTATAAGTCAAAATGAAGTGTTTATTAATTTTCCTAGAAATTCGAAAATTTTTGGATTGATAGTTGATACATATAGTTAGAACAAAACATAGACCTTTTTTATTTATTTTTTTTACCAAAAAAATATTTTCACATTGTTGGTAATGACACTGATGTATTCCTGACACTGCAACATGTATCCTGTTAAGTTTCTAGATCTGGAAAATTCTATGGGGCCTATCTATCAAGCTGCTCCATAACCTGTCCGCCTGCTCTGAGCAGGCGGACAGATATCGCCGGAAATCAACTCGATCGAGTACGATCGGGTTGATTGACACCCCCCTGCTGGCGGCCCATTGGCCGCGAGTCTGCAGGGGGCGGCGTTGCACCAGCAGCTCTTGTGAGCTGCTGGTGCAATGCTGAATACGGAGAGCGTATTGCTCTCCGTATTCAGCGAGGTCTGGCGGACCTGATCCATTTTATAGCATTCCATTTCAGATGGATCAGTTGGAAGGCTGGCCATAGGTTAGCCTGAATTTGTAGGAGGAGTCTTACCATATATATATCTGTATATACCCAATCTTCTTTGTCTGCGTTTCCTTTATGTTTTCTGGTTTCTGCTTCCTGTTTACGTTGTGTTCGAAGTTAGTCGAGTTCAATCGATTCAAATTGTTTCACATTTGATTCCTTACGCATCTGTTGTTTGATTCGACTCAGTTGAAAATTTGCAGTTGGTATATCAAGATTATTTCTTTACTAAGTTAATGTTTTCTCTTTTAACCGTTTTGATATCTCTACACACTATCATTTCATATCTGCTTTCAAACACGTTTATTTTTTGTTTTCTTTGATTACTTTTCATTTCTGTCCATAGCTACCACAATATCTGATCCATTTGTTACACTTCGAATACATACGTTTTTATACTTGTTGTATAAATTCATACAGGTTGTTGTTGCTTCGTATATTTGTAGGTTTTAATTATGTTCTTATATTATCAGGTCCGTTCGGTAGCTTTGTATGTTTTCGTTGTTTCAATTTAGCTGTATTGTTAATATTCGGTATGGTTAGTTTAACAATATGGTTGTCCTTTTGATTGCTTTTGATATCTTCACACCATTTTATATCTGCTTTCTCACACGTTTGTTTTTTGTTTTCTATGTTTGCTTTTTTATTCAAGTCCATAGCTGCCGCACTATCAGATCCATTTGTTATACTTTTCAAATTTATACATTTGGTACATTGTGATGTAATTTGTTTTATGCTCATTTTCTGTATGCTGTGTTTCATTAAGGTTGTTGTTGCTTTGCATATTTGCAGTTTTCTCACAATCGTATGCTATCAGATTCGTTTGGTAGCTTCATATGCTTACTTTGTTTCAATTTAGCTATATTCATATTTGGTTACATATATTTTTGATGTTTGATGTGTAATGTTAAGCTTGTCCTTTTTAATTACTGTCCATAGCCACCGCGCTATCGGAACCATTCCTTATATTTCGAATACATACGTTTGGTACTTTGTGTTCTTAATTTGATTTACTTTCGTTTTCAATACACTGTTGTTTCATTAAGGTTGTTGTTGCTTTGTATATTCTTAGTTCTAATCATGTTCATATGCTTTTGGATTCATTCGGTAGCTTCAAACGCTTTCGTTGTTTCAATTTAGCTATATTTATTCCTTTTTGGATTTATTTGTTTTTTGGTTTGTATATCTCTAGTCTGTTATTAATGCTTCCTATACTTCTGGATCCGTCTGGTAGGTTCGAACGCTTTTGCATGACTTTTTTAACATAAAGGTTGTTAGTTTTCAGTGTCTATTTCTTTTTTAGGCTTGTTTTTAGTTGTTAGGCTATATTTTGTTCAGGTTGGTATTCTTTTGGCTCGTGTTTATTTTGTTATTTTTTACGAACCATCATCTCTCTTATTTTCTTATGTTTTTGTTGTTTTTACTTTACGTCATGTCTCATCACTTTCATTTTACATACATTAGTATTTCTGTCATTTTCTAGCGTTATATCACCACATGTTGTTACCTGTCACATTTACGGGCACCTACGGACTGAGTTATCATTTAATACATAGCTTGTTTGGTGGCAAGTCTCCTCATCTGTAGATTCATACGTGCAAGTCATATCATAACATTCCTACCTTATACCTGACACATTTTTTCAGGTTATCATAAGACCTGAGTTTTAAGATTTTTAATTTGCCTGGTACGCCCCAGGTAACTCGACATCTTTTACAGACAGAGACTGAAACGTCTTTGGTCCCATGCAAGTTGAGTTTTCAATTTTAATTGATATGCTACCACCCTAGTGAGTCCGCACACTTGCACTACATTCTTCAGTTATAATTACAGGAAACACAACATGCCTACCTTTCACCTGACACGTTTTTTCAGGTACCGCAAGGCCTCAGTTTTAAGCTCAATTTGCCTGGTACGTTCCAGGTAACTTGACCTCTTACAGACAGGGGCTGTCATGTTTTCAGTCCCGTATATTCAAGTTTTATGATTTGTTTGTTTCTTGTTTTCATATACCTCACACTTATGTTTATTTTCTTATTTCATACGAACCATCACCTCACATGTTTTATTTCAGTTACATTTTGTTGCATTTACATAATGCCATGTCCTTATCACATTTATTTCCCTTTCAGCATTATTTCTGTTATTTCTGGCGTTATATCACCACATGTTGTTAACCGTCATGCTTACTGGCACCTATGGACTGAGTTATTGTTTAATAATTTACTTGTTTGGTGGCAAGTCTCATAGTCCATAGATTCATACGTCTCATGAGACATCATAACATTCCTACTTCTTACCTGACACGTTCTTCATGTAATTACAAGGCCTGAGTTTTACGTTTTATAATTTGCCTGGTACGCCCCAGGTAACTTGACCTCTTTTACAGACAGAGACTGACACGTCTTAGGTGCCGTGTAAGTTGATTTTTCATTTTTTAACTGATTTGCTATCACCCTAGTGAGTCCACTTGCTTGCACTACATACTTCAGTTATAATTTTAGGAAACACTTGCATTCCTACCTCTTACCTGACGTCAAGTTTGTTGTATTTTATGATTTATTATCACCATTGTGATTTTGCTTGTTTGCACCATATACCTCAGACACATACATAAATGTTATATATATTAAGTTGCTTTAATAATTCATTACTTTCAGTTACATAGGTTATGTCTCAAGCCTCAGACATCATCTATGTCCCACCATCTACTACCAGGAGATCGGAGCATGGGAGTACACCATCACTTTGGTCCTGGATTATCCTCTAGTTCATGTCTAAAGCATAGGGGTATTTCTTACCTGGCTACAGCATGCAAGCTGTTTTATTTAGGCTTCTGTTCCCCAGCACGCTAGGTTCCAGTATTGTGCAAGTCTTTTACGTACTGTTGCTACTTCTCTGTTTTAGTTTCATTCTGTTTTGTATTTATTGTTGACTTCATGTCACAAGCTTCGGGCTGGGGTTGATACTCTGTAGAGTCACCCATCCGCCATCTTGTCCCTGAGACACCTGTTGTTCCCGAATGCTAGCTGTCTTGGCCCCTTTGCCCATAGCCTCATGTTTTGGTATCATTGCCCTCTCTGTCACTTCAGCTCTTTTCATGCTAGCTGACTTTCAGAGGATTTATTAGTTGGTAGGATGTGAATTTGGCTGTTTAGTCTAAGTTCCTTTGACTTAGCCACATACTCTCTGTCTAGGTTTTGTCCTTGCCTTTAGTGTTTTCAGGGATGCAATTTACTTATTAAGTCTTTCACTTTTAGAATTTTCTGTCGAAAGCCATTCATTATCTAGTAGATTTCCTTCTTTTTCGTCACGTTAGGCAGGGTTAGTAGTCCATATCCATGCGTTAAGATCTCCATTGTCTGTACCAGGAGGAGCTGCAGTCACTGCTCGATATGCTTTACTTTGCTATGAGTATTATTGGTCCTGCTGCTTTATTTGATTTACATATGTGTGACGAGTTCCACCTACTTTGGGATGACATATTTGTATTCATTCCTGCAGTGTCGGAATCTTTTTCCTCATGTAGTTACTGATGCTGAAGCTTTCTCAGGTTATGCAGCTATTTTGTGGCCTCTCACTAGCTGGCCTGTGCCCTTATATGCCCTCTTTATTTACTGCATATCCTAATAAGCTATTATAAAGGAATTCAGGTAAGTATTTTCCGTAATTTGTCCAAATGGTTAACTTAGTCCCCTTTCGGGCTGTTACCTAGTTTGTCCCTTTTAACTGCCTTTTTTGGCCATTATGGTTATTAAGGAGGCATATTCATGTGTACTGGTAGAAAGTTAATCTTTTAGTCGGATCCCTCTGTTCTTTACTGTTGCATATGGATTCCTGTAATATGCAACAGTTAGGAGTTGGCATTGTTATTACGTATTTTGAGACCATAACTGCTATTCAAACTGTCGCATTATCTTAGTGAATATAGGCCTGATCATTACTGTCTGCATTTGAATACATGTTAAATGCAAAAGACAGGGGCCGGCATCAATGTCAAGTATTTTGAGACTCATGACTCTTGGTGCCTGGTAGCTGTCTTGGACCAGCTCATGCTACAGTTGATGGCCAACTTTTACCTTTCCCTGTACTCCCCTCAATACAACACATTTCATTAAACATTGTCGTATTATCTTAGTGTATCTAGGCTTTAACCCTAAATCATTCTCTGGCTATTCCTTTAGATTAGGATCTGCGTCAGCTACCTCTCATCATGGGGTCCCCACTCATGTCATCAAGAATTTGGAAGATGGAACTCAATTCAAGGCCCATATACAGAGATGGCAGAAGCTCTGTTTATTCCAAGAAAATTGTTTGTGACCAGAGGTCACAATTTAAGGTTGGAGGAAAGGAGATTTAATCTCCTGCAACGGAAATGCTTTTCACAATTGTGGAACTCATTACCAAAGGAGGTAGTGAATGCCAATACCCTGGATACATTTAAAAATGGTTTGGATACATTTCTGTCTATAAAATTCATGGATATGATTGCTAGTATTAAATGGGTCACCTTTTAGTGGGATTATTTAAGCTTAACTGGAGCTTTTTGTATATATTTTAGATTTGTATAGGTTGAACTCAATGGACTTCAGTCTTTTTTCAACCACATCTACTATGTTACTATGTTACTATGTATCATGCTTTGCTAGGTTTATTCCCAATTCTCAAGTTGTAATGTTTCTTGTGTTTCACAGACCTGGCTGAATAACTGTTGTAATTATTTAATTAACTTTCCCTCATCCTACTCTGTCTCTTTTTGCCTCCTTTTAGGCACCCATCCTTTAACCTTCACTTTTATCTTCATCATTTACTTCTTTGGGTATGCCCCCTTTTAGGCATACTGACCATGTGATCACGGCACACTTCAGGTCACTTTTCCTCTCTACCTCTTTTAGCTTTCTGATACGTTACAGTAAGACTCTGAGTACAAGAGAGAATTTCTGAGTATAACGTCCCTTTAAAACACACACAAAAGAAGGAAGCAGGCATTGCACAGGCTTTTAAAAATGTTTTGCTTTTGTTTTGCAGGAAATTTCACAAACCTTCATATAGAAGCTAAAGATACGTAGTTAAAGCAAACGTAAAACAAGCTTGGTAATTCATTAATTATTAATGCTAATGTTTGAGCGCAGGTTGAATGTAAAATATTCTTTTATAGATAAGAATTCTATTTATATAGTATTTCATTAATATGTTTATTCTTTAGTCTTATTTATAAACATGTAAACTGTACAAATCAGTTGTGCATATAGTCAAAATATGCTGCTCCAACTATAAATATACACACACACTTATATATATATATATATATATATATATTTATATTTATAATTATATTTAAAAAATTCACTCCAAAAAAACTGGAATAGCTTCTTGAACTGTCTCAATGAAAAGTACTGGTGGATTTGACATGATGGAATTCACCTTTATCCTAGTGATATCTTAAAAAAGGAAAGATATGTGAGAGATTTAACCCCTCCAAACATATACTTACCTTCCGCTCCTCGCAAGCCTCTTCTGATTCTCTGTTTTTTTCAAAAGGGCATCATGGGTGCTTTGTCTAATCACAGCGTGCCCAATCGTGCCATTGAATAAAATGCAGTACGCTCCTGTGCCGGGTAAAGCAACCTACAGCTGTGAGAGCGCAATACATTTAGTTCAGGCGCATATCGTTACAGAGTGAGGCACTTTTGAGAAAAATAAAAATCAGAAAAGGCTGGCGAGGAGCGGAAGGTAGAAAATACCTTTGAGGAGATTAAATTGGTCTTTTGTTTTTGGTGTCGCTAGGATAATGTTACATAATTATGCACATAGTGCAGAATAATGTAACATTGTTTTTTATGTTTACTGTCCCTTTAATTGAAAGTCAGTGATTGTCTAGATTCCATAAAACCTGTAAGTGAAACTAAAATTTTGAGAAAAAAAAGTCACAATATTGCAACTCAAAAATTAAATAATTCAAAAAGATTTGTACCCGTCCCGTTCAACAACTGCGAGTTCAGCCCCATTATAATCAATGTAGCCAAATCTATTTTAAAAGTTTATTTCTTGCCACATAAAACAAACTCAACTGTCAAGGATACAGGCATCACAAAAATGTCTTCAAAACCTTACAAAGGAAACAAGTTAAAACAGGAGAAAATATACACCCTCTATAGTTTTATATTAAAGGACCACTCAATGCAGTAGAATTACATAATTAACACATACATAATACAAAGACAATGCAATAGCACTTACTCTGAATTTCAAATAAGCAGTAGATTTTTTTTCTGACAAATTTATTTTTTCTCCCATTTTCCGGCCCCCTGTATCATGTGACAGACATCAGCCAATCACAGACTAGTAAACGTATACACTGTGAGCTTGTACACATGCTCAGTAGGATCTTGTTACCCAGAAAGTGCGAATATAAAAATTCTGTGAATAATTTGATAATGGAAGTAAATTGGAAAGGGTCCTAAAACTGCTGCTCTATCTGAATCATAAAAGTTTATTTTAACTTGAGTGTCCCTTTAAAGAATTGTTTTATAGAAATAAATACAATAGAGATAAATATCTAGAGGAAATAATTGAGGAAATACAAGGTAGGGAAAAAATAAAGATCAAAATTTGAAATGATCTTATATTCAAACAGAAACAGCAGTTATGAAGCAGTGGTCACAAAGACCGCTGCTCCATAACCTGTCCGCCTGCTCTGAGCAGGCGGACAGACATCACCGGAAATCAACCCGATCGAGTACGATCGGGTTGATTGGCGGCCCATTGTCCGCGAGTCTGCAGGGGGCGGCATTGCACCAGCAGCTCTTGTGAGCTGCTGGTGCAATGCTGAATACGGCGAGCGTATTGCTCGCTGTATTCAGCGAGGTCTGGCGGACTTGATCCGCAGTGTCGGATCAGGTCCGCCAGTCCTTAATAACTATGGGCCATTGTAACTAGGAGTTATTTAAAAGAAGTGGAAAAAAAACTTGGTTGAATGATGGACACACAGGATTTTTTTTTAATGTTGCATGTGTTAAGGTTGCAAATAATTTAACAAAAGTGAAAGAGTAATAAATTAGTTCCATTAATGCCCAGTTGTATTCAAAATGTTATATATCTATTAGAATGTTGCTGTGATCTACAATACATAGGACAGACATCTAGACCATACAGTAAGAGTCTTTGAGAATATGTTAATAACATCAAAAAAGGTTTCATCAAACATACATTGTAACATCTTTATAAATTAAAACAAAAATTTAAAATATGAAACATAATATATGGCTATTAGAAAATTCTATACACGTTGAAGAGGAGGGGGTATAAACCATTATGAGTGGAGCGCTATCATTTAAAGGAGAGCGATATCTGGTTTTCACGTTCCTTTGCGTGCAATTTTAATTACACTCGCATTACAAACTGAAAGTAAATGCGAATGTGTGAGCACTATCGCAATTTACGTTAGAATGATTACTGCAACCTCAGAGCTTTGGTTAACTGTTCCGTGAAACTAAAAGGTGTCACAAAACACATCAAAAATACATCACACAATACAGTTATAATCATAATAACATAATCTAATAACAATTATTAAACAAAATATTGTGCACAAACATTATAAGGGCTCAAAGATAAAAGGTCTTGGGTAAAAAGGCAGGCAAAGGGCTTTAACATTGAGATACATACATATACATGTCTAAAGATGGATATGTAAGGATATATATATATATATATATATATATATATATGTATACATTTGTATTTATGTTTTTATACGTGTATATATGTATTTACCGAAATATATACACATATAAACACATAAATACATATGTACACATATATAGACATATATATAAGTAGAGCACTTTGCTGTTTAGCAGATGAAAACATGTAAAAGAATATTTATCCAATATTCATATGTAATAAAGGTTTTAACTATGTATTTACTGTAAATATTGTTCATTCCAATGTTCTGCACATATGGAAATGTGTTCTTATTATTTATAAAAATATAAACATATCTGTAAATATTGATACCTATTTATAATCATATATTTATATATAGGTACAGATATAGATGTACAGGGAGTGCAGAATTATTAGGCAAGTTGTATTTTTGAGGATTAATTTTATTATTGAACAACAACCATGTTCTCAATGAACCCAAAAAACTCATTAATATCAAAGCTGAATATTTTTGGAAGTAGTTTTTAGTTTGTTTTTAGTTTTAGCTATTTTAGGGGGATATCTGTGTGTGCAGGTGACTATTACTGTGCATAATTATTAGGCAACTTAACAAAAAACAAATATATACCCATTTCAATTATTTATTTTTACCAGTGAAACCAATATAACATCTCAACATTCACAAATATACATTTCTGACATTCAAAAACAAAACAAAAACAAATCAGTGACCAATATAGCCACCTTTCTTTGCAAGGACACTCAAAAGCCTGCCATCCATGGATTCTGTCAGTGTTTTGATCTGTTCACCATCAACATTGCGTGCAGCAGCAACCACAGCCTCCCAGACACTGTTCAGAGAGGTGTACTGTTTCCCTCCTTGTAAATCTCACATTTGATGATGGACCACAGGTTCTCAATGGGGTTCAGATCAGGTGAACAAGGAGGCCATGTCATTAGATTTTCTTCTTTTATACCCTTTCTTGCCAGCCACGCTGTGGAGTACTTGGACGTGTGTGATGGAGCATTGTCCTGCATGAAAATCATGTTTTTCTTGAAGGATGCAGACTTCTTCCTGTACCACTGCTTGAAGAAGGTGTCTTCCAGAAACTGGCAGTAGGACTGGGAGTTGAGCTTGACTCCATCCTCAACCCGAAAAGGCCCCACAAGCTCATCTTTGATGATACCAGCCCAAACCAGTACTCCACCTCCACCTTGCTGGCGTCTGAGTCGGACTGGAGCTCTCTGCCCTTTACCAATCCAGCCACGGGCCCATCCATCTGGCCCATCAAGACTCACTCTCATTTCATCAGTCCATAAAACCTTAGAAAAATCAGTCTTGAGATATTTCTTGGCCCAGTCTTGACGTTTCAGCTTGTGTGTCTTGTTCAGTAGTGGTCGTCTTTCAGCCTTTCTTACCTTGGCCATGTCTCTGAGTATTGCACACCTTTTGCTTTTGGGCACTCCAGTGATGTTGCAGCTCTGAAATATGGCCAAACTGGTGGCAAGTGGCATCTTGGCAGCTGCACGCTTGACGTTTCTCAGTTCATGGGCAGGTATTTTGCCCCTTGGTTTTTCCATACGCTTCTTGCGACCCTGTTGACTATTTTGAATGAAACGCTTGATTGTTCGATGATCACGCTTCAGAAGCTTTGCAATTTTAAGAGTGCTGCATCCCTCTGCAAGATATCTCACTATTTTTGACTTTTCTGAGCCTGTCAAGTCCTTCTTTTGACCCATTTTGCCAAAGGAAAGGAAGTTGCCTAATAATTATGCACACCTGATATAGGGTGTTGATGTCATTAGACCACACCCCTTCTCATTACAGAGATGCACATCACCTAATATGCTTAATTGGTAGTAGGCTTTCGAGCCTATACAGCTTGGAGTAAGACAACATGCATAAAGAGGATGATGTGGTCAAAATACTCATTTGCCTAATAATTCTGCACCTGTATATTGTACCAAAATACCATCAGATATATGCAGAAATATGTATTTAAGAATAAATAGAACATATTCTGCTATGTAAAGAACATTGAAATGTGAAATATTCATATTTCTATGTCAGGTTAGCGCACTTGAGAATATCCGTTAGGGTTAGCGTGCAAGTAGGGTGTTTCACATTTTTTATGGGGAAATAGGTTATCACGCGCAATATTCTAACTATTCTAACTTCAGCTATTTGCACGCATTAGGTAAGCATGAGAGCAATAACTTTTTACTTTTAAATTGTAATACCAGTGCAACCCGAAGCACGCAAAAAATGACTTCTAGCGCAATTGGTACGCTAGCAAAAGCGCTAAATAATGCTCCACTCGTAATCTGAACCTTTATTTGGTGAGGCCAAACTGAAATCATTTTTTCTTCTGGGTACTTTGATCACAGGAGGTCTGAATACAAATTTTGTGTCATGTCAATTTCTCTTGAAACATTGTAGACTTAATATTCTTAGAAATGGGAAGTGTTAAACAAAAGTTTGGCTTAATGGGATTCTATGAAGGTTTATACCTCTTAGCCAGAGGTTAGATTCCACATTTATGTTTTTAGGTTTTAGTAGAGTTTTCTAGGGTTGCTTTTTTAAAACGTATTTTTCTTAATATAGAAATAAAGCTGATTTTAATATAATTTTCATGCAGGTATTGATCACAGTTATCGATGAATCAAGTAATTTTAATTTTATTGCTGATCAAATTTAAATAACATTTGGAAAAACATAAATGAAGAGAATATTACTGTTATTTTAAATATCTAATAATGTTTGCTATATTTGTTATATGCAATTAGTTGAATAGAAAATTAATATTTGGGCTTTGGGGAATATGATTGAAGTTGTAATGATTCTGTTTGTGTAGTGAGTTCTTTGATGGGCAAGTGGTATAAGAAAAGCTTTTGGAACATGAGAAGAAGGGTCTGGTTCCCATTAGGAAATGAAGGGTCTCATATCCCTTTAGGGAGCATAGGGGGTATACGTTCTAAGGAGAGGTCACATGTCCAGATGTTTATCCACTGATCACTTGACAGAACCATAAGCATATGGAACAGCATTAGGGAATGGGGTATACCCTATGTTTTTCCAATAATACATAAACAAACTTGATACCCCTTATTCTCAAGCAGTAACCATGCTAACTGATTGTTATAACAAATAACCTCAGGATTGGTTTTGTTTTTGAGGATTTCAGTGCTTTTTGAGAGGCTTTTATTAAACTCTCACCATAATATATATTTCATAAGGCAACCAAATTTGAAAGAGTGAGGTTTCATTATTTAATTAAGGGGTTTCATGTCCTTAGTAATAATGATAACCTGGCAGTAACTGCTACCCTCATTTTTTTATGTTACAGATCAAAGATCCATGTTTCTCTGAACTGACAAAAAAAGGAATCAAAATTAATAGGCGAATTTGGTGAATGTAAAATTATGTGATTTTTTAAAAAAAAATTCTATAAAGGATTAATTTGGGCAGAAAATGTTTATGTTTATATATATATATATATATATATATATATATATATATATGTGTGTGTGTGTGTGTGTGTGTGTTTATATATATATATATATATATATATATGCAATATTTGTGTGGTTAGATCTTTTACACGTTTTTTTTTGCATAAATTGCAAGATGCGTAGTGACAAAAATAATAAATGTTCTCTTCTAAATTCAATTTTAATTTAAAACAATAAAAGTGTACAATCCTATATTTTGTTGAGGTCTTTTTTTTTTTGGGGGGGGGGGAACTGAGGCAAAATGTTGAACAATACAATGTGTGTTTCAAATAATAGGAAATAATAACTTCTGTGCTGCTATTTACATCACAGAAAATGACACAAAAATGTATTTTATATAGTGGCATTTCCCATATTACGATACTTCTGCAAACTGAAGTTATTTTCTAAAAAGGCTATGGGGTCAAATTATCAAGCTCCGAATGGAGCTTGATGCCCCTGTTTCCGTGGGAGCCTTCAGGCTTGCGGGAAACAGCAGTTATGAAGCAGCGGTCTTAAGAACACTGCTCCATAACTGGTCCGTCTGCTCTGAGGCTGCGGACATCAATCCGCCCGATCCTATACGATCGGGCGGATTGACACCCCCTGCTAGTGGCCAATTGGCTGAGCGGATCATGTCGGACAGACCCATGATAAATCGTCCCCTTGGTCTGCTAAAAAAAAAAGGCAAAACAGGTATAATTTTGTGTGAGTTAAAATTTATGGGTAAATGCAAAATTTAAAAACACCTCAAGCACAGGGATGTGAAAATGGCTCGGCAGTGAAAGGGTTGAAAATGGGGTGACAAGTTGAACAGATCCCGCTGTCTTTTCCTACCTGTAATGTTTGTATGACTTACAAAAGAGGTGACGTCTGCTGTAGCTGTGAGTGAATTTGCTGGTTGTTTTTTTGTTTGTTCTTTGTTTTTGTCTCAGGATCGCTTTTTCATGTTAACAATTAATACAAACTTTCTAAACTATTGTTGTTATGCACATAAGTTTTGTATTTACCATACCAACACACAGTGAATCCTAACTTTATTAGTTGGAGAAACAAACCCAACTTTAAATGATGTAATGACTTTATTAGTACAATATATTACAACAGAAAGTTAAGAGGTTTTGTGGCCAGGGGACCTAAACATCATTGTCAGGGACATATGTGAAAGAAAGAAAATACTAAAATACTCTGTGTTGGAGCAATTAATTATTGCACTATTGCTTGCATATGTGTTCAACCCCTGAGTTAAACACAAAGTTAGAGTCAGCCTCAGACCAGCAATGCACTTTTGCTCCAGAGCTGAACATGGCTGCTTATTAATGGCTACACATATATGCCTCTTGTGATTGGCTAACCAGACGTGTTTAGCTAGGTCCCAGTAGTGCAGTGCTGTGGAGCTGTCTTTAAAGGGACACTGTAATATGTTTTCCCTTAATGTGTTCTAAATAACTTGTTATACCTACTGCAGAGAATTAAATGTTACTTCATGTTTATTTATCTATATATTTTTGCACATTAAAACCATCACCACCATCAAGCACATGTACATAAAATGGGCTAAGCCTGCAGCAAAAGCAGACCTGCTGTTGTTATATCTGTTTAAATACAGCTTAATAGCTAGGTACTGAAATGCTAATGGTGTCTGGAAGGTTTAATGAGCACAGCCAGCTATTTCAGATATGATAATATCTCTCATACCGCCACTGGGATATTTATTAGTGATATTGTCTCCTGTTTACATAGCTTTCATACGGAGATGTTATACATATTTCCAGTGTAGGTGGCTGTTTCTACAGGCAAAAGCAAATATTTAAAATACAACAATAAAGGAAAAGGAGATGTATGCAAACAATTAAATACAGTCCAGCAGGTAAAACTGACCATAATGAATACTATGTCCCTTTCATCTTTGCAAGTAATAAACACATACAAGCAACAGTGCATGAATCTAATGATTTAGCAAATTACAGCATTATTTCTGCAATTTAAAGTCCCTTTAACACCAAAAATATAAAACACAGAGTTTTAGGATCTTCAAAGGAGATTACTCACTTGTGTTACTGAATTTAGGATTCCAACTGTGTATACATATTTCATGGTTAAATTGAAAGTATTATTAAAAAGTCCATAGATTTGTAGTGCAATGAGTAACAAATTGACTGACATGAAATGAATAAAACTAAATACATTGTAAATTAAATTTCACATTACATTATGGCTTACATAGAAGGGGAAAATCTAACTTACCATTTTTTCTTCCGACTTTAAATTTTGCAAGGTCCACGTTAGGAGGCCTAGCAGGCTTTGGAGGGGCAGGACCTAATTTAAACAATGGGGGCAAAGGTTTCCTCTTGGGCTCTAAGGAATCTCTCTCTTTTGCTTTCTCACTGAAACTGGTCCGCTGTCCAGTAAACAAATGTGATTGAACTCTGGGGTACTTTGTTGTAGTAGGGCCGGAATTACCATCATCTTGAACTGTTTTGTTAAGCTGTTTTCCTTCTATATTTTTTATTGGCCCAGTATTTTCTTCTTGATCTTTCTTTATAAAGGGGCTTTGGGCAACCCCAGTTGACCTTAATTTGACTGCTGAAAAAGGCTGTGATGAAGAACTTGCTGCATCATTACTTTGTGCTGGTTCTTTTATTTGATTTACTGGTTTGCTATCCTGAGGGGACGAATGCATTTTTGCCATGAAGGTATTTTTGTGAATGTTGTTATCCTGAGTCGATGCATCAAGATTTGCAGATTGTTTTGCTGTCAAAACAGGCTTTTTTGAGAAGGGGGGTTTCACTTCATTATCAGTCACTGTACTATGTGTCTTAATAGCAGATGGCTTTGGGAATGTGAACTTTTCTTCATTTTCCTTTTGTCCTGGCAGAAATGATGACTTGACACCTCCAAACCTATTCTCCTGTATGTTGTTTCCACCAATTTTAGGCTTGGGTTTAGGAAATAGTTCTTTTGGCTCTTCTTTTTGTATTTCAGTAGACGTAAGCCCATGGGATTTTGGAAATGTAATCCTTGAATCTGTATCCTTGTTGTGTGCATAAAAAGATCCACCATGTCGGCTCACACCTACATTAGGCTTTACAAATGAGGGTTTAGTTTCTTCTGAGAAAGGTTTTAATCCAGAAGCAGCAGTAAAATTTACAGGTTTCTTTGGGGTAAATGATGGAGAACCAGACTTTGGCGAAGTTGGGTTTGCAAATTTATCAAAGGCAGCCTTTTTAGCTTGTATTCCTGTATTTGTCTTTATCCCATGAGCTGGTAAATTGTCTGACGTCTCCATTGGACTAGGTGCTGAGTTGAACATAGCTGCAATTGACTTCACATTTGTCTGTGTGTCCTACAAAAAAGTAAAACAAAACAAAAACAAGTGAAGTGAGAAACTTGCAGTTTGTACAAATACAGCTCTTTCAAAGGTTTCCTGGTTTGAGGCTTGCTGCAGAGCTAATTGGATAGGGGTTATTGTAACATCTTCCTGTATGGCTAAATACTTATCTGCTCTTAGTCATGTTTTTTTTTATCTCGCTATAGCTTGTTTTCTTTACTTTAGCAGAATTCTTGTTGCATTGAAAGTTATTCGATTTATGAATGATTTCTGCTAATGTTAGAAGTAAAAACTGAAAAGGTTTGAATAAGTCTGGCAAAAATATGCTTATGGCTATGGTTGACCACATTTCTATGTTCACACATTTCATCTGTAATTTCATAAAATTACAAAAGGAAGTAAGGAAAGGAGGTGTGAATGCAGAAGCCCATTCTTGTTCTTTATTCTTCATAGTGTGAAATGTAAAAATATCAGCACCACGCAAGAGCAGTTATATTGTTTGACACAAATATTATATGTGAATGTATTCAATAGTATATTTTGATCTCTGATTATTAAAGTCCATTTAACATAAATTTGAAATAAATATAGTAAAAAGACAACATATGTAAAGGATATATAAATATATATATAAAATTAAAAAATAACACTCAGGGTTCAATGATCTAAACTTCAAAGGTTCAGATGTGTTTTTTCTTGCCAACCCTCGCAGGGTCTTCCCAGGTGGAATTATTGTAAAAAAGGGGCAGTCCCTGTGAGTGGCGAGATATCTCCTATTGAAAGTAATGGAGTTTGCTGGAAAGGGACATTTCGCTCTTTAAAGCAAAGTTAGCAGTGAGCATGTGTTTTTCTGTTGGGGTTCTAAGTATTTTAAGAAAAATCTGTGAGAACTAGAGTGCAATACTCTTTACAGAATTACACTGGGATTAGAGAGACAATTTGATTTACGCCCATGGAACGCTTATGTTCAGCGCATTGTACCATAAAACAACAATTACGCTTTGTATTATGAACTTATAAGTAGGAATTTCTTGCACATCCAGTATACTAAAATTACAATTTATGCTATGAATGTTTAATAAGATTTATTCCTGTGTAATTTACATACAAATTTTTACATTTTTGGTAAAATACGATTTTTGGTGAAGAATTTTGTTACAATTTTTGATACAATTTTTTCCTGCTTAATTTTGTGTGAATCGTTCAATTTGTTGTTTTTTATGATGTTTAAAATACAAATTTTATTGTGCACTTTTCATCTGAAATTGCAGTATACGCCCCTTAACGAGACACCCTTTAGATCATTCCACCAGGGAAAGAGAAGTACTGGCCAACATTCTTTAATAATCTCGCCAGCTCAGAGACCTTTAAATCATTGGGCCCAAAGTGTTTGAATTTGATCTATATGTTAATGGTAAAAATAAAATAGGATTTCCCAGCCCTAAAAGGGCAAAATTACTCTATTTTAATCTTGTACAATTAGATTGGAGATATGGACAATGAGAATGACAGAAGGGAGAGGGGCAGAGAGATGAGATGAGAAGATTGAAGTGTCTAAAGCCAGCAGCTTTGTGCTAAGATACAGTCTTAGAGAAACTATACTCTGAAATACTTCTGGTTAATAATTAAGTATGTTTGGACATAATTTATTTAGACAAATGTGAGGTAATTACACAGTTGCATTTGTGGACTGTCAGGGTACCTGTGAAGTAACTTTAATTAAACTACAGATGTGTCACATAATTTAATAATTCCATTGAACTAATATCTAACTGATATAAATTGAATTGGTCTCACTATGACCCCTGCCCCCTCCTTGCTGTTTAAGACAAGCTAGGTACAAAAGGAAAACATTTGGTTCAATTAGTGAAAGCAGATTTCTTCAAAGCAAGCCTTTATAAGGAGGAGATTTTCCTATCTGTAGGCAACGGTCGCTAGATCTGGGACTGATCTCTTTGAAGCCTAAGTATATGCAAGAGTTGATTACCCCTGCCGAGTTGAATCCACAAATTCCAGAAGTTACGTCTATGTGAAGATTAGCTAGCAGAAACACATGTTTGCATTGTATCTTTGAAATTCATTTTAAAGTACAACTTATGCTTAATTTTCAATAAGGCATACCTCAGTCTTGTATGTATATGTCCATGGATCTGAGAAATGCATTTAAGGTTTGTAATAAATTAAATGGATAACATATTCTTATATTTTTCAGGCATCTAATAAGTACATATATAATTGGTGCTTTAAATAATATCATATGTTATATACACTCAGAAAGAGATATACAGATATGAAATATTTATATTGGATACTAATCCAATATAGATATAATTATATGAAACTAAGATGATAACTGAGAAAGTAATTGAGTCCATGATGAAGGTATTATAATCCTTTTAAATCTTTTAATAGAAAATATGATTTTTAAACGCATTTTTAGGATATTATAAGTGGAGTATATTCATGTTTAATCTTGAAATACTCAGAATAAATTATAATAAATGGACCATATATGGAACATATTATTATTAAAACTAGGAGATTAAAAGTATATAAAAATAGGCATTTGATAAAAATATATATTGAACTGTATTTACTGTATAGCAGTGTTGAAAATGAAACTGTTTGTTTTGTTTGCTGCCCCCGATGGCCTAAATCCAGAATTACTACCAAAAGGCATTTCGCTGTTAAAAATGACATTTCCTAGTAGCCAATCAGAGAAGAGAGCATATCCAAACCTATCGAATGATTAAGAAATGGGGAGGGGTTTTGTCTCAGACAAAAACTCTCTGCACACAGAGAAAAAAGAGCTGGGCAGAAAATTTTTCATGGTAACTGTTACAATCCTGCTTGCTGTCATTTTTGCTTATAGAGAGACCAGTGTGCGAACACAGTTTTCTGTAAGACAAATACGTTGGGACACTCTTTGTGGATAAGAGACTATCAAGATTAATTCTCTTACAAATGTGCATTGTTCTCCTAAAACATATGATGATAGACATAAAGTATTTGGATATTAACTGAATTCTTAAACTGGTAATCTAGTAAAGTATAAGCAACTGTATATTTAATATTTTAAATCAAAGATATTCTAAAGTTTTAGTTAGATTATAGTAAGTATACTGGTATTACATATTAATGTTTAGAAATAATTTTGTATTTTAATATCATAAATTAATTGCAGTTATTGCTATCAATTGGCTAGATTACGAATCTTGCGTTAGCCTTAAAAAGCAGCGTTGAGAGGTCCCAATGCTGCTTTTTAATGCCCACTGGTATTACGAGTCTGGCAGGAGAGGGTCTACTGCTCACTTTTCTTCCGTGACTCGAGCTTACCGCAAATCTCCTTACATAAATTGCGTATCCTATCTTTTTAATGGGATATGCCTAACGCCGGTATTACGAGTCTTAGAAGAAGTGAGCGGTACGCCCTCTCCTGTCAAGACTACTACCGCATTTAAAAGTCAGTAGTTAACCCATAATCTGCCGACCGGACATCGCCGCCACTGTAATAAATATATTAACCTCTAAACCGCCGCACTCCCGCCTCGCAAATACTAGTTACATTTTATTAACCCCTAATCTGCCGTCCCTAACATCACCGACACCTATCTACATTTATTAACCCCTAATCTGCCACCCCCAACATCGCCGCTACTATATTAAATTTATTAACCCCTAAACCTAAGTCTAACCCTAACCCTAACACCCCCCTAACTTAAATATAATTTAAATAAAACAAAATAAAATTACTACAAGTAAATTAATTAATCCTATTTAAAACTAAATACTCACCTATAAAATAAACCATAAGATAGCTACAATATAACTAATAGTTACATTGTAGCTAGCTTAGGGTTTATATTTATTTTACAGGCAACTTTGTATTTATTTTAACTAGGTAGAATAGTTATTAAATAGTTATTAACTATTTAATAACTACCTAGTTAAAATAAGTACAAATTTACTTGTAAAATAAATCCTAACCTAAGTTACAATTACACCTTACACTACACTATCATTAAATTAATTTACTAAATTACCTACAATTAAATACAATTAAATTAAATAAACTAAAGTACGAAAAACACTAAATTACAGAAAATAAAAAAATAATTACAATTTTTTAAAACTAATTACACCTACTCTAATCCCCCTAATAAAATAAAAAAGCCCCCCAAAATAATAAAAATCCTTACCCTATACTAAATTACAAATAGCCCTTAAAAGGGCCTTTTGCGGGGTATTGCCCCAAGGTAATCAGCTCTTTTACCTGTAAAAAAAATACAATACCCCCCACATTAAAACCCACCACCCACACAACCAACCCTACTATAAAACCCACCCAATCCCCCCTTAATAAAACCTAACACTACCCCCTTGAAGATCACCCTACCTTGAGCCGTCTTCACCCAGCCGGGCACAAGTGGTCCTCCAGAGGGGCAGAAGTCTTCATCCGATCTGGCCAGAAGAGGACCTCCAGACGAGCAGAAGTCTTCATCCAGGTGGCATCTTCTATCTTCATCCATCCGGAGCGGAGCGGGTCCATCTTCAATCCAGCCGACACGGAGCATCCTCTTCAAAAAAAGTACAAGCGAAGAATGAAGGTTCCTTTAAATGATGTCATCCAAGATTGTGTCGCTTGAATTCTGATTGGATAATAGGATTCTATCAGCCAATCAGAATTAAGGTAGGAAAAATCCTATTGGCTGATTGGATCAGCCAATAGGATTGAAGTTCAATCCTTTTGGCTGATCCAATCAGCCAATAGGATTGAGCTCGCATTCTATTGGCTGTTCCAATCAGCCAATAGAATGCAAGCTCAATTCTATTGGCTGATTGCAACAGCCAATAGGATTTTTCCTACCTTAATTCCGATTGGCTGATAGAATCCTATCAGCCAATCGGAATTCAAGGGACACCATCTTGGATGATGTCATTTAAAGGAACCTTCATTCTTCGCTTGGACTTCGTTTGAAGAGGATGCTCCGCGTCGGCTGGATTGAAGATGGATCCGCTCCGGATGGATGAAGATAGAAGATGCCGCCTGGATGAAGACTTCTGCTCATCTGGAGGTCCTCTTCTGGCCAGATCGGATGAAGACTTCTGCCCCTCTGGAGGACCACTTGTGCCCGGCTGGGTGAAGACGGCTCAAGGTAGGGTGATCTTTAAGGGGGTAGTGTTAGGTTTTATTAAGGGGGGATTGGGTGGGTTTTAGAGTAGGGTTGAGTGTGTGGGTGGTGGGTTTTAATGTGGGGGGTATTGTATTTTTTTTACAAGTAAAAGAGCTGATTACTTTGGGGCAATGCCCTGCAAAAGGCCCTTTTAAGGGCTATTTGTAATTTAGTATAGGGTAGGGATTTTTATTATTTTGGGGTTTTTTTTTATTTTATTAGGGGAATTAGAGTAGGTGTAATTAGTTTTAAAAAATTGTAATTTAGTTTTTGTTGTTTTTCGTACTTTAGTTTATTTAATTTAATTGTATTTAATTGTAGGTAATTTAGTAAATTAATTTAATGATAGTGTAGTGTTAGGTCTAATTGTAACTTAGGTTAGGATTTATTTTACAGGTAAATGTGTACTTATTTTAACTAGGTAGTTATTAAATAGTTAATAACTATTTAATTACTATTCTACCTAGTTAAAATAAATACAAAGTTGCCTGTAAAATAAATATAAACCTTAAGATAGATACAAATGTAACTATTAGTTATATTTTAGCTATCTTATGGTTTATTTTATAGGTAAGTATTTAGTTTTAAATAGGAATAATTTATTTAATTGTAGTTATTTTATTTAGATTTATTTAAATGATATTTAAGTTAGGGGGGAGTTAGACTTAGGTTTAGACTTAGGTTTAGGGGTTAATAAATGTAATATAGTAGCACGACATTGGGGGTGGCAGATTAGGGGTTAATAAGTGTAGTTAGGTTGCGGCGACGTTGGGGGGGGCAGATTAGGGGTTAATAAATATAATGTAGGTGTCGGCAATGTTGGGGGCAGCAGATTAGGGGTTCATAGGGATAATGTAGGTGGCGGCGGTGTCCGGATTGGCAGATTAGGGGTTAATAATATAATGTAGGTGTCGGCGATGTTGGGGATGGCAGATTAAGGGTTAATAAGTGTAAGATTAGGGGTGTTTAGACTCGGGGTTCATGTTAAGGTGTTAGGTGTAGACATAAAAAGTATTTCTCTATAGGAATCAATGGGGCTGCGTTAGGAGCTGAACGCTGTTTTTTTTGCAGGTGATAGGTTTTTTCCAGCTGAATCTGCCCCATTGTTTCCTATGGGGAAATCGTACATGAGCACGTTTAGCCAGCTTACCGCTACCGTAAGCAACGCTGGTATTGAGGTGAGATGTGGAACTAAATTTTGCTCTACGCTCAGCTTTTTGCGGCTAACACCAGGTTTAAAAAAACCTGTAATACCAGCGTTGCCTTAAGGGAGCATTAAAAAAAAAAAGGCTTATTAGCAACGCACCCCTGTTACCGCAAAACTCGTAATCTCGGTGTATATATTTTAGAATTTGCCGTATTGTAGCTAAATAAGAGTTTATTTCAGTTCAGATAAATTGGCATATCAATTGGATGTTAAAGTATTTTGTTATATTGTCTAACTAAGCATTGTTAAGTTAACGGTCCATACTCTGGTATTTTATTGTGGTATTTTAATGCGATTATTGTGTGTAAAGTTAATTTTAAGGGTTTATCTTTTATAATCTTTGTAAAGAATATTATAACAGCATAAGCGTGTATAATTTGATTAATAGGCTCCTATTTATCAACCCGTCAACTTACTTGCATTCGCCGGCACCAATACTCTCGCCTAAGATCGCCTAACATTGTTGCCGCGATCCTGAATACGTTCTCTAAAGTTACCAAAAAAGCTGTCAAAAAGCTGCGCACCAAGTACGGGGCAATGAGCAGTGGACTGTTGTTAACTAACAGTCATCGATCTCGCTGCTCTTCGGCTTTTTCCCAGCTTTATTGGTATACTGTCACTAAACACCCACACTATGCTAAACTGTTTTAAACCCCTATACCGCCGCTCCCGGACCCCGCCGCAACTAAATAAAGTTATTAACCCCTAAACCGCCACTCCCGGAGCCCAACACCACCTACATAACACTTATTAACCCCTAATCTGCCATCCCCAACGTCAGCACCACTATATTAAATTTATTAACCCCTAAACCTAAGTCTAACCCTAGCACCCCCTAACTTAAATCTAATTTAAATAAATATAAATATAATTACTATCATTAACTAAATTATTCCTATTTAAAACTAAATACTTACCTATAAAATAAACCATAAGATAGCTACAATATAACTAATAGTTACATTGTAGCTATCTTAGGGTTTATTTTAATTTTACAGGCAAGTTTGTATTTATTTTAACTAGGTAGAATAGTTATTAAATAGTTATTAACTATTTAATAACTACCTAGCTAAAATAAATACAAAAGTACCTGTAAAATAAAACATAACCTAAGTTACAATAACACCTAACACTACACTACAATTAAATACAATTAAATAAATTGCATACAATTAACTAAATTATATACAATTATCTAAAGTACAAAAACAAACAAACACTAAATTACAGAAAATAATAAACAAATTACAGAAATTCAAACTAATTACACCTAATCTAATAGCCCTATCAAAATAAAAAAGCCCCCCCAAAATAAAAAAAACCCTATCTTAAACTACTAGTAATCAGCTCTTTTACCTGTAAAAAAAAAATACAAACAACCCCCTCAACAGTAAAACCCACCACCCACACAACCAACCCCCCCAAAAAAAATACTAATTAAAAAAACCTAAGCTCCCCATTGCCCTGAAAAGGGCATTTGGATGGGCATTGCCCTTAAAAGGGCAGTTAGCTCTTTTACAGGCCCAAAGCCCTAACCTAAAAATAAAACCCACCCAATACACCCTTAAAAACAACCAATAGGATTGAGCTCACATTCTATTGGCTGTTCCAATCAGCCAATAGGATTGAAGTTCAATCCTATTGGCTGATTGCATCCGCCAAAAGGATTTTTCTACCTTAATTCCGATTGGCTGATAGAATTCTATCAGCAAATCGGAATCTAAGGGACGCCATCTTGGATGACATCACTTAAAGGAACCTTCATTCATCAGGTAGTCATCGACCGAAGAGGATGCTCCGCGTCGGATGTCTTGAAGATGGACCCGCTCCGCGCCGGATGGATGAAGATAGAAGATGCCGTCTGGATGAAGACTTCTGCCATCTAGAGGACCACTTCTGCCAAGCTTGGATGAAGACTTCTGCCCGTCTGGAGGACCACTTCTGCCCGGCTTGGATGAAGACGTCTCCCGGTAAGTCGATCTTCAGGGGGTTAGTGTAAGGTTTTTTTAAGGGTGTATATGGTGGGTTTATTTTTAGGTTAGGGCTTTGGGCCTGCAAAAGAGCTAACTGCCCTTTAAAGGGCAATGCCCATCCAAATGCCCTTTTCAGGGCAATGGGGAGCTTAGGTTTTTTTAGTTAGTATTTTTTGGGGGGTTTGGTTGTGTGGGTGGTGGGTTTTACTGTTGAGGGGTTGTTTGTATTTTTTTTTACAGGTAAAAGAGCTGATTACTTTGGGGCAATGCCCCGCAAAAGGCCCTTTTAAGGGCTATTATTAGTTTAGGCTAGGTTTTTTTTTTATTTTGAGGGGGCTTTTTTATTTTGATAGGGCTATTAGATAAGGTGTAAATAGTTTAAATTTCTGTAATTTGTTTATTATTTTCTGTAATTTAGTGGGTTTTTTTTGTACTTTAGATAATTGTATATAATTTAGTTAATTGTATGTAATTTATTTAATTGTATTTAATTGTAGTGTAGTGTTAGGTTTTATTGTAATTTAGGTTAGGTTTTATTTTACAGGTACTTTTGTATTTATTTTAGCTAGGTAGTTATTAAATAGTTAATAACTATTTAATAACTATTCTACCTAGTTAAAATAAATACAAACTTGCCTGCAAAATAAAAATAAACCCTAAGCTACATACAATGTAACTATTAGTTATATTGTAGCTATCTTAGGGTTTATTTTATATTTAAGTATTTAGTTTTAAATAGGAATAATTTAATTAATGATAGTAATTTTATTTATATTTATTTAAATTAGATTTAAGTTAGGGGGTGTTAGGGTTAGACTTAGGTTTAGGGGTTAATACATTTAATATAGTGGCGGCAACATTGGGGATGGCAGATTAGTGGTTAATAACATAATGTAGGTGGCAGCGGTGTAGAGGGGCAGATTAGGGGTTAATAACATAATGTAGGTGGCGGCGGTGTAGGGGGGCAGATTAGGGGTTAATAACATAATGTAGGTGGCAGCGGTGTTGGGGGTGGCAGATTAGGAGTGTTTAGACTCGGGGTACATGTTAGGGTGTTAGGTGTAAACATAACTTTATTCTCCCTTGGGGATATCAGGCAGCAGCGAACATAAGCTTTACCTGCTTTCAGACTCCCATTGATTCATATGGCATCTGCCGCCTCCAGGGCGGCAGATTGAAGACCAGGTATGCTGGGCCGGAATAGTGCCGAGCGTACCTGGTAGAAATTTGTTAACTTACAAAAGTAGTCAGATAGTGCCGAATTTGCATTCGGAACATCTGTAATGACGTAAGCATCGGTCTGTGTCGGAATTTGACCGGCGGATCGTATATTACGTCACAAAATTCTACTTTTTCCCAGCTTTATTGGTATACTGTCACTAAACACCCACACTATGCTAAACTGTTTTAAACCCCTATACCGCCGCTCCCGGACCCCGCCGCAACTAAATAAAGTTATTAACCCCTAAACCGCCACTCCCGGAGCCAACACCACCTACATAACACTTATTAACCCCTAATCTGCCATCCCCAACGTCAGCACCACTATATTAAATTTATTAACCCCTAAACCTAAGTCTAACCCTAGCACCCCCTAACTTAAATCTAATTTAAATAAATATAAATATAATTACTATCATTAACTAAATTATTCCTATTTAAAACTAAATACTTACCTATAAAATAAACCCTAAGCTAGCTACAATATAACTAATAGTTACATTGTAGCTATCTTAGGGTTTATTTTAATTTTACAGGCAAGTTTGTATTTATTTTAACTAGGTAGAATAGTTATTAAATAGTTATTAACTATTTAATAACTACCTAGCTAAAATAAATACAAAAGTACCTGTAAAATAAAACATAACCTAAGTTACAAAAACACCTAACACTACACTACAATTAAATACAATTAAATAAATTGCATATAATTAACTAAATTATATACAATGATCGGAACAGCCAATAGAATGCGAGCTCAATCTGATTGGCTGATTGGATCAGCCAATCGGATTGAACTTGATTCTGATTGGCTGATTCCATCAGCCAATCAGAATATTCCTACCTTAATTCCGATTAGCTGATAGAATCCTATCAGCCAATTGGAATTCGAGGGACGCCATCTTGGATAACGTCATTTAAAGGAACCGTCATTCGTCGTTCAGTCGTCGGCCAGGATGGATGTGCCGCTTGGATGAAGACTTCAATCGGATGGAAGACCTCTTCTGCCCCGCTTGGATGAAGACTTCAGCCGGATCATGGACCTCTTCAGCCCCCCGCTTGTGCTTGGATCAGGACATCGGAGGAGCTCTTCTGGACAGATCGGTGAACCCGGTGAGGTGAAGACAAGGTAGGAAGATCTTCAGGGGCTTAGTGTTAGGTTTATTTAAGGGGGGTTTGGGTTAGATTAGGGGTATGTGGGTGGTGGGTTGTAATGTTGGGGGGCTTGGGTATTGTATGTTTTTTTTTACAGGCAAAAGAGCTGAACTTCTTGGGGCATGCCCCGCAAAGGGCCCTGTTCAGGGCTGGTAAGGTAAAAGAGCTTTGAACTTTAGTAATTTAGAATAGGGTAGGGCATTTTTTTATTTTGGGGGGCTTTGTTATTTTATTAGGGGGCTTAGAGTAGGTGTAATTAGTTTAAAATTGTTGTAATATTTTTCTTATGTTTGTAAATATTTTTTTATTTTTTGTAACTTAGTTCTTTTTTATTGTTTGTACTTTAGCTAGTTTATTTAATTGTATTTATTTGTAGGAATTGTATTTAATTAATTTATTGATAGTGTAGTGTTAGGTTAATTGTAGGTAATTGTAGGTAGTTTATTTAATTAATTTATTGATAGTGTAGTGTTAGGTTTAATTGTAACTTAGGTTAGGATTTATTTTACAGGTAATTTTGTAATTATTTTAACTATTTTAGCTATTAAATAGTTCTTAACTATTTAATAGCTATTGTACCTGGTTAAAATAAATACAAAGTTACCTGTAAAATAAATATAAATCCTAAAATAGCTATAATATAATTATAATTTATATTGTAGCTATATTAGGGTTTATTTTACAGGTAAGTATTTAGCTTTAAATAGGAATAATTTATTTAATAAGAGTTCATTTATTTCGTTAGATTTAAATTATATTTAATTTAGGGGGGTGTTAGTGTTAGGGTTAGACTTACCTTTAGGGGTTAATACATTTATTAGAATAGCGGTGAGCTCCAGTCGGCAGATTAGGGGTTAATGTTTGAAGTTAGGTGTCGGCGATGTTAGGGAGGGCAGATTAGGGGTTAATACTATTTATTATAGGGTTAGTGAGGCGGATTAGGGGTTAATAACTTTATAATAATAGCGGTGCGGTCCGCTCGGCAGATTAGGGGTTAATAAGTGTAGGCAGGTGGAGGCGACGTTGAGGGGGGGAGATTAGGGGTTAATAAATATAATATAGGGGTCGGCGGTGTTAGGGGCAGCAGATTAGGGGTACATAGCTATAATGTAGCTGGCGGCTCTTTGCGGTCGGCAGATTAGGGGTTAATTATTGTAGGTAGCTGGCGGCGACGATGTGGGGGGCAGATTAGGGGTTAATAAATATAATATAGGGGTCAGCGGTGTTAGGGGCAGCAGATTAGGGGTACATAAGTATAACGTAGGTGGCGGTCAGCAGATTAGGGGTTAAAAAAATGTAATTGAGTGGCGGCGATGTGGGGGGACCTCGGTTTAGGGGTACATAGGTAGTTTATGGGTGTTAGTGTACTTTAGAGTACAGTAGTTAAGAGCTTTAGGAACCGGCGTTAGCCCAGAAAGCTCTTAACTACTGACTTTTTTCCTGCGGCTGGAGTTTTGTCGTTAGATGTCTAACGCTCACTTCAGACACGACTCTAAATACCGGAGTTAGAAAAATCCCATTGAAAAGATAGGATACGCAATTTACGTAAGGGGATCTGCGGTATGGAAAAGTCGCGGCTGAAAAGTGAGCGTTAGACCCTTTTTTGAGTGACTCCAAATACCGGAGGTAGCCTAAAACCAGCGTTAGGAGCCTCTAACGCTGGTTTTCACGGCTAACGCCAAACTCTAAATCTAGGCCTTAGACAGCAATGTATTAACCATATACCTCCACAAGGGGGACCCTAAATCCCCTAAAGGGGGAGATCATTCATTAAAGAGGATGTATTTATCCCTATGCAAGTGCATGACCTTGGGAAAACCAAGTATGCCAAATTGAACTTAAAACAGGAAGCTAGCTATATAAGTGAAGGCTATTTATCGCAGAACGCTGAACCTAAGGTGATTAAATATCTTTTTCCCCAAGACCACTGTGTCCATGGCCTGGATAACAGGTCTGAAAGCTATAATGTCACAGCTAAATTTTTATTATCTATCTCTATAGGTAATAAATTGGCAAAGCACCTGTTTTTAGTTTTAAATAATCTCCATAATCAAATATATATTGGCAACGATCTCTTACATAGATATGCCATACAAATAGATTTGATTAACCTTTGCCTCTGGAGCAGGTTAGAGGGGGGCCCTGAAGTATTTCATGATGAAAATGCAGCCCTGAAATCAAACCACCAATTGCCATATGCTGTGAATTTGCATACGCTGAGAAAGTAATTGAGTCCATGATGAAGGCATTATAATCCTTTTAAATCTTTTCATAGAAAATATGAGTTTTAAACACATTTTTAGGATATTATAAGTGGAGTATATTCATGTTTAATCTTGAAATACTCAGAATAAAATATAATAAATGGACCATATATGGAATATATAATTATTAAAACTAGGAGATTAAAAGTAAGAAATGGGGAGGGGTTTTGTCTCAGACAAAAACTCCCTGCACACAGAGAAAAAAGGAGAGCTGGGATGAAATTCTTTTCTTGGTAACTGTTACAATCCTGCTTGCTTATAGAGAGACCAGTGTGCGGACACAGTTTTCTGTAAGACAAATATGTTGGGACACTCTTTGTGGATAAGAGACTATCAAGATTAATTCTCTTACAAATGTGCATAATTCTCCTAAAATATATGAAGATAGACATATTTGGATATTAACTGAATACTTAAACTGGTAATCTAGTAAAGTATAAGCAACTGTATATTTAATATTTTAAATCAAAGGTATTCTAAAGCTTTAGTTAGATTGTAGTAAGTATACTGGCATTACATATTAATGTTTAGAAATAATTTTGTATTTTAATATCATAAATTAATTACAGTTATTGCGCTATATATATATATATATATATATATATATATATATATATATATATATATATATATATATATATATATATTAGAATTTGCATTATTGTAGCTAAATAAGAGGTTATTTCAGTTCAGATAAATTGGCATATCAATTGGATGATAAAGTATTTTGTTATATTGTCTAACTAAGCATTGTTAAGTTAATTGTCCATAATCTGGTATTTTATTGTGGTATTTTAATGTGATTATTGTGAGTACAGTTAATTTTAAGGGCATATCTTTTATGATCTTTGTAAAGAATATTATAACAGCATTAGCATGTATAATTTGATTCATAGGGGTCCATTTATCATTGTGCGGACGGACATGATCCGCTATAGCGAACCATGTCCATATAAGCTGTCGGCATTTATCATTGCACCAGCAGTTCTTGTAAACTGCTGGTGCAATACCACCCCCTGCAGATTCGCGGCCAATCGGCCGCTAGCAGGGGTGTATTCGATCTGGTTGATTTTTTTGTCCGCCACCGCAGAGCAGGCGGACAAGTTATGGAGCAGCGGTCTTTACTGACAAGACCAGTAAACAAGTGGCACGCTATTTGTTCTCGCTCAAACACCACTAGATGTAAACTTGTAATGTGCGTGGGTAGTTGTGAGTATTACAAGTTGAAAGTAAAATGTTTGCAAAACCCAATGCATGCTAACTTCCAGACCTCTGATATTGCGACAAAGCTAGCTACTCCCCCATAAACTTAAATGGATCACGCCTTAAAAAGAAACAACCTAACACTTACTGCTCGCATGCTAACTCGACATTGCATCAGACCTATAGCATTAAGGTAGTTATGCATATTTTGCATTCCAATGTTCTTCACATAGAAGAAAAGGCCCTTTTTATTTTTTATATACTGTATATTTCTATATATATATATGATTATTTGTTTATAAAATATATATCTATACCTATATATCTATATGAATATATACAGGTATAGATCTATACAGATATATATAGAAACAACATTTTCTTCTATGTGAAGAACATTGAATATTTACATTACATACACAGTTAAAAACATTATTAAATATTAAAGGGACAGTCTAGGCCAAAAAAAACTTTCATGATTCAGATAGAGCATGTAATTTTAAACAATTTTCCACTTTACTTTTATCACCAATTTTGCTTTGTTCTCTTGGTATTCTTACTTGAAAGCTTAACCTAGGAGGTTCATATGATAATTTCTTAGACCTTGAAGGCCACCTCTTTTCAGAATGCATTTTATCAGTTTTTCACCACTAGAGGGTGTTAGTTCATGCATTTCATATAGATAACACTATGCTCGTGCACATGAAGTTATCTGGGAGCAGGCACTGATTGGCTAAACTGCAAGTCTGTCAAAATAACTGAAATAAGGGGGCAGTTTGCAGAGGCTTAGATACAAGATATTCACAAAGGTTAAAAGTATATTAATATAACTGTGATGGTTATGCAAAACTGGGGAATGGGTAATAAAGAGATTATCTATCTTTTAAAACAATTAAAATTCTGGTGTAGACTGTCCCTTTAAAATTAATTAAAATAATTTGACAAATTGTAAGGTATTTTTGTGGAATGCACTCAAAAGTGTGTGTATATAGATATATATATAGATATATACACACATATATATAAATATATATGTGTGTGTGTATATATGTGTTCATATGTATGTACATATATAGATATATAAATTCATACATACACATGTATACACACACACACACATATATATATATTTATATTAAATGTATTAAAAAAACTGTATTAAAAAAAATATGAACATTTATATAAATATTTATCAGATAGTGTATATATGAGTGTAACACTTTATTTTAATGTATTTATGTTGTGTTTGGTGCACATTTTTTTTTAACCCTTACACTTTACGCTAGGTCTTCAGGTGCGCTAACCCTGTAATTGTAAATTTTGTTTGCACTTGAGCAAATTATTTTACTTTCAACTTGTAATCCGGGCGCAAGTTAGCAAAGCCGCGATATTGGTTATCACAACTTGCGTTAACAATACCGCGCCACTTCTAATCTGGCCCACAGTTGTTAAACCCATATTTAATGCCAGCTCCAGAGCAGCAATGTACAGGGGGAGCTAGCTGAAGATTTTTGGTAAACCAATGACAAGACGTATATGTACATAGCCACCAGTCACCAGGTAGTTCCCATTAGTGCATGGCTACTCCTGAACTGATCTATGTATGCTTTTCAACAAAGGGTAAAAAAAGAACAAAGTAAATGATAGCAAAAGTAAATTGCATGGTTCATCTAAATCATGACAGTTCACTTCTGACTTTACTGTCATTTTAACTTTTTTTCTGTCTCAAAATATTTGTGTGTATTAACCCATTAGATGCCATACAAGTGGTTAATAGGGCCTCATAAACCTTCAATTGATATATTGTTCTACTAATACTTTCACAAATTAAATTATTAAATGGACGGTAAAGTCAAAATTTAACTGTCATTATTCAGATAGATCATGCAATAATAAGCAAGTTTTCAATGTACTTCTATTATCTAAATTTATTAATTCTCTTGGTATTCTGTATTGAAAACCATAGGTATGCCGAGGAACTGCAATGCATTACTGAGAGCTAGCTGCTGATTGGTGGCTGCACATAAATGCCTTTTGTCATTTACTCACCAGGTGAGGTCAGCTAGCTCTCAGTATCTTTAACAAAACATACCAAGAGAATGAACCAAATTTCATACTAAAAGTAAAAAAAAATTTTGTTAAATTGTATGCTTATTCAGAATCATGACAGACAACTTTTAAGCTTCTTTTCCCTTTAAACAAAAACCTGTAGAAACCTGTGGACATATTAGCACTCACAATTCCTTTTTACAATAGATTCCATACAGTAAATGTACAATTTGCAAGTTAGTCTCATTTTAAGAGAAGATATACCTCCTAAAGCCACTTCCTGATTACATCAGAGCAGAGACAAAAGTAACACAAAATCTTTTGCTGTGTCAGATGATGATTTGGTTCTGTGTAATAAAAGAATATCTGGTATGAAGCTTTGACAGTAAACACTAATGCCTTATTAATTTGTTGTAAATGATAAATAAGATAAGATTTGTGAATGGAGAAAGATAAAGCTTACAGTGCATGGATATAAGGCACATTACACACACTTGGATTGTAATATAAAATATTTAATCGTATGTGGTAAAGAAACTTTGCTATATACTTTCATTATTTATTTTGTCCCCTTTTCTGGTAATTTAATTCTGAAAATGGTTGACTTTTCATTTCCTGTTAAAAGTGGAAGTGCAGACTCCAGACTTAAAGGGACAGTCTACTCAAAATGTTTTATTGTTTAAAAAACTAGATAATCCCTTCATTAACCATTCACCAGTTTTGCAAAATCAACACTGTTATATTAATATACTTTTTACCTCTTTGATTACCTTGACTCTAAGCCTCTGCAGGCTGCCCATTATCTCAGTGCTATTTACAGACTTGCATTTTAGCCAATCAGTGCTGACTCATGAATAACTCCACAGGAGTGAGCACAATCCACATGAACTAGCAGTGTCTTGCTGTTAAAAGCTAATAAAATGCACTTAGATAAAGGCTTGCAGGGGCTTAGAAACAGGCAGAACGCTAGAAATATAAAGGTTATAAAATATATTAATATAACAATGTTGGCTGTGCAATGCTGAGGAATGGGTAGCAAGGGCCTTTTACTTTTGGAATAGACTGTCCCTTTAAAGGGACAGTAAACCATAAAAAAACTGTTATATAATTCTGCACATAGTGCAGAATTATATAACATTATAATAGCGCAAACATTGTAAAACCAAATTTCCCCTTTGAATTTAAAAAATAACTGCTGTTTTACAGACCCGCTCTCTGTGATCTTCTGAGCGGGTCTGTTTTTTTCTAACAGCGCATCGGGCCAGCTGTATAGTCACAGCCCGGCCCGACCGCGCCATAGCACTAAGTGCAGCTCGCTCCTGCTCTGTCAGACCCGCTCACGAGAGCACTCTTAAATAGGCTCCAATGTGAGCAGATAATAAAACACAAGTGCTTCCGTACTACCTAAAAAATCTGAAATAAATGTAAATATATACCACAATTATGATTATGATATAATCTGAAAATATAGAGTGAATCGGTAATCGCTGAGCCACATAGGGGCAATAGTTCGTAGTTGTCTCTGGTGACTCCTTTCTGGTGTAGAACTAAAAAATAAAAAGAAGACAAGAGCGCAACAGCCTCTCTAAGAGTAAAAGTTTTTACTGAACAAGATAACGCAAGTACAAAATATCACGTACAGGATTAAAAACAAAACGAGCAATGTGTGATAATATCACCATAGGTTTCTCCACCAAACGGACATGGGGAAAAACAAGTTTAAGCCTCAACACGTTTCTTCTGGTCTCCACCAGACTTTGTCAAGAGGAATAGTTACATGGCAGCCATGTTCCTAACTTAAATAGTGGTGAATCACCTTTCACCGGTACCAATAGAGAGTCAGGATTGGCTATAGAGAGTGTCAATCAATTCGATTGTGATTGGGTGTATAAACTTGTCAATTCAGATCAGGTATGTCCGTCAGCTTTGACACTCCTCCAAACCAACTTAACCCTATATTTCGAGCGGTGTTACAACAGTAACATACACACTTATCGTGCAACAACCACATTGCTTTGTGGGTACCCCTAATCTATTATCCAATATATAACATAATATCAACATTGTATATATAAAAAATAAAATTTTTACAACTTTACAAATAATTGAAAATAAAAGATTAATTAAAAATCCGGGACAGAGATGACAAGCAAATCTCGAATATGTGCTTCAATGTGAATAGTGTTTCAAAGAAGTAATCCTAAAAAACTTTTTAAAATTGCTAAAAACTGAACTTACGAATGTAATGTAATTGTCAAATGCACGTCTCATAGACCTGGATCTAACACCAGAGCATGAAATTAGTGCACTGTCCTGAACGTACCTAAAGATCTCCAATATTACTAAGCCCCATTAGAACAAATGTGGGACCATTTGGACAATGTGAATAGTGTTTCAAAGAAGTAATCCTAAAAAACTTTTTAAAATTGCTAAAAACTGAGCTTATGAATGTAATGTAATTGTCAAATGCACGTCTCATAGACCTGGATCTAACAACAGAGCATGGAATTAGTGCACTGTCCTGAACGTACCTAAAGATCTCCAATATTACTAAGCCCCATTAGAAGAAATGTGGGACCATTTCGACTGACCCCTCACATTAAACATCACTGAGAAACACACAAAAATATAGGGCAGTAGGGTCAGGAACTGAACATTAAACTATGGTGTGAATGAACCTATGTAAAAAAGAGAGTCCCTGATCCGCTAACACAAAGGGCTAGATGGTAATAAATGGATAATAGGACAGAATTCCCCCCCCCCCCAAATAAGGTATACTAATGAATCAACTAAAAAGAAATATAGACAAGCAACAATTATCCCTAGACTAGAGTGGGTATTTCCATGTATTGATATATCACATGAAAGCCTGTAGGTCTAAGTCAATGTTGAGTCCTTGTGTACTGGATGTGTTGAGGGTTTTTAACTCGTGAATCCAATATGTTTCATGTTGGCGAAGTGCTTTCAATCTATTGTTCGTAAAGTTAGGTGCAATCCAATACAGAATAAGAACCTTTAGACTTTGGGGATTGGACTTATGAAACATTCTAAAGTGTTCAGAAACACTATGTGTTTTGACTTTGTTCTTAATATTGTTCTAGTGTTCACTAAAACGAGTTCTTATCATCCTCTTCGTTCTCCCTACATAAAAGCAATTACATTCACAGGTGAGAAGGTATACTACGAATACTGATTTACACGTGAATTTATGTTTCACCTTATACGTTTTATTATTATTAATATCATTGAATGAATCCCACATTTACTTGTATTGCACGGCCAAGTTCCATTTCCCCTGCTAAGCCAATTGGATGTAGGGATAGTATTATTGATATTGTGTGACCTTAATTTTTAAAGGTAATAAGGGGTCTGTCTGAGAGAACTTTCCCCAAAATAGGGTCACTTGTTAAAATGGACCAATGTTTCATAAGAATCTTTTCAATGTTCTTACTACCCTGGCTGAATGTAGTGATGAATCTCACTTCATCCAATTCAGTTGCTCTATCCCTACCTACAGGATTTAGCATATTGGTTATATTCATATTAGAGACTTTGTTTCTGACATCATATACTAAACTGGGGTCATATCCTTTATCAATGAATCTTTTATCCAATAGATTGGATTCTGTGTGGTAAATCGGTTGTATAAGTGCAATTTCTCCTAATTCTCTGATATTGCCCTAGAGGTATGTTAGTCTTCCATCTCTGTAAATGCCCACTCTTGGCATTGAGAAATCCATTCTTGTCGGTTGGTTTTCTGTAATTTTTTACAGCTATTTTATTTTCAGAATCAATAAAGAGAATAAGGTCCAGAAACTCAATCTGTTTGTTATGAACATTGCTGGTAAATTTTAGATTCATATTATTCCCATTGATGTATTCCAAAAATAGACTAGATCGGATACTATCCCCCTTCCAAATGATAATGATATCATCTATGTACTAAAAATATTGTACTAGATGTTCCTTGAAAGCATTATTTTGCCAAATATAGGTGTTTTCAAAGAGGTCCATGTACAAATTGGCGTACGACGGGGCAAAGGTAGTGCCCATCGCAAACTTACCAACAGCTGACCGGCTGGCGGAGAACATTGGAAGCATTGACAGTTCCTGTGAATCAGCAGTAATTGAATCCATGTCCGTTTGGGGGAGAAACCTATGGTGATATTATCACACATTGCTCATTTTGTTTTTAATCCTGTACGTGATATTTTGTACTTGCGTTATCTTGTTCAGTAAAAAACTTTTACTCTTAGAGAGGCTGTTGCGCTCTTGTCGTCTTTTTATTTTTTAGGCTCCGATGTGAGCCTAGTTCTGATGCAGTCAGATGGCGATGGCATAAAATGTAAATATATATATATATATTGCATTTATATATATAGACTTTAACACCAAAGCCCAAACATTATCCACAGAGAAGGAGGGCTATTCCATTCCAGAAATACCAATGTTATAAATTTATCATCCTTTAGTCTGACACAAACCCAAATAGAGGTACTTTCCTTAGGTCTTGGTTTTTCTCCCACTTCACATTTCAATTTATTTGAGACTGTGGTTGATCTCAATAGGTTTGTGAGATCACTAGTCCTTAAGAAACACTTTTTGGGAGCTGTCTCAGATAGTCAGCCAGTGGTGAGTGGGGAGGTAACAAGACCTATAAAATGTGGCTTAGATTTTGCAGATGATTGCACCCTCACAAATCTTTTGGCATTAAATGAAGAGAATAAAGATTTGTATTCATGTGTTGGTAAGGAAACACTAAACATCACTAGATACAAGAGAAAATCTAAATTCTATCTTGTAAATGCAAGATCTAGTGCAATAGAGGTATTTCAAAAGACAGTTGAGAATGCTTTAAAAAAACTAAGTGTAGACAATCCATCAAGGGATCATAAACGAGATAATCTGTCAAAAGATCAATACTTGTCAATCAAAGAATTAGCTGCTAATAACAAATTGATAATTCGTAATTCTGATAAAGGTGGAAAAGTGGTTGTTCTTGATCGTAATGATTATGTAAAGGAAGCATTTAGACAGCTTACGGATGAATCAGTGTATGAAAGATTGAAATTTAACCCTGTATATTTTTATCAATCAGAGTTAAAGAATAATCTCAATTGGGCATTGCATGAAGGTCTGATAACAGAGGCGAATTTTGACTTTTTATTCACTGAACATACTGTTACAGCCATTTTTCATTATTTACCTAAGGTCCATAAGGACAGGTATAACCCACCTGGTAGACCTATTGTGGCTGGAATAGGCTCTTTGAATGAGCCACTATCAGAAATGATTGATGGTTATTTACAGCCGTTAGTCTTAAGCCTGATGAGCTATATTAAAGATACCACTGATGTTGTCAAATGTATGGAACAAATAGTATGGAAGGAAGAATATACATTTGTGACCATAGATGTGGTTTCTTTATATACCTGCATCCCACACGATCAGGGCTATTGAATTTTTTCTTAACACATTTTCAAAATATGATAAGTCTCTGAAGCAGTTTATAAAAAAATCTGTAGATTATTTGCTAAAGCATAATTTTTTTATGTTTGAAGTAGGTTTCTATCTCCAGAGGCGTGGGACGGCTATGGAGGCTAAATTTGCCCCCTCCTATGCCAACCTGTATATGGGTTGGTGGGAGCTGTCCCACGTCTATGGAGATGGAAACCCCTTCAGGGAACATATTCTCTTTTTTGGTCTTTTTATCGACGATATGTTATTAATTTGGAAAGGTCCAGAAGATTTGGTTAAATTGTTTTTGGAGTACATACATGATAATACAATGAATTTGAAATTCACCATGGAAATTAGCAAAATTTCAATGTCCTTTTTAGACATTAGACTTTTGGCTAATGTGGCTGACTCATGCATTGATGTGGAACTATTCCGCAAAGAGATAGCGGGAAACACCATATTAAATGCTCATTCATGTCACCCCAAACACATCATCAAATCCATACCTAAAAGCCAGTACATAAGGGTCAAAAGGAATTGCACCAAAGTACAGGTTTACAATAAACATTCTGAAGAATTAACTAATAGGTTAACAGATAGAGGTTATTGCAGAGACATATTAATGAAAACTAAAGAAGAGGTTGACCATGTTGACAGGTCCACCTTGTTTTACACAAGGAAAGCCAAAGACAGTAAAAGTCTTAACCAGCTGAAATTTATAACTACATATAGTGAAGAATATGGTACTATTTGTAACATTGTTCGCAAAGCACTTCCTATTCTGGATACAGATGAAAGTCTACAACCCTTATTAAAAGAAGGGGTTCATTTTGTTTCACGTAAGGCAAAAACCTTAGGTAACATTTTGTCACCATCAATGTTGCCACGTGTTAAATCTACCAATTGGTTGACTATTAAACCAGGCTTTTTCAAATGTGGCAGTAGGAGATGCAAATCGTGCTCCTATGCCACATTTGGGACTGATTTTGTGTCTTCCTTTAATAACAAAGAATTTAAAATACAGGAACACATAACGTGCAACTCTTGTTACGTTATATACCTTTTGACCTGCAGGGGGTGCTACAGGCAATATGTTGGTCAGACGACAAGGGCCTTAAAGGATAGGTTCTTAGAGCACCTACGATCAATTGAGGACCCTGAATCAACAACGCCTGTCTCCTTGCACTTCAAAAAGCAGCACAATTCTGACAGTTCCCTGCTGACTTTCCAGGGTATTCAGCTGATTTCCAGACACCCTAGAGGTGGAAATAGAAGCATAACTCTCAGTAAGAGAGAAATATTCTGGATTTTTCAGCTGGATACCAGAATACCAGCAGGTCTGAACTCAGAATGGGATGTCAAACTTCTTGTTGACTCCCAATAAGTGTATCCAAGTTCATTTAATGCAGTAATAAAAATTGCTTCGAGTTGGATCATTTATAATAATCTTTGCAATATTGATATAAAAAAGTTTTTGTAAATAATTGTAACAAGTACAAATAAGGTAAAATATGTTTCTTTTTGTAACGTCTAAAAGGGGAGGTTTACTAAGCATTCTAATAAGTCTTTATTTTTTAGTTTACATATGTCCCCTAGTATCCTGCCCATAATGACATATAACAATGTTATTGGTTGAATCTAAGGGGTGTGTATTAGATACTGCATAAATAGCATAGCATTATGGGAGTTTAAGCAGGTCACTGATGAAGTAAAAAATGGTCTATATGAAACGCGTTTGACCCGCAATCCTATGCCTGTCTGTTGCCAGTAATTTTGCCTGTGACTGCATTACTAAATATATATTTGCACACGCAAGTAAGCCTGAGTGTCATTTTTTCCTATTTTAACAAGCCTGATGACAGCTGCTGGGTGCATTGGACGTTGCTAGGTTATATATATAAATGGTTTGAAGAGATGGTGTTTCTAACAGCGCTTCCAGGAGATGTTCCACATGTGCATATATGGGTACAAAGAGATAAATGTATCTCCAGTGTGATCAGCAGAAATAAATGATGTAGGTAGCTCACCTGTTAGATCACAGGGTCCAGTGATCAACGTTGTATAACTTTCTTGGTATTTCTCTCCAGGATTAACTTATGTTCCAAATGTTTAATAAATAGTAAAAGATGAAGATAGTATAGTGCCCAGACGGTCTGAATTTAGACTGAAAAGGAGTTGTAGGACTACCTCTCTGATTCCACTCCGTATGATTGGACAGAGGGTGGACAGAAAGGATATTCCACTTTATTATGAGCTGTGTATCCGTATAAATGATGTGTGAATTAAAAAAAAGTTTTTTAAAAAGAATTTTACTACGAAATATTTAAAAATTGATAATAATGATAAACAATTGGTAAGTCCTAAATAGATACGTAATAAATATATGAATAATAATAATAATAGTATAAAAATATATTTTTATAAAAAGTTAATGATTAGAGTAAGTGCTGCTAAAAACAATGTTGAAAACAGATGAATGCAGACATAAAACGATTGTGTGAAAAATCGAAGTAATATAAAGTGTAATAGAAGTAAAATAAAGTGTAATAGCTGGGGGAGTTGCCGATTAGTGCAACCCGTTATAAACACTTACTTGATAATAAATAATGGGTGTATAAGATGTGCGGACAGCTAAGAATAGCTGCTAGTGAGTTGGGCTGTTGGCGGTGAAGCCTAACAGTGATGTCGGATATCCGGAAGTGATGTCACGAACAAGCGTCACGTGCCTTACGCGTTTAGTGAGGGTATCAGCTCACTTCATCAGAGGCATGTAATCTGCAGCCATCTGGGTTGTGCTTAAAAAGCAGATTGATTAGCTAATTGGTGAATTATTGAATTGATCTAATGTTATTGACTTGCTGTCCATTTTCCACTTATTCAGAAGCGGACTCAGAAACTAAACGTTATATAACGATTCTATTTGTTTCAGTGAATATATGGGGTAATCACTGAAGATATTGGCTTATTAATACAATGTAATTATATTTAGTATGGAAGGAATGTACTGGAAAATATATATAATATATACAAAATGCATAATATACAGAAAATATATGAAATAAAATAAAATAAAAATTAAACATATGTAAATCAAAGCATATGTAGAAAAAATATGTAATATATATATATATATATATATATATATATATATATATATATATATTTATATATTTATATATTGAGATACTGTCATGATTACCTCCGTTCATCGCCGTGTCGCCGCGGCTCCCGGATCTTCTCTGTGTGACTGACGTCATGTTGCTTAGCAACATGACGCTTTCTCGACACACCCCTCTGATGACGTTTACGCTCCTGCCTTTAAACCACGGCGGGAGATCTGAATCGGGGCCCGTTTGTTTGTTTCCCTTTGGAGTGTGAGTACCTTATCAATTCTGTTCTCTTGTGTACCGACTTCTGCCTGCCTGACCAAGCCTCATGCCTAAACCCTACTTGCTGATATTTGGATGTTGACTTCTGCCTGCCTGACCTTGCCTGTAGCCTTTACCCTTTTGCTGATATTTGGATGCCGACTTCTGCTTGCCTGACCTTGTCTTTTGCCTCTACCTTTTGCTGATATTTGGATGCCGACTTCTGCCTGCCTGACCTTGCTTTTGCCTTTATCTTTAAACCTTTTCTTTGATAAATTAAACCTGCTTAAAGGGACATTTTACTTTTACAAGCTGCAAAAGAGAACTTTGCCTTTCTGTCTGTTATAAACCTGCTTAAAGGGACATTTTACTTTTACAAGCTGCAAAAGAGAACTTTGCCTTTCTGTCTGTTATAAACCTGCTTAAAGGGACATTTTTACTTTTACAAGCTGTACAAGAAAACTTTGCCTTTCTGTTTGTTCTAAACCTGCTAAAAAGGACATTTACTTTTACAAGCTGCAAAAGAGAACTTTGCCTTTCTGTTTGTTATACACCTGCTTAAAGGGACTTTTACTTTTACAAGCTGCAAAAGAGAACTTTTTCCTTTGTTTTACAAGCCTGCTAAAGAGGACCTTTTTTCAGAGCTTCAAGTAAGAGCATTTCCTTTTTGTTCTTTGTACTGCTTAAAGGGACGTTTTATCCTTTGTGGCTTTCCTGCATTCTGGAACAATATTTATTTTAGTTATCTTCTAATCTGCTTCCTGAGTGGGTCACGTCCAGGATATTTCTCAGTGTGCTAGCGCGTGCTTTCAATTCACGCTAGCAGTTGGGTTACATCCCGGATTGATTCCAGAGCGGCTGACATTACAAACGGGCCATAAAAATGGACCCCACTGAATTATCTATGGCCGTGGCTCACCAGGGACAGCTCTTGGGATCTCATGCCACTCACTTGCAGTCTCTGGACACTAAACTTGATCAAATTACTGCTCTATTACAAAATTTGGTTGCTACTGCACCTCCCAATCCTAATCCCAATCCAAATCCGATTGAGGCATTACCTCCTTCGATTCCTAACAATCAGTCTCAGGTACAACTAAGTCCCAGGATACCTCTTCCGGATAAATATGATGGGAATCCTGAAGAATGTAGAGGCTTTCTGAATCAATGCCGCCTTCATTTCCGAAATAGCCCTACTCTTTTTGCTACTCCCTCTTCTAGAATCACATTTCTTATTTCCTTAATGAAAGGAAAAGCCTTGGCTTGGGTATCACCTTTGCTAGAAAAGAATGGTCCTATACTTTTGGATGTTGATACATTTCTATCTACGTTCTCAAACGTATTCGATAAACCTGGAAGGTCATCCGCTGCTGAAGCTACTCTCCTGGATTTACGTCAAGGAAATCAACCAGTCTCTCAATATGCTATTGAGTTCCGCACCCTTGCCTCTGAAACCACTTGGAATCAGGGAGCACTCAGAGCCGCTTTCCGTAAAGGACTTTCTGAGCGTCTCAAGGATGAATTGGTGTATCGTGAACTTCCAGAGTCCTTAGAAGCCTTAATAAATCTCTGTATCAGTCTCGACGCCAGGTTTCGTGAACGCCAACAAGAAAAGGATAGAACACAGAGGACTTCAACTCGAACTCCTTTTCGTTTGGCTCCTCGTTTTTCTAATCCAGTCACTCCAGTCTCTCCTACTACTGATCAGGCTGAACCCATGGAAGTAGGAAGTATAAAATTAACTGAGACTGAACGCTTGAGAAGACGGACTCTTGGCTTATGTCTGTACTGTGGCCTTAAAGGGCATTTATTAAGGGATTGTCCTACTAGGCCAGTAAAAGCCAGGGCTTAACTCTAGTCCAGGGAACTGAGTTAAGCCAAAATAGTGGTCATTCCCTATACAAGAAACTCTTTGTTCCAGTAACCCTTCTAATTGGACATAAGAAGATCTATACCCAAGCTCTAATTGATTCTGGTGCTGGAGGAGTGTTCATTGACTCTACATTTGTGTCTACTCATTCTATACCCTTACTAAAGAAGGAGTATTCCATTTCAGTCTCTACGGTCAGTGGAGATCCTTTGGGTTCTGGATATATTCAGTTTTCTACTCAACCCTTACTCCTCACCGTAGGAATACTTCATTCCGAGACAATTTGTTTTGATGTCATTCCCACTCCGCAATTTCCCATTATCTTGGGATTACCCTGGCTCCAGATTCACAATCCCATTTTTTCTTGGACTTTCGGTGAACTCACTTCCTGGGGATCTACATGCCAGACTAAATGTCTTCAAAAGATTACTAAGTTACCACTCACTATTGCTCTCACAGTTGAAACTCCGGAATCCTTACCTATGCATTATCATGACTTTGTGGATGTTTTCTCCAAAAAAGAAGCTGAACGTCTTCCTCCTCATCGCCCTTTTGATTGTCCCATTGATCTCCTTCCCGGGGCTGCCTATCCTCGAGGCAAGACATATCCACTTTCTAAACCAGAAAACATGGCTCTGGAAGAATATATAAAAGACAATCTGGCTAGAGGATTTATTCGGCCCTCCTCTTCCCCTGTAGGGGCTGGTTTCTTTTTTGTAGGAAAAAAGGATGGCGGATTAAGACCCTGTATTGATTACCGAGGATTGAATCAGATTACCATCAAGAACAGTTATCCTCTACCCCTTATTCCTGAACTTTTTACTTATCTTCAGGGAGCCACCATTTTCACCAAACTCGACCTACGTGGTGCATACAACTTGATCCGTATACGCAAAGGAGATGAGTGGAAGACTGCCTTTAACACTCGATTTGGGCATTATGAATATTTGGTCATGCCCTTCGGGCTATGCAATGCTCCGGCGGTTTTCCAACATTTTGTAAACGAGATCTTTCGTGATTTTTTGAATATCTTTGTTATCATATACCTGGACGACATCTTAATTTTTTCTCAGAACCATCAAGATCATGTGCACCACGTCAAGAAAGTACTTCAACGTCTAAGAGAATTCCATCTGTTTGCTAAACTGGAGAAATGTTCTTTCCATCAAAAATCCATACCCTTTCTGGGTTATGTAATATCGGCATCTGGATTCGAAATGGACCCTACTAAACTTTCTGCCATTTTGGATTGGCCTAGACCTGATTCTTTGAAGGCTTTACAACGTTTCCTAGGCTTCGCCAACTATTACAGAAAGTTCATCAAGAATTTTGCTACTATTACTTCTCCTCTTACTTCTCTCACTAGAAAAGGACAAAACTGTAAAGAATGGCCGTCTGAGGCTATAGAAGCTTTTGAATCTCTCAAAGAAGCTTTTTCCTCAGCTCCTATCCTTCGTCATCCAAATCCTGAGTTTCAATTTATCCTGGAGGTGGATGCTTCCTCTGTTGCTGCTGGAGCTGTTCTGTCTCAACGAATACCAGAGACTGGAAGGATTCATCCTGTTGCTTTCTTCTCTAAAAAATTCACTCCTTCCGAATTTAACTATGACGTAGGGAATAAAGAGTTGCTTGCCATCAAAATGGCATTGGATGAATGGAGACATTGGCTGGAAGGTACTTCTTTGCCATTTACTATACTTACTGATCATAAGAACCTTCTGTATCTCCAAACAGCCAAACGATTAAATTCCAGGCAAGCACGCTGGTCATTATTCTTCTCTCGGTTTCACTATAATTTGTCTTACATACCTGGTTCAAAAAATATTAAAGCAGACGCCCTTTCCAGACAATTTCAAGATACCCCAGTTCCTGAGTCTGGTACCATTCTCCAACCTCATGAAGTCATTGCCCAGTTAACAACTTCCTGGTTACAAGAATTACAGTCTGCTCAAGAGCATCTTCCTTTGTCCTGTAAACCTCCCGATGGTTTACTCTTTGTTCCTGAATGCCTTCGTTCCAAGATTTTATTTTGGGCTCATGATAGTCCCCTTTCTGGACATCCTGGCATCAGTATTACCACTCGAAACCTCAAACAACATGTCTGGTGGCCTACACTCTCTCAAGATGTGAAGGATTACGTCTCAGTATGCACACAATGTGCCATGAACAAAACTCCACGCCAACTTCCTTCAGGATTACTCCAACCATTGCCTATACCTCACCAGCCTTGGACTCATGTATCCATGGACTTTATTACCGATCTTCCCTTGTCCACTGGGAACAATACTATCTGGGTGGTGGTCGACAGGTTCACTAAAACTGCTCATTTTGTACCCTTACCAGGATAACCATCTGCCAAAAGACTCTCTGAACTTTTTATTTTACATATTGTAAGAATCCATGGATTTCCTCTAGATATTGTTTCAGATAGAGGGGTACAATTTGTTTCTCGATTTTGGAGGTCACTTTGTAAACATTTTGGAACTACTATATCTCTCTCTACTTCTCACCACCCACAATCGAATGGTCAGACTGAAAGAGTAAACCAGTGTCTTGAAACATATCTTAGACATTATGTGGATCATTATCACTCTAACTGGACTTCTTACCTTCCTTTGGCTGAATTGGCTCATAATGCCCGGTACAATTCCTCCCTTCAGACTTCTCCTTTTCATGCAGCTTACGGATATCAGCCTAGAACATTCCCTTTGCATACTTCCTCCACAGTGAATCCTGCTTCTGATCTTACAGCCCGAAGATTAACTCGACATTGGCAGAAGATACATCGTATTCTTTCTGTAACTTCTAGACGTTACAAGTTCTTTTCAGACCTTCGACGGAAGAAGGCTCCCAAATATCGCCCTGGTGATAAAGTTTGGATTTCCTCTCGATTTCTTCGCCTGAAACAACCTTCTAACAAATTGGGACCACGATATGTGGGTCCTTTCCGAATACTGGGTCAGGTGTGTTCCACTGCTTATCGGGTGGCTTTACCCAAGTCTCTCAAAGTCCATCCGGTATTCCATGTTTCTCTTTTAAAACCTGTGATGATTAACAGGTATTCTAAGCCTTTTTCCAAACCTCCACCGTTATTAGTGCATGGACACCCTGAGTTTGAGATCAGCCATATTCTAGATTCCAAGTTGCGTGGCAAGAAATTGTATTATCTCATTCATTGGAAGGGTTATCCAGTCACGGAACGTTCTTGGGAACCGGCTCATCAAGTAAATGCTCCTATTTTGGTCAAGACCTTCCACAAGACTCATCCTGATAGGCCTGGTCCTGTCCCCCGGAGGGGTCCTTGAGGAGGGGGGTGCTGTCATGATTACCTCCGTTCATCGCCGTGTCGCCGCGGCTCCCGGATCTTCTCTGTGTGACTGACGTCATGTTGCTTAGCAACATGACGCTTTCTCGACACACCCCTCTGATGACGTTTACGCTCCTGCCTTTAAACCACGGCGGGAGATCTGAATCGGGGCCCGTTTGTTTGTTTCCCTTTGGAGTGTGAGTACCTTATCAATTCTGTTCTCTTGTGTACCGACTTCTGCCTGCCTGACCAAGCCTCATGCCTAAACCCTACTTGCTGATATTTGGATGTTGACTTCTGCCTGCCTGACCTTGCCTGTAGCCTTTACCCTTTTGCTGATACTTGGATGCCGACTTCTGCTTGCCTGACCTTGTCTTTTGCCTCTACCTTTTGCTGATATTTGGATGCCGACTTCTGCCTGCCTGACCTTGCTTTTGCCTTTATCTTTAAACCTTTTCTTTGATAAATTAAACCTGCTTAAAGGGACATTTTACTTTTACAAGCTGCAAAAGAGAACTTTGCCTTTCTGTCTGTTATAAACCTGCTTAAAGGGACATTTTACTTTTACAAGCTGCAAAAGAGAACTTTGCCTTTCTGTCTGTTATAAACCTGCTTAAAGGGACATTTTTACTTTTACAAGCTGTACAAGAAAACTTTGCCTTTCTGTTTGTTCTAAACCTGCTAAAAAGGACATTTACTTTTACAAGCTGCAAAAGAGAACTTTGCCTTTCTGTTTGTTATACACCTGCTTAAAGGGACTTTTACTTTTACAAGCTGCAAAAGAGAACTTTTTCCTTTGTTTTACAAGCCTGCTAAAGAGGACCTTTTTTTCAGAGCTTCAAGTAAGAGCATTTCCTTTTTGTTCTTTGTACTGCTTAAAGGGACGTTTTATCCTTTGTGGCTTTCCTGCATTCTGGAACAATATTTATTTTAGTTATCTTCTAATCTGCTTCCTGAGTGGGTCACGTCCAGGATATTTCTCAGTGTGCTAGCGTGTGCTTTCAATTCACGCTAGCAGTTGGATTACATCCCGGATTGATTCCAGAGCGGCTGACAGATACATCTTATGTATCTACTCCAGGGAATACTTAGATAAAGGGAGCAAATATGATTTTATATATTGTGACAGAAAGCAAGGCCTGGTTATAAATGGAAGATATTTAAGACCAAGCATTGTACATGCTATTTCTCCTTTCAGTTAAAACCCCAGGGAGAAAGAGTGTGTATTTGATTATGCAGTTGATAAACTGTGTTCTGGGTCCCTGGGGTTTGGGATAATTGGAGAGAGGGTGGGCCATTATCCCAGACAGCTGTGAAGCTGTCCAGCAGCTAATCACAGGTGTAGCTAATTAGAAGTTGTGAGGGTTTAAATAGCAGCCTCACTTAGGCCTTGAGAGAGAGTTACACAGCTACAGAAGCAGGTGTGTGTGTTTGTTACACTGTGTAAAAGACTTTTGTTCCTGTGAACTGTAAAAGGACATTATTTTTACAAAGCACTTGTGGAATGCTGTGAAGTTCTGGGACACATTTAAAAGTACTTAACTTTGCTGCAGAGGAAGGATTTCCCTCTTTTGAAAACGAACTGCCTGTTTGTTATTGCTGTGAAAAATAAAGCCTTTTAAACTACAGTGGATTGTCCTGTGCTGCATTTGTGCCCTAGAAGACCGTGGTTAAAAGTGTTTCCTGTTACAATATATATATATATATATATATATATATATATATATATATATATATATATACACACATGTATATATATATATATATATATATATCTGAAAGTGATCTAAAAAAGATGTCTATACCCCTAGAATAAGGAAATTAACCTCCAATTTATGTAGTGTGAGGTATAATTGATAAATACAGAGATAGGAAAAAGGAATGTTGTATATAGAGGAATAAGTTAGAGGAATGCTGCTAAATCTATATCGGTATTCAGTCCATATGGTTTCCTTGTTTTCAATTTGTAAATCCAATATGTTTTCAACTGAGAAAAAGAGAAACATATTGGATTTACAAATTCTAAACAATTAAACCATATGGCCTGAATATCGGAATAGATTTAGCAGCATTCCTGCTACATAAATTGTAGGTTAATTTCCTTATTCTAGGGGTATAGACATCTTTTTTAGATCACTTTCATATATATATATATATATATGTGTGTATATATATATATATATATATATATATATATATATATATATAAAGTACAGACAGATGTTGGGAGAGGATTTTTTAACAAACCTTCCTGTTAAACAGGATAGGAACGATTTTTGTTTAGTCTAGGCGGATCTTAGCCGTTTCTAGACCTGGTGCAGACCCCCTAAATTTAATTATAAACTTCAGAAGAATGTAGATAAAGAAAAGGGCCACAGTAGAGCTATATGAGATACTGTGTAAAGTCGGGGGATTACAGCACACGGTGGAGTATTCTCAGTACTATGATTAAAGTGAATGGCTAGGTACTTGTCAGAGTACTTGTCTTCTTCTGATGGTCAACGAAGAATGACGTTTCCCTTTAAGGTATGTCATCCAAGATGGCGTCCCTTACATTCCAATTGGCTGATAGAATAGAATCAGCCAATAGGATTTAAAGGGTAAACAATCCTATTGGCTGTTGCAATCAGCCAATATGATTGAGCTTTCATCCTATTGGCTGATTAAATCAGCCAATAGAATGCAAGCTCAATACTATTGGCTGATTGGATCAGCCAATAGGATGAAAGCTCAATCCTATTGGCTGATGGGATCAGCCAATAGAATGAAAGCTCAATCCTATTGGCTGATTGCAACAGCCAATAGGATTTTTTACCCTTTAATTCCTATTGGCTGATAGAATTCTATCAGTCAATTGTAATGTAAGGGACGCCATCTTGGATGACGTACCATTAAGGAAAACTTCATTCTTCGTTGACCATCGGAAGAAGAGGATGCTCCGCGCCGGATGTCTTGAAGATGGACCTGCTCCACATGGATGAAGATGAAAGATGCCATCTGGATGAAGATAGAAGATGCCGTCTGGATGAAGATAGAAGATGCTGTCTGGATGAAGACTTTTGCCGCTTGGATGAGGATGGATGTCCGGTCTTCAAAAACTGTGCATCGTCGGGGGTTAGTGTTAGGTTTTTTTAAGGGTTTATTGGGTGGGTTTTAGTTTTAGCTTAGGGTTTGGGCAGTAAAAGAGCTAAATGCCCTTTTAAGGGCAATGCCCATCCAAATGCCCTTTTCAGGGCAATGGGGATCTTAGGTTTATTTAGATTCGATTTTATTTGGGGGGTTTGGTTGTGTGGGTGGTGGGTTTTACTGTTGGGGGTTGTTTGTATTTTTTTTTTACACGTAAACAAGCTGATTTTTTTGGGGCAATGCCCTGCAAAAGGCCCTTTTAAGTTTTACGTTTAGTGTAGGCTAGGGTTTTTTTTATTTTGGGGGGGCTTTTTTATTTTGATAGGGCTATTAGATTAGGAGTAATTTGTTTTTATTTTTGATAATTTCATTTTTTATTTTGTGTAATTTAGTGTTTTTTTTTTTTAAATTTAGATAAATGTATTGTATTAATTTAATTTATTTTATTTTATTGTAATGTTAGTTTTCAGTGTAAGGTAGGTTAGGTTTTATTTTACAGGTAACTTTGTATTTATTTTAGCTAGGTAGTTAGTAAATAGTTAATAACTATTTACTAATGCCTAGATTTAGAGTTCTGCGTTAGCCGTCCAAACCAGCGTTAGGGGGTCCTAACGCTGGTTTTGGCCGCCCGCTGGTATTTAGAGTCAGTCAGGAAAGGGTCTAACGTTCACTTTCCAGCCGCGACTTTTCCATACCGCAGATCCCCTTACGTCAATTGCGTATCCTATCTTTTCAATGGGATCTTTCTAACGCTGGTATTTAGAGTCTTGGCTGAAGTGAGCGTTAGAACTCTAATGACAAAACTCCAGCCGCAGAAAAAAGTCAGGAGTTAAGAGCTTTATGGGCTAACGCCGGTTTATAAAGCTCCTAACTACTGTGCTCTAAAGTACACTAACACCCATAAACTACCTATGTACCCCTAAACCGAGGTCCCCCCACATCGCCGCCACTCTAATAAAAATTTTTAACCCCTAATCTGCCAACCGCACACCGCCGCAACCTACATTATCCCTATGTACCCCTAACCTGCTGCCCCTAACATCGCCGACCCCTATATTATATTTATTACCCCCTAATCTGCCCCCCCCCAATGTCGCCGCTACCTACCTACACTTATTAACCCCTAATCTGCCGACCGGACCTCGCCGCCATTATAATAAATGTATTAACCCCTAAACCGCCTCACTAATAAATAGTGTTAACCCCTAATCTGCCCTTCCTAACATCGCCGACACCTAACTTCAAGTATTAACCCTTAATCTGCCGACCGGACCTCGCCGCTACTCTAATAAATGTATTAACTCCTAAAGCTAAGTCTAACCCTAACACTAACACCCCCCTAAGTTAAATATAATTTAAATCTAACAAAATAAAATAAATCTTATTAAATAAATTAATCCTATTTAAAGCTAAATACTTACCTGTAAAAATTAAATCAACTAAACTAAATTACAAAAACAAACAAACACTAAATTACAAAAAAATAAAAAAAGATTACAAGAATTTTAAACTAATTACACCTACTCTAAGCCCCCTAAAAAAATAACAAAGCCCCCCAAAATAAAAAAATGCCCTACCCTATTCTAAAATAAAAAGTTAACAGCTCTTTTACCTTACCAGCCCTTAAAAGGGCCTTTTGTGGGGCATGCCCCAAAGAAAACAGCTCTTTTGCATTTAAATAAACATACAAAACCCCCCCAACATTACAACCCACCACCCACATACCCCTAATCTAACCCAAACACCCCTTAAAAAACCTAACACCAAGCCCCTGAAGATCTCCCTACCTTATCTTCACCACGCCGCGCATCACCGATCCGTCCAGAAGAGGGTCCGAAGTCTTCATCCTATCCGGCAAGAAGAGGTCCAGAAGAGGGTCCGAAGTCTTCATCCTATCCGGCAAGAAGAGGACATCCGGACCGGTAGACATGTTCATCCAGGCGGCATCTTCTATCTTCATCCATCCGCCGCGGAGCGGGACCATCTTGAAGCAGCTGACGCGGATCCATCATCTTCTTCCGGCGACTCCCGATGAATGAAGGTTCCTTTAAGTGACGTCATCCAAGATGGCATCCCTCGAATTCCGATTGGCTGATAGGATTTTATCAGCCAATCGGAATTAAGGTAGGAAAAATCTGATTGGCTGATTGAATCAGCCAATCAGATTCAAGTTCAATCGGATTGGCTGATCCAATCAGCCAATCAGATTGAGCTCGCATTCTATTGTCTGTTCCGATCAGCCAATAGAATGCAAGCTCAATCTGTAAAATAAATATAAATCCTAAAATAGGTACAATATAATTATTCGTTATATTGTAGCTATATTAGGGTTTATTTTACAGGTAAGTATTTAGCTTTAAATAGGATTAATTTATTTAATAAGATTTATTTTATTTAGTTAGATTTAAATTATATTTAATTTAGGGGGATGTTAGTGTTAGGGTTAGACTTAACTTTAGGGGTTAATACATTTATTAGAGTAGCGGCGAGGTCCGGTCGGCAGATTAGGGGTTAATACTTGAAGTTAGGTGTCGGCGATGTTAGGGAGGGCAGATTAGGGGTTAATACTATTTATTATAGGGTTTTTGAGTCGGGAGTGAGGCGGTTTAGGGGTTAATACATTTATTATAGTGGCGGCAAGGTCCGGTCGGCAGATTAGGTGTTAATAAGTGTAGGTAGGTAGCGGCGACATTGGGGGGGGGGGGGCAGATTACGGGGTAATAAATATAATATAGGGGTCGGCGATGTTAGGGGTAGCAGATTAGGGGTACATAGGAATAATGTAGGTTGTGGCGGTGTACGGAGCGGCGGCAGCAATAGCGGGGGCGGCAGATTAGGGGTTAATAAGTGTAAGGTTAGGGGTGTTTAGACTCGGGGTACATGTTAGGGTGTTAGGTGCAGACTTAGGAAGTGTTTCCCCATAGGAAACAATGGGGCTGCGTTAAGAGCTGAACGCTGCTTTTTTGCAGGTGTTAGGGCTTTTTTCAGCTCAAACTGCCCCATTGTTTCCTATGGGGATATCCTTTTTGGAGCCTAACGCAGCCCTTCAGAGAACTCTAAATACCAGCGGTGTTTAAAAGGTGCGGGGGGGAAAAAACACGCGTCGCTAACGCACGCCTTCTAACGCAAAACTCTAAATCTAGGTGTAACTATTCTACCTAGTTAAAATAAATACAAACTTACCTGTGAAATAAAAATAAAACTTTAAATAGATACAATATAACTATTAGTTATTTTGTAGCTAGCTTAGGTTTTTATTTACAGGTATGTATTTAGTTTTAAATTGGAATTATTTAGGTATTAATTGTAAGTTTTATTTAGATTTATTTTAATTATATTTAAGTTAGGGGGTGTTAGGGTTAGGATTACGTTAGGGTTAGGTTTAGGGGTTAATAGGTTTATTATAGCGGCGGTGTGGGTGGACGGCAGATTAGGGGTTAATAATCTTTAAATAGTGTTTGCAATGCGGGAGGGTTTAGGGGTTAATAATTGTAACGTAAGTGGTGGCGATGTTAGGGGCAGCAGATTAGGGGTTAATAACATTATGTAGGTGGCGCGATGCCGGGGGCGGCAGATTAGGGGTGTTTAGACATTGGGTTTATGTTAGGGTGTTAGGTTTAAAAGTAATTTTTTCTTTAGCCATGGACATCAATGGGGCTGCGTTACGGAGCTTTTGTTTCCGCGATCGCAGGTGTTAGGCTTTTTTTATGCCGGCTCTCCCCATTGATGTCTATGGGGAAATCGCGCATGAGCACGTCAAAGCAGCGCTTGTATTTGGGTGAGGTATGGCGCTCAATGCAACCATATCGCCCGCACAAGTCTGCTTTTTGCAAACCTGTAATAGCAGCGCTATGAAAGAATGTCTTCTCCGTTGGTCTGAGTACTGTTTGCAGTCGCACCGCTGGAACATTATCTGGGGCTCCGAGTGTGCTACTCTGCATCTCCAAGCTATCAGCACCCTCACATGCCGCTAGCACACTTTCTTCAAGTCGTGATAGGAGTTTGCATAGTAGACGGACCAGAGTCTCCAGCACAGTAGAATGTAAATGCTCTATTGTATAGCTTTAGGAATAGAATTTTGAGGATTAGTTGTTCAGCATATAATACTGTTTAGCCTGGCTTATCAGGAATTTAAAGGGGGGGGTGGGTAGTTGAAGGTCCAGGCAGTTGCTAGGCCTCTGCTGCGTACCTCCTCTATTCAGGTCTGCTTGGCCGAATTTTTATATAAAAGTTGAATGTTTGTTCCATGAGTATTGCTCTCAACACAGCCGTTGAGAAAGACAAAGATTGTGAAAATGATAAGCGATAAACATCAGATTAATCGCTCCAGTAATCAGCCTTTGCTAAAAAGCAGCCATCTTGGTCACTGGTTTGACACGCCCCCCCACCATGTCATTTTGTTACTATAATGGACCTTTAATCCGCTATATACTGAGTTTAGGGATATAAATTAGATAAGTTGAGGAAATAGCATCTTCCAGTTTATCAAAGATAAAACAAACACCTGAGTCTTAATATTATAAAGAGCAGAGAGAGAATCAGCAGTCACATGACCATCTAGTTTCATATGGTTGATATAAATTTTAATTACTTTTCTTGCTTGATAATTACTTAAGCATAAAAATTCAAGGTGAGTGTTCTCTGTACTAATATTATTATGTTATGGACATTTTATTATACCCTACCATACCATCAAAAAATGTGGTTGCCCATGGTATTGGTGGTTAGGATCATTTTTATTAATTTGAAATGGACAATTCTGGTGGAATCTTATCTACATGAAATATCGGCACCTACTATTTGAAATCAAGTGAAACAGCATAAATGAAAGGTATATGTTGTCATGTATATTGTGTTTCACCAAACATGTTAATTGGTGCAGGGAACAATACTTGCTTACATTTTTTTATACCAGGTGTATTTAAAATTGCTATTTAAAAACAAGTGGACACATCTGTGCGTAATTACACTTTATGCTTGTTGGTGAACTTCCTAGAGGGAGCCCATTTATATTTTTAAACTGCTGTTAGTTATCTATGTGCCAGATTACAAGTAGAGCGCTAAATGATTGCGTTCCCTTCATTATCATGCGCTTGTATTACAAAGTGGAGCGCTAATATCACTTGCAGCTATAGAAGCTCTCCCCCATGTGAGTACCGTTCATTCGGATTGGGATATTATTTTAAATGTAAACTGTTTTGCACTATGTCTATGTTTCTATCTTTTTGAGGAAACCACCCTAAGACATTATTGTAACCAAAGAATTTAAGAAAATAAAGTGGACTATTTTCATTTGTGGTGAATTATAATATAAGCATATTTTTTGCATTTCTAGCTATGCACTGTGCTTGTTTGGTCACATTCTTTATTTGCTTTGTTGTATCACTTGCAAAGATTATGAACTGAAAAACATCATTGGGAACTGATAGAGTAGTGGTCAAGTTGTCTGCCTAAGGATTTAACATTACGAATTCAATTCCCCTAATAGCAAATTATATACTGTGTTTGATCACATTTCTTATTTTTTTATGCAAGCGATATTTTGTGCTCTACTTGTAATCTGGCGCAATATCTTTTAACTTTAGTAATTGATAAATGAACAAAGCTTGGGGATAATTATACAACAAAATGTTGTTTTACTACAGAGCAGTTATTGATCAAGCAAATGATTTCTCTCAAAAGGCAGTATTTATATATCTATACTCTAATCGTGTTTTTTTTTTTTTTTAATTCTTTTTATTAAAGAAACATGGGTACAGTTTAACACGTACAATCTTACACAAATGAAAATCATACAGTTGATACAAGACAAAGATCTTTTGTTGATGCTCCGGATGTAAAAGTCCAGTAAGAATAGCATTATTCAGATAGTAGGGTATCAATCCAGTTGTATCCCATGCTTCTCATTTTCTTTTATAACAAGGTATAAACATCCTAACCACACTAAACATAAATTCTAAACACATTCTAAACCTAATCCCAATTGACTCAAGGATTCTATAAATATGCCGCCCCCCGCATATTCCTATATATATATATATATATATATAGATCGATCAGTTGTTTATATATTTGCTACCCAGAGTCACAAGATAAACATGTTAATGTATTAATTGATCCATAGACTTGATAAAGCTCCAATAAAAAAAAACAGCTTTCATATTCCCAGGAGATACGGGTAGAGCTAAATTACAATGTAAGGGAATTGTAACTATCGTGTGTAGATCCTTTTATAAGTGAGGTACAATACATATTGTGGACCACAGTACCGGGGACAGCTAAGATATATAGAAGATATTCATAGCAGGGTAATGAAACCTTTAAAAAACAAGGCACTATTTTGCCACAGTACATACAGATATTGCGGAATCCCTAAGCTGCTAAGGTACTTTTGGATTTTGTCAATTGGGGTATAACTCTAAAATAATAAACCTGTAAAATTATAACAAACCACAAGCACAACCGTACCTCACAACATTCCACAGGCAGATTTACAGGGTGGGGTTAAATTATAGATATTGGATGTCCCACTGCTAAGCTGTAGGTTGGATGACCTGGGGGTGTAATGCTGGTGATGCATATAGGTTAGTGTGCATCATTTAGGGATGTTATCAAAGCATGATGCATCTAGCTGCACAAGATTCACTAGAGGGATATCAACGATAACAATAAACATTTTTAAAGTTACACAGTAAGTTCACAAGCACAATGCTATTTGCTGAAATGTGGCAAGTATAAGTGGGTCTTCAAAGCTGCTGAACAGTGTGTATCATATACCAAGATATCAGCCCCTGCAGTTATTTGATGCATAGTCAGTTGGTACATAAGAACATTATAGAGGTCAGCTGAGCCTGAACGGACACGCACACATACAGCAATATAGATAGATATGAGTCAGCTAGTGGCTATTTCTAGTGATAGTGTACGCAGGACAACCAAAGTATTTCATTAAGGGTCTTTTGGGGTGGTGCAGTGGCTGTCCCCTTATGTCTTGATTACCTGAATATAGTTCAGCCAACACCTTTAGCACAAAAGTGTTTTGTACTAGCCTGCCACAAATCAGGACCAGTCCATCTCATAGGCCCCAACGAGTTGTCAGACCGCCAAAGTGCAACAGGGATTTCAGAAGCGACCTGTATGTTTCTCACATTTAAACCGAGCCCTAACTGGGGCCCGTCACGGCTGCCGCTACCATTGGATGCCGCCTGTAGCTCAAGTCTTTCAGGCCGGGGGGGATCCAGCTCCCACAGCTGGGATAGCAGCGGAGTGTTCCTGGGTAATGTGGATTGTTGTGGGTCAGGGATCCGCCATGCCTGCCGATGCTGTGTGACCAGCGGAATTCCTGCCCGTCTGGTAGTCCGGGTCGCTTCGTGTGTTGAGAAGTATTCAGGGTAAGTGTATCCTTGGTTTGTGACAGAGCAGATCTGCGACACCTGTTTTGCAGCACAGCAAGCTCCGCGATCATGAGAGGTGAGCCCCGAGAAACCACCACTAGCAGCCGGGGTAGCATGCGAGTATGAGTCAGGATGTTGACCGCATGGCCACGCGGTATAGTCCCGCAGTGGCGGCCATTGAGCTTCAAAGGTATAATTGCCAGGTTCAGAAATAGACGTCTGCCGCAAGGCTGGTAAACGGGTTGACCGAATCTCCTCATGAAGAGCTAGACAGGAAGACATGAGAGTATCCAAACGAGGTAGAAACACATTCATGAGTTCTGTAACGATAGAGCTAGCGGCCATCTTTGGAAGTAAAAGAAGAGCCCTGATATCTCAGGGACTTTAACTTAGTCAACTGACTTCCAGGGGAGAAGCGATCGAGGGGCTTCTATCTGCTAACAGTTCACGGACAGCTTGCCTGTCAAGTGATATGCAGATGGCGTTGAGAAAAGGCAAATTTGCAGGTATTAATTGAAGGTGTCTACAGAGCTAGGGATTCTTGCTGCCATCTTCTAGGTCCACCCACCGGAAGTCTCCTCTAATCGTGTTTTTAATGCGTCCGTCAGTGTCGCCAGTTGCGCATGCATCATCAAAGGAATGTTGACTGTGCTAGGCAGCCAAAAGAATACACCTGGATGCAGCAAAGCTGCATCCTGGTGGATTCCAAAAATGGCAGGGTTGTGAAAGAATCCACCTGCCGTTTTCGGAATCCACCTGGATGCAGCATAGGCAAACCCGAAGCCTTAAAAAAAAAAAAACAATCAACCACCCGCACAAAATAACGAAAAAACATGTATCACCTGCAAGAAATAAATAAAAATACGTAACTGCCTGCACGAAGTATAACAAAAAAAAATCTAACCTCCTGCACAAAGTATTAACAAACACTTAAACCGCCAACCCCCACATTGCAAAATAATAAAGTAATTAACCCCTAATCCGCAAATAACATAATCAAATTATTAATCCCTTAACCGCCAACCCCCACATCGCAATAAACCTAATTAACCTCTTAACCCCTAAACCGACAAAACCCCATAACGCAATAAACCTAATTAACCTATTAACCCCTAAACCACCAACCCCCCACAAAACAAATAATTAATTAAATACTAAGCCTGCTAACATAACACCTCCTAAATTAACCCCAATACTAAGTTACACTTAAATAAAACCTAACATTAAATTACAAAAAAAATCTAAAATGACAAAAAATAAAAAACTATAAAATATACAAAATATACAAAATGATAAAAAATAAAAAAATTAAACCTGATCCCTATGAAAATAAAAAAGCCCCTCCAAAATGAAAACACCACCTAAACTAAACTACCAATAGCCCTTAAAAGGGCCTTTTGTAGGGCATTGCCCTAAGTTAAAAAGCTCTTTTAAATTTAAAAATGACTAAATCCCCCCTAACAGTAAAAACCCCCTATCCACCAAACCACCGAAAAAAAAACCCCTAACACTAAAAAAAAAACTAAACCACCCATTGCCCCTAAAGGGGCATTTGTTTAAACTCTTTCCCAGCCCATTAAATCCCTAATCTTAAAAAAAAAAAATCCTAACATTAAACCCTAAATAGGTACTCACCGTTCCTGAAGTCCGGCAGAGAAGGTCTTCCTCCAGGCGGCTCCATCATCTTCTTTCTTCATCCGGAGTGAAGGTGGCGCGGAGCTGAGGTGTGGAGCTGGCTTCCCCGATGCGTGGATCCTCAGCAGCAGTCCCCGGCGGCGGTGGTCCTCATCGGCGTGAAGGCTCCTCTTCATGCGATCGTCCGTTGCACACTGAAGATTGAATGCAAGGTACCCCATATTTATTGGGGTACCTTGCATTCCTATTGGCTGAAATTTTAAAATCAGCCAATAGGATGAGAGCTATTGAAATCTTATTGGCTGATTTGAACAGCCAATAGGATTTCAGTAGCTCTAATCCTATTGGCTGATTTAAAAATTTCAGCCAATAGGAATGCACTGTACCCCAAATTGTTTGCTGTACATTGCATTCAATCTTCAGTGTACGACGGACATCGGATGAAGAGGAGCTTTCATGTCGCCGAGGACCACCATCATTGAGGACCGCAGCTGAGGATCCACCAATTGGGGAAGACAGCTCTGCACCTCCGCTCCGCACCGCCTTCATTCCGGATGAAGATAGAAGATGATGGAGCCGCCTGGAAGAAGACCTTCTCCGTCGGACTTCAGGAATGGTGAGTACCTATTTGGGGCTTAGTCTTAGACTTTTTTTTATTTTTTGGGGTGGATTTTTTTTTAGATTAGGGTTTTTGGGCTGGAAAAGAGCTGATTGCCTTTTTAAGGGCAATGCCCATACAAATGCACCTTTAGGTGGCAATTGGTAGTTTAGTTTTTATTAGTGTTAGGTTTTTTATTTTGGGGGATTTGGTGGGTGGGGGTTTTACTGTTAGGAGGTAACTGGTAATTTGTTTAGGTAAAAGAGCTGTTTAACTTAGGGCAATGCCATCCAAAAGCCATTTTAAGTAGTATTAAGGTAATATTGTTAAGTTAGAGGGTGTTTTTATTTTTTGGGGAATTTTTTTATAGGGGTATTAGTTTAGGTTTATATTTTTTATTTTGGATAGCTTTGTTTATTTTTTTCTGTAATTTTACATTTTTTATTTTGTGTTATAATTTTAGCTTTGGGGTTTATCGCCTAGTAATGATAAATGATTACAAATAAAATAATGCATAACTCACTGATTTGATTAATTACATTCTATCCAATATTAGCTTTTACCTGAGCTTTTAATTTAATATAGATATAATAAATACATACATTTTATATATCAGCTATGCATTACAACATATCTGAATACCTCTTGAAAATCCTACGTTTCTGAATCTTAGTGAAGCTCTCCAGACTTTCTGGAGCAGTGTGAAAAAACTAAATTTTTAGATTGGGCTAAATCCCTCACATAATAGACTTCTATGGGGCACCCAGTAAAATTTATGTTGGATATTGCTTGACCGCTAAGCCGATGGTGTGTTAACCAAATTGTACAAATTGTTTAGTTCTTCATGTAGTTCTGTGGAATACTATCATAATAATGGTTTACTTCCGGTCTTAAAAAGCACTAATTTACAGAAGTATTTCGCTTTGTACTTGAGCAAAACACTTCATTCACCACTTGTAATACAAGTATAATGAGCAGGCTAATAGCATTCCTTGGTCTATCAATAAATTTTTTTATCCAGAAGCTCTGGTTAAAATATTTAACCATCCACGTGTAATAACAAATTGTGCATCATTCTTAGGGAGAGACTGAGTACAAGATAACTTACCCAGCATTATTGATTGCACTCCACTTGTAATCTAGCCCTTTATAATGAATTCAATTTTGAACTTTAAAGGAACACTAAAGTTAAAATTAAACTTTCATGATTAAGATAGAGCATTCAATTTTGAACAACTTCCATTATCAAAATGCACACAATCTTTTTATATGTACACTTTCTGATTCACCAGCTCATACTGAGCATGTGCAAGAATTCACAGTATATAGGTATATGCATTTTTAGATTGTCTGATGGCTGGCATATAGTGCAGAGGGAAGGAAAATGGATCCCATTGGGATGATTGACAGCCCCTGCTATTCTGTATTTGTTGATTATGCAGTTCTACTATATTTAATGGTCCTTTAAGCCTCTTTAGACAGCGCTGAATTTGGAGCAAAGACTTTTTCTATCACTACTTGTCCCCTCCTTCTCTAATATTATGCAGAGTTAATTTTCTCTTGCCATTTTCCTCCGCACCACCTACTAGCACTGCAATATATGATTATCTTTTTGTTTTTTTTACTACTTGTTTCTACCAGGAAATGAAACTGTGGAACTGTTTCATATTTGTTGGTGAGTTTTCTAGCAAGATAACTTGTCGACTGTTCTTACTTTTTTTTTGCTTCCCTTTCTTTTTTTTTAATTCTTCCTCTTTTCCCTTCTGCTTTTAAATGATACAACTTATTTAAAGAAATTATTTAAAGAAACATATTTCCAATCTGGTCAACGGCATTTAAAGAACATAAAAGTGCAAACTAAAAATGCTCTGAGTTAAACTAAAGCCTTTTATTATTGCACTGTTGTTGGCATATAACTATGAGCAAAGGAGTTAAACACACAGGGGTAAGTTACAATCTATTGTCTCATTGTATCAGTGATAGTTAAAAATCCGCCATCACAAATGCATTTTCAACTGAAATGTTCCCAAAAAAGGACTTTTGATGTGTTAATTGCCTGTTTTCAAAATAGAAACTGGGAGGTCTTCTGAAATGGACACACACAGTAGCCTATTCTCACCTCTTAAGGTTACACCAAAGCTCTATTCATTAAACCTCTTTGTTCACTCTGCAAGAAAAAAACAAATTTACCTGTGACATTCAACTATTGTCATTGCAAGATACCCTCAAAACTCACTATCCATATAAATGCCATACACATGTTGGCAGGATAGACAGACTTCTAGAGACACTTCAGGACACTTGCATCTACAAATCGCGTGATTTTATATTTTACACCTGAATGTATTTCTCACTCACATTGCACTAAAAATTGCAACTGGAGACCTGAAGTACAGTTTAATAGTTAGAATACAAGTATGTGAAAACAGATGGAAAACATATTAAAGTATTTCACTCATATTTATAGACATTAAAATTATTTTAATAAAATAAATTATTATAGTATATGACAAGGTGTGGGACTGGATACGGCTCAAAGGTGTGTGTTTATATATATATATATATATATATATATATATATATATATATATATATATATATATATATATATACAGGTGACCCTCGTTTTACAACGGTTCAATTTACACCGGTTCAGAATAACAACCTTTTTTTCCAGTCATGTGACTGCTATTGAAAAGCATTGAGAAGCAGTGCATTTATTAAAATAGCCAGTAGGTGGAGCTGTCCGCTTGTGTTGCAGCAAAGCCAAGCAAGCTGAAATTAATCAGTTTAACCAGACCTGAGCTATTGAGCAGATTTCAAAGGAACAAGATCTTCCTTTCTATAAATCAGTCCAGATTGGAATGCATAGAAAGAACGGTTTGCAGAAAAATGCAAGTGATGTCTGTGTTGTGTGATTATTTTATTAGGTTTATAATGCTGTTTAGCAAATGTTTTTGTTCATTTAACTTAGTTTAATGATATATTCTGTGTTGTGTGATTATTTTATTAGGTTTATAATGCTATTTAGCATTTAAAGTCTTCATTTCAAAGCTTTAAAAATAATGTATTAGGTGTTATTTATGACAATCTTGAGAGGGGCCTGGAACCTAACTCCCTCACTTCCCATTGACTTACATTATAAACTGGGTTTCAATTTACAACGGTTTCGATTTACAACCATTCCTTCTGGAAACTAACACCGGCGTAAACTGAGGACTACCTGTATATATATATATATATATATATATATATATATATATATATATATATATATATATATATATATATATATATATATGGCTTTGTATGTGTCTATGTGTATGTCAATGCATGAGTACATACATATATGCCCACATACATATACATACATATGTACACATACATACACATATATGTAAACACATATATACATACATATGTACACTCACATACATACACATATATACATACATATGTACACACATACATACATACACATATATACATACATATGTACACACATACATACATACACATATATACATACATATGTACACACATACATACATACACATATATGCAAACACATATATACATACATATGTATACTCACATACATACACATATATACATACATATGTACACACATACATACACATGTATACATACATATGTACACACATACATACATACACATATATACATACATATGTACACACATACATACATACACATATATACATACATATGTACACACATACATACATACACATATATGCAAACACATATATACATACATATGTACACTCACATACATACACATATATACATACATATGTACACACATACATACACATGTATACATACATATGTACACACATACATACACATATATACATACATATGTACACACATACATACATACATACACATATATACATACATATGTACACATACATACACATATATACATACATATGTACACTCACATACATACACATATATACATACATATGTACACACATACATACACATGTATACATACATATGTACACACATACATACACATATATACATACATATGTACACACATACATACATACATACACATATATACATACATATGTACACACATACATACACATATATACATACATATGTACACACATACATACACATATATACATACATATGTACACACATACATACACATATATACATACATATGTATACTCACATACATACACATATATACATACATATGTACACTCACATACATACACATATATACATACATATGTATACTCACATATATACACATATATACATACATATGTATACTCACATACATACACATATATACATACATATGTATACTCACATACATACACATATATACATACATATGTATACTCACATACATACACATATATACATACATATGTATACTCACATAATTAAATCACTGTAAATATTTGCATAGGAAATTAGTACATCTAAGCAAGTATCCCCGCTTGCTTTACCTCAGAAATTCTTAATATGCAATGTTTCCAGTGCACAAGAGAATTGTGGGTAAGATATGCAAATTAGGTATGCAAATTCTCAGTTTTTTTGCTTCAAAAATACTGTTTTAACACAGCGATCCTTTTAAACAGGAATATGACAGCAAACCAGAAATCACTCACTAGACAAGCCTGTTTCGTTCTTTTTAGAACTCATCAGTAGGAGATAGATTTCTGATTGCTGCATTGGAAAAGCTATTTTCATGGTTAAACCAAAATTCATTAAAATTATGGGGGGGGGGGGGATAAAAAACTGAAATTAAAATCCTCCATGTCTCAAAATTAAATCACTGTAAATATTTGCATAGGAAATTAGTACATCTAAGCAAGTATCCCCGCTTGCTTTACCTCAGAAATTCTTAATATGCAATGTTTCCAATGCACAAGAGAATTGAATTGTGGGTACATACACATATATACATACATATGTATACTCACATACATACACATGTATACATACATATGCACACTCACATACATACATATGTACACACATACACACACATACATACATACATACATACATACTGTACATACACATACAAATACAGACAAACATATATATGCACCTTCAGCTCTTCCAAGTCAAACACCTTGTCATATATCATATCCCTTCCCTAATCACTGTTAAATTTGTTAATACACAAAATAATAATTAATAAAATTAATACAATTATTAATGTCTGTCTATCTATCTATCTATTTAGTTAAATGAAAATATTTTATACTGTGCGAAGAACAAAACCATTTCTTCACTTATTTAATGCACCATTGGCTTAGCGCACCTTTGAGTTTGAGCTCAATCAAAAGCCATGACCTGAATTTTGTAGCATGCACGATAGTAGTCTATTAAGGGAGGGATTTAGTGAGACCGCGCTATACCAGCAATTTACTTTCAATTTGTAATATGAGCGCAAGAATAAGAGCGATATTGATTTAACTTGAGCGGTGTTAGTGCTCAATAGTACTAATATTTTTGTACTCCACTTATCATCTAGGCCTTGGAGTTTACTATCCCTTTAAGACTTAACACTTATGAAACATAGGTATAATAAAGAATAAAGGTTTTGGGGAAGGGTAGTATGAGATAAGAAATTAGTGGGAAGGAGCCAAAGATATACAGGTATGTGAGTATGTGTGTATTTGTATATACTGTATATATGTTAAGCCTTATATGTAAAATATACATTGAAAGTGTATAGCAGAGAGCTAAATAAAAAATACTACACTATTTGCATGGAATTTTTGTGCTCCATTGACTTATCTGACATGAAATTTAGTGCGCGCCCTCTTAGAAATCTATAATCTGAGAGAAATAATCCACCGGCTCCATACAACATAAATATTGTACTGCGTATTATATTAACAAATGCACAAAATATATGTTAACTGTGGACTTATAACCAGCACAAAAAATTGGTATGGATTACTGCAGCAATGTTATTGCTCTATAACTTGCATTTTTGCGCTCCACTTGTAATCTGGCACATATTGACACAGAGTTACTTGCAAAAGAGATAATAGGAATTTCAGGTGCAGCTTCATGCTATACACAGTAGAAAAGTGCACTTAAATTGACATTAAAGACATAGGGGCCGAATTATCAAGCTCAAGTTACACAAGTTATGAAACAGCGGTCTAAAGACTACCCTTTTGTATATACTGGTACAAATACCCAAACCTAAATCCCGAAATCCAAACATTCTGAAATCCAAACTTTTTTAATTAATATTTTAATGAAATATGTCACAAATGACTATTTTCCTTGCCTGTAAGTTACAATCTTCTCTGATTGCGCCTTTTTTGTTGTTGTTGTATTTGTTGTATTTTTTAGTGTTCTAAAATGCAAACAATTGTCTATATTTATTTAAAACAAAAAATGTTACCTTTCTGATTACAGTACTATATTTCTGATGGTATTACTTATCAATAAAAGTTGTATAAAACTATGTTTAGTTGCATGTATAATCTGTATTGCAACATGTGAATATTGCCTAAGTGGCATAATATATTGTTGTTTTACACTTGGTTCCATCCAATTTAAAGATGCAAATTTTCCAAACTTCTGAAATCCAAATCTTTTCCAGTTCCAAGTAGTTTGGATAAAGGGTTTTCTACCTGTGTGTGTGTGTGTATATATATATTTATTTATATACTGTATATATTTATTTATAAACTGTGTGTATATATATATATATATATATATATATATATTTATATTTATTTATATATTTATTTATATACTGTATATATTTATTTATAAACTGTGTGTGTGTGTATATATATATATATATATATATATATATTTATGTTTATTTATATATTTATTTATATACTGTATATATTTATTTATAAACTGTGTGTATGTGTATATATATATATATATTTATATTTATTTATATATTTATTTATATACTGTATATATTTATTTATAAACTGTGTGTATGTGTATATATATATATATATATATATTTATATTTATTTATATATTTATTTATATACTGTATATATTTATTTATAAACTGTGTGTGTATATATATATATTTATATTGATTTATATATTTATTTATATACTGTATATATTTATTTATAAACTGTGTGTGTGTGTATATATATATATATATATATATATTTATTTATGTATTTATTTATATACTGTATATATTTATTTATAAACTGTGTGTGTGTGTATATATATATATATATATATATATATATTTATATTGATTTATATATTTATTTATATACTGTATATATTTATTTATAAACTGTGTGTGTGTGTGTATATATATATATATATATATTTATATTGATTTATATATTTATTTATATACTGTATATATTTATTTATAAACTGTGTGTGCGTGTGTATATATATATATATATATATATATTTATATATTTATTTATATAAAAAGGGTACCTTGCATTCAATCTTCAGTATGCAGCTGGAGACTGCATAAAGAGGAGCTTCATGTCGCGCAGATGAAGAGGACTAGATGGACCGTGGCCTGGATGAAGATTGTAGAAGATGCTCTGCCTATGGATGAAGATGGATCGCCGCCAGGATGGAGCGCCACCCTTCATCATTGGTGAGTACCATTTTCGTACTTGGGGGCCGATTTATTATGGTCCGTATTGTGCCTAATGCACCTTTTTTCGCTTGTGCTCCTTAACTCGTCCGCCGCCTCTGAGGGGGCATTCAGCAATCCGCTCGATCGAATATGATTGGGTTGATTGACACCCCCTGCTAGCGACCACAAATCTGCAGGGGGCGGCATTGCACAAGTAGTTCACCAGAACTGCTTGTGCAATGTTAAATGCCGACAGCGATTTCGGCGGATAAATTATAAATCAGCCCCTTGGTTTTAGTTTATCCAAATGCCCTTTTCGGGGTAATGGGTAGATTAGGGTTTTTCTAGTTAGGTTTTTTTTTAATTTGGGGGGGTGGGGGATGTAATCTTAAGGGGTAATTGTTTGTTTTTTTCTAATGTAAAAGAGCTGTTAGCTTTGGGACAATGCCCTGCAAAAGGCCCATTTAAAGGCTATTGGTAGTTTATTTAGATTAACAAAGCAGAGAGAAAGGGCGCCTCCTAGTGTAGCCAGTATGTAACAAATGAGGAGTATATAACAATATACATACTCACAATATAGAAAGGCAGAGGTAATGCCTAGGAGAACGGTCTGGGAACTTCACAGTGTCCCAGCAAACTGTGCACTTTACTGTGGCTGCTCCTCCCAAATCAGAATAGTTATCTGTAGAAGTGGAAATAAAGAGAACAAGAGGGCGACCCCTAGTGCAAATCAGTTATGAAGATATAGTGGATGTTGAATTGTGGTCACAAGGGAATACTCACAGACTGTGTTGCACACTGTAGTGCAAGTGAGGCGTACTAGGTATATTTCAGTGACCTAGTGCACATATATATCCAGGCTGTGCTGCTGCAGTAAGATGAATGCCCCAGAACCACTGCTGGTAAACGACGGATGAAGTATAAAGAAGGACTCCAGTAAAAGTAGTAAAAAGTTTTAATAAAATATGTAAAAACAAACACAGGTCAAACAATAGATCTGTGTAAATAATGCTACGCGTTTCTAAGCGCTGACCGCGCTTTTTCCTCAGGCTAATAAGTTTCATACATTTTAATTTTACTAATAATTTCTTTGTTCACAGATAGAGTAATTTCATTGGTGCAGTTAGACACACCTTTACTATTAGGTTTAAACTATTCACTTTTAGAATCCGGACATATCCTCCTAGTATATTTTCACTGTGCATTTTAGAATGAAAACATTTGGTTAATTATATATGTTTTCATAGTATGAAAATCACGCATTAGTGTAAGCACGTTTAGATTAGAAAAGGGTTTTTCTTTGTTCCATAATACTCGCGATTAACAATGTATCTATTTATGTGGTATCTATCGCTTCTGTTCCCTCACAAATATGTTTAACATTACAATGTATAAATAAGGTCTTATTTTATCTTTGTATCTTACTGACATGTTGTCAGGAACTGACGTATGTAATTAGTATAACACCTGTTTCTACGATTGTTCAGCTGTTTAACATTTAGAGCACACCAGCATATAAGAAGGAGTCTCCAGTCCTGTTAGTATTATTAGCCTGAGGAAAAAGCGCGGTCAGCGCTTAGAAACGCGTAGTATTATTTACACAGATCTATTGTTTGACCTGTGTTTGTTTTTACATATTTTATTAAAACTTTTTACTACTTTTACTGGAGTCCTTCTTTATACTTCATCCGTCGTTTACCAGCAGTGGTTCTGGGGCATTCATCTTACTGCAGCAGCACAGCCTGGATATATATGTGCACTAGGTCACTGAAATATACCTAGTACACCTCATTTGCACTACAGTGTGCAACACAGTCTGTGAGTATTCTCTTGTGACCACAATTCAACATCCACTATATCTTCATAACTGATTTGCACTAGGGGTCGCCTTCTTGTTCTCTTTATTTCCACTTCTACAGATAACTATTCTGATTTGGGAGGAGCAGCCACAGTAAAGTGCACAGTTTTCTGGGACACTGTGAAGTTCCCAGACCGTTCTCCTAGGCATTACCTCTGCCTTTCTATATTGTGAGTATGTATATTGTTATATACTCCTCATTTGTTACATACTGGCTACACTAGGAGGCGCCCTTTCTCTCTGCTTTGTTTCAATTCAACAACCACTATATCTTCATAACTGATTTGCACTAGGGGTCGCCCTCTTGTTCTCTTTATTTTTAGATTAGGTTTTTTGGGGGTATCAGAATAGGAATATTTTTTTTATTTTAGATAATAATGGTAGCTATTTTTATTTTTTGTAATTTTAGTGTTTATTTTTTGTTGCAATGGTAGTTTTTTTTTTGGTAATGTTAGGATTTATTATTTTTAGTAATGTTAGGTTGTTTCTTTTGGTAATGTAGGTTTTTTGTCTTTTGTATTTTTTATTTTTTTTAAACAAGTAATGTTAGGTATTTTTTAGTTGAAGCTTAGATTTTAATTTTTTTTCACAGGTAAGATTTTTATTCATTTTAAGTTAGTTATTTTATTTTAACTTTAATTTTGGTGAATTTTGGAAATTTTAGTAAAGTTAGGGGGTGTTAGGTTTAGGGGTTACTAGTTTAATGTAGGTAGTTGCGATGTGGAGGGATGGCGGTTCAGGGGTTAATAGATTTATTTAGTAATTGCGATGAGGGGGGATGGCGGTTTATGGGTAAATAGTTTTATTTAGGTGTTTGTGATGCGGGGGGATGGTGGTTTAGGGGATAATAGATTTAATTAGGTATTTGCGATGTGGGGGGTTATAGTTTAGGGGTTAATAGTTTTATTTAGTATTTGCATTGTAGAGGGGTGGCGGTTTAGAGGTTATTAGACATGGGTTTTTATGTTAGGGTGTTAGGTTTTTTGAAAACTTTGTTTTTCTCCATAGACTTCAATGGGGAATGCGAAAATGTGGTGGTGATTTTTGCAATTGCAGGTGTTAGTTTTTTTTCCCCAAATTTTTTCTCCTTTGATCTCTATGGGGAATACATGCACGCGCACACCAAGTCAGAACTTGGTTTGCGTGCGGTATATACGGGTTACTGCAGCATAACTCACACAAAAAGAAAGTTATTTTGAAACTTGTAATGGCGGAGCAATGGAAATTGCGTTAAAGCCACAAAAGTAAAATTTTTGGTTGTTTTGTGAGCACCATTGTAAATACAAACCTAGGTTGACTATCTATCCAATATATGTATTTAGAAGAATGTATTTAATAATTATTTTTTTTGTTGCTATTTTACCTTAACACTGCTGATTAAGCAGTAATAAAAACATCTGGCATCAAATACCTAAAATCTTAAAGGAACACAAAACCCAACATTTTTCTTTTATGATTCACATAGAACATACCATTTTAAATAACTTTCCAATTTACTTCTATTATCTAATTTGTTTAATTCTCTTGGTATCCTTTGCTGAAAAGAATACCTAGATAGGCTCAGGATCTGTGAGCTGGCTGCTGATTGGTGGCTGCACATATATGTGTATAGGGAATGGCTTTGTGATGTGTTCAGCTAGCTCCCAGTAGTGCATTGCTGCTAATCTAATAAAGGATACCAAGAGAATGATGCAAAATTGATAATAGAAATAAATTGGAAAGTTGTTTAAAAACGTATGCTCTAAAAATGAACTCAGAAGGTCGCTCTTGGACCTCAAATACTTACAAAATAATGCTAATAATAGAAGGTTCTCTAATATGAAGAGACCGCTTTTGGACCTCTTTTTTCAATATTTTAGCAAATTCTCAAATGGATATATGCGAAATAACAGATAACAAATATAATAAATCTGCAACACAATCAAACAGGAAAGGGCAACAGTCTCATGTTATAAGTGCTATAGAGATATACAACAGTGAAGCTAGTTATATTATTAACATTCATGTAACTTAATAGTTTTCCTAATAAAAGACCACATGACTAAATAAATACCACCCTTTTTCTATCAACTAGACATGTTAGAGAAGAGGCATTAGTGATACAACCAGTATATGGATTGGAGACCATCTGTATGATTAAATATATATACTGTTTATAATATATACAACGAGCCAGCAACAAATCTGAAATCCTGTGCCTTAGCATAGATATTCCTTGGCTAAGTCCCTCCCTTTAAATTTTTTTATTAATTTTAATATGATATATTTTTATTATATGTATATATATATATATATATATATATATATATATATATATATATATATATATATATATATATATATATATATATATATGAGTGTAATACTTTATTTGAATGTGTTTTTGATGTATTTTGTGAAACTTTTTATTTAACCCTTACACTTCAGATCTCAAGTCACACTTAATATTCTAGCTCAGTTTTGGCTTTTGCTTGCGCGCAAAATCTAACTTTCATCATGCAATAGCAGCACAAGATAATATGGTGGCGATACCCATTGAGAGAAAAGGCTGTGCTTGAGCATAGTCTCTCGCGCTAATCATTCTCTGGTTAATGCGCTTTACCATGGACTTGTAATATCAATATCAAAGATGCACGCCCATGGTCTTCCCCTTCAGGTTTTAAGCTTTATGCAGGCCTTAGCTAGCTAGTGTAAGCAGACTACCACTATTCAATTATTAGGTGAAGTAGGCCTTACTACTCTGAAATCTTGGTAAAGGGACATGCAATCCAAAAATGTTCTTTCATGGTTCCTTTGTTGAAAAATCATCAATGCTGAACACATTGGTCAAGCCAATCACAAGAAGAATATATGAGCAGCCACCCCTCAACAGCTAGCTCCCAGTAGTGCATTACTGCTCCTGAGCCTACCCAGGTATGCTTTAATTAAGCAAATCTGATAATAGAAGTAAATTGGAAAGTTGTCTTTATTAGATATGCCTGTTCAATTGCTTGGTAACAAAAAATTGCTAATCAGCCAATCCCATGGCAGAAACTCAATGCATTTAGGCATCTAGACGTGGTGAAAACGACTTGCTGAAGTTCAAACAGAGCATCAGAATGGGGAAAAAGGGGATTTAAGTGACTTTGAAGGTGCCATGAATGTTGGTGACAGGCTGGTCTGAGTATTTTCAAAAACTGCTGATCTACTTGAATTTTCACGCAACCATCTCTAGGGTTTACAGAGAATGGTCTGAAAAAGAGAAAATATCCAGTAAATGGCAGTTGTGTGGACAAAAATGCCTTGTTGATGTCAGAGGTCAGAGGGGAATGGGCAGACAGCCTACCTGAGTACTGTTGCTGAGCATATCCATTCCTTTATGACTACAGTGTACCTATTTTCTGATGGCTACTTCCAGCAGGATAATGCACCATGTGACAAAGCTCAAATCATCTCAAACAGGTTTCTTGAACATGACAATGAGTTCACTGTACTCCAATGGCCTCCACAGTCACCAGATCTCAATCCAGTAGAGCACCTTTGGGATGTGGTGGAACACGAGATTCGCATCATGGAGGTGCAGCCGACAAATCTGCAGTAACTGCGTGATGCTATCATGTCAATATGGACCAAAATCTCTGAGGAATGTTTCCAACACCTTGTTGAATCTATGCCATCCAAGGCAATTCTGAAGGCAAAAGGGGGTCCAACCCTGTACTAGCAAAGTGTACCTAATTAAGTGGCCACTGATTGCATATAATATATATATATATATATATATATATATATATAGTTTATTTTTTCATTTAAAAATATTTATATTTTTAACATGTTAAAATACTGCAACGTTGGTAGCTAAAGAGTTAATAGGCACGCCACATTTTTAATTTGGCAAATTTCCACATTTTAATTGCAACATTTGAAATAGTGCAACATCTTAAAAGCAACATTTTAAACTCTAACCAATATGTATTCTAGCAAATCCATATTCGTTTCCCCACTTTATCCCAATTGCTAGGACAAAAAGAAAGAATCATTTCTGCAACACTATAAATACATTTAACTGAAAACTTACAAAGGGGTCTATTTATCAAGCTCCGGATGGAGCTTGATGTCCCGTGTTTCTGGCGAGCCTTCAGGCTCGCCAGAAACACAAGTCATGAAGCAGCGGTCTAAAGACCGCTGCTCCATAACCTGTCTGCCTGCTCTGAGGCGGTGGACAGACATCGCCGAAAATCAACCTGATCCAATACGATCGGGTTGATTAACACTGATTGGCCGCAAATCTGCAGGGGGCGGCGTTGCATAAGCAGTTCACAAGAGCTGCTGGTGCAATGATAAATGCTGACAGCGTATGCTGTTGGCATTTATCGATGTGCGGCGGACATGGTTTGCTATAGCGGATCATGTCTGTCCGCACAATGATAAATTAACCCCTTAAGGACCAGCGACGTACCCTGTATGTCACTGGTCTTTTTTTGGGACTTGATTGTTTTATAGCGCGGTCTTGCCACCAGCGTTGAGACTGCTCTATTCCATAAAGCCTGCTGGAGGGAGGGCATTAATAGCGTGTTCTTGCTAGACTTGCGCTATTATGTCCTGAAAAAACCCTTAACGACCAGTGACATTCAGGGTACATTGTGGTCATTAAGGGGCTAACCCCTAAATGTCTGTTTGTTTTTAGCCACCTGTATATATCGGAACACATATCTGTTGTATTTAGAATTTGGTAAAGGAAGAAATGATACCATTCTTGTTTCACTCTCTCTTACACTAAACAAGTTTGCAACGTTTTTACTTTTCACTTTATATTTCTCTGCATTAAATTTGAGTAGAAAAAGTAACATAAAGATAAAGATTTTGCACTCATTTTGCATTCATTATATAAATACTGATAACTTTTGTTGTTTGTACATATTTTGAACAAATAGTTTACGTAAAAATCAAATTATGTAACAAACATTAAAAAAAAAATGCATATTGAAGCAATAAATGGCTGACACAACAAAAATGATATAAAAAACAAATTATCTCCACTGAGATCTTTTCATTCATATTATTGAGCTTTTTTATTGATAAATATTATATTTTAAATGTGAATTCAAAGGGTTATGAAACCCAAAGATATTATTTTGGGATGCAGAGCATACCATTTAAAAAAAAGTTTACAATTTACTTCGTTCCAATGAAATTCTGTGTTGAAGAGAGGTATCTGGAGCACAATCCTGGCAGGAAATAGTGCTCCCATCTAGTGCTCCTGCAATGTAAAACATTCTTGCAAAACTGCTCCCATATAGTGCTGCAGAAATGGGCCGGCTTCTTAGCTAGCTTCACTGCTTTTTAACAAAAGATACCGAGAGGGAAAAAACTGATAATGCATGCTTTATCTGAATCAGGAAAGGAAAAAAAAAGTGTAAAAATGGTAAAACAAAGAAATTACTCACAGTTTCTCAATCATACAAGGACCTCATCCTTACAGATTCTTCTTTGCATTCCCAAAGTTCCAGGGTGCAAAGACAGAGCAGAGCACAGATAGACTGATATTTATTATATCACAAGAAGTCAAATTCTGTTTCCTTACTCCACAATACAGTATATCTATGTGAAAGAAGAATTTTACCGTTCATGTGTTGAAATAAATGGAGCAGCCGGCCAAAGGAGGAACAATTACATTCTTTATAAAGAAGCAATGTAATAAAATAAGGAACTAGTGTTACTCAAATTTAAAGGGAAGCTACAAAGTGAAAGCACAGCGAATATTTTCTAATTGTAGACAACTGTATATGAAATCTATTTCCAACCATCAGAAGTGCCATTAAAAAAACATAATATGGCCGCTCAGGTAATTTTTATTTCTTTGGTTTCTTTTTACTAGAAAACCACTTGAATGAGCAAAAAAAAAACTATAAGAATCAGAAAGATTGCACATTTTTTAAAGGGGATTTTCATGAAAAGAAAATATATTCGGAAAAAGAAAAAGTAAAACAGGACAGCTACTTAATTGGTAACCAATAATATCCATTCATGATGAGCTCAGTTAATAAATTCATATAATTTCATATAATTTTATAATTAGCATATAAAAAGAAACATTAAACAGCAGGACACAACTTCAACAGAATGGTTACTACTCGCCATACTGAGGTTTTTTTTCTCTTCAGAGCTGTTCTCTTATTTTAATGGGTTACAGGTGATGGTTGGTGAAGCAATTTAATATCCCTTTAAAAAGTCAAAGAATTCATTGCAGTCACAATATAACATTCTACATGAGGTTCTAGATACTGTAGATTGCGTTTTTTTCAAGTTGCAATTGCTGATAGAAATGCTGCTTACTAGATCAAATTACTGTAACTTGCAATCACAAAAATATGAATATGAAATAAAAAGAAACGTTTAAAGGGATAGGAAAGTCAAAATTAATGTGCATGATTCAGATAGAGCTTGTCATTTTAAAACACTTTTAAATTCACATCTATTTTCAAATGTGCTGCTTTTTTTTGGTATCCTTTATTAAAAAAGAATACACACATATCCAACACTAGTGGGAGCTAGCTGCTAATTGGTGCCTGCACACATTTGTCTCTTGTCTAACAAGATGTGTTCAGCTAGCTGCCAGTATTGCAACCATGTTCCTTCAGCAAAGGACAACAAGATAATGAAGCAAATTTGATAATAGAAGTAAATTGGAAAATTGTTTAAAATTGTATGTTCTATCCAAATCATGAAATAAAATTTTGGGGTTTCCTGTCCCTTTAAGAGCATGATTGCTAAATGACAAAAAAATGCCCTTTAAAGGGTTTCATGATGGACTTGAATATATTGTCCCTATGCCAGGTAAAAGAGTTGTTATTGTGCCACAAATGCAAATATAAACTTGTCACTTATGAGTTATCATTTTGTATTTAAAAGGACTGGCATGGGTTTTGAATCTTAAAATCACACAAAGCTTTGTGATGCACTCCTCATGGAAATTGTGTTGAATGGGAATGGGGCCCATTATCAGGAGTGCAATTAGGTAATTATGCTGCCCTATGACCAATCTAAAGAATTATCCTTCACAGTTCCAATTTATTATATTCATTAACTGTATCATTAGTACCCTCATAATAATAAGTGTGAACTATAGTAGGAAAGCTAGGCAGACTAAGGAAGAATACTGTAGAATGTAACTTCTGATGTCTCATGTGTCTTCAAAATGTGTTCCCTAACCTAAATGTAGCCACCAATAAGCAAGCGATATGCATGGTGCTGAACCTAAAACGGGCCGGCTCTTATGCTTTATATTCCTGCTTTTTAAATAAAGATAACAAGAAAATGAAGAAAAATTGATAATATGAGTAAATTAGAAAGTTGCTTAAAATTGCATGTTCTATATGAACCATGAAAGAAAAAATGGGTTTAGTGTCCCTTTAAATAAGAAATAGAATACACAGATTTGAAGAATTTTGATCAATGTATGAGGTTAGACTGTGTGAATGAAGATGATTTGTATGTAATTGTAAGATAAAGTTTTGTTTCAGTAACTACTGTATAATTTGTTGGTTTCCTAGGTGAATTTTGTCAATTTCTTTGTCTCCTTTATTTTCATTTACAAAATTTGAAAGCCTAGATAGGTATATACAGTTTTACATTTACATAATTATTCAACTGAGAAAAATATTATGCATGTATATAGTTCAATGTGACTTGCTATATTACTCAAAAAGAGTTCTATTCTGTTAGTAAAATGCCTTGGTTAATACTTTAATCTACCACTTGGAATTACAGTAACGGTTGTAAAAAAAAATAAAAGAAAAACCTACTAAACATTGCAAAATTAGCTATTTTATTTTTTGAAGAACCGATTATTGTACATATGCAAGCCTGCTTCCCGCAATGTAAGAAGCAGCAGTGGTGAAGAAAAATCATAGAGCGCCCGCTCGCTCGCTCCTGTTGATTGACAGTTCCTTTACTCACGCGATTGGTCACGCGAGAGAAGGGGTGGGCTTTAAATGCTCACTTGAGTGTATAATGATGCATATGGCAGCGGATCCTGTTTGTCCACTGCCCGTATGCAGCGAAGGTGAGCAGACAACTTCTCGAGTTGAGAAGCTTGTCCGCTCGCCTTTAAGTACATGGAACCTTATACCCAGAGTTATATGTACTGTATAGTGTTGTTTTGATGTTACCATTAAGTGCTATGTACATGGAAAGCAGGGTACAAACAAAATACTTACAATCATATTGCAAATAAGGCTGGACATTAGTGATGTCGCGAATAGTTCGCCGGCGAATAGTTCCCGGCAAATATAGCATGTTCGCGTTCGCCGCGAAGGGCGAATATATGCAATGTTCGGTCCGCCCCTATTCGTCATCATTGAGTAAACTTTGACCCTGCACCTCACAGTCAGCAGACACATTCCAGCCAATCAGCAGCAGACCCTCCCTCCCTGACCCTCCCACCTCCTGGACAGCATCCATTTTAGATTCATTCGGAAGCTGCATTCTTAGTGAGAGGAGGGACAGTGTAGCTGCTGCTGATTTAATAGGGAAATCGATAGCTAGGCTAGTGTATTCAGTGTCCACTACAGTCCTGAAGGACTCATCTGATCTCTGCTGTAAGGACAGCACCCCAAAAAGCCCTTTTTAGGGCTAGAACATCAGTCTGCTTTTTTTTTTCCTGTGTAATCTAATTGCAGTTGCCTGCCAGCGTGTGTGTCAGACTCACAGCGTATACTGTGCCCACTTGCCCAGTGCCACCACACATATCTGTTGTAACAATAGTGTACATTTAAAAAAAAAAAAACACTTTTTTGACTGTGAAATAATAGCAGTCAGTTTCCTTCACGCGTGTGCGTTTCAGTGCCTGCCAGGGCACAGTGTCATACCAGTGCAACTCATATCTGGTGTAACAGTAGTGTACATTAACCCCTTAATGACCACAGCACTTTTCCATTTTCTGTCCGTTTGGGACCAGGGCTATTTTTACATTTCTGCAGTGTTTGTGTTTAGCTGTAATTTTCCTCTTACTCGTTTACTGTACCCACACATATTATATACAGTTTTTCTCGCCATTAAATGGACTTTCTAAAGATATCATTATTTTCATCATATCCTATAATTTACCATAAAAAAAAATATATAAAATATTGGGAAAAAAGGGAAAAAAACACACATTTTCTAACTTTGACCCCCAAAATCTGTTACTCACCTACAACCACCAAAAAACATCCATGCTAAATAGTTTCTAAATTTTATCCTGAGTTTAGAAATACCCAATGTTTACATGTTCTTTGCTTTTTTTGCAAGTTATAGGGCCATAAATACAAGTAGCACTTTGCTATTTCCAAACCATTTTTTTTCAAAATTAGCGCTAGTTACTTTGGAACCCTGATATCTGTCAGGAATACCTGAATATCCCTTGACATGTATATATTTTTTTAGAAGACATCCCAAAGTATTGATCTAGGCCCATTTTGGTACATTTCAGGCCACCATTTCACCACCAAATGTGATCAAATAAAAAAAATTGTTCACTTTTTCACAAATTGTTTCACAAACTTTAGGTTTCTCACTGAAATTATTTACAAATAGCTTGTTCAATTATGGCATAAATGGTTGTACATTTTTCTCTGGGATCCCCTTTGTTCAGAAATAGCAGACATATATGGCTTTGACGTTGCTTTTTGATAATTAGAAGGCTGCTAAATGACACTGCGCACCACACGTGTATTATGTCCAGCAGTGAAGCGGTTAATTAGGGAGCATGTAGGGAGCTTTTTGGGGTAATTTTAGCTGTAGTGTAGTCGACAACCCAAAGTATTGATCTAGGCCCATCTTGGTATATTTCATGCCACCATTTCACCGCCAAATGCGATCAAATAAAAAAAAAACGTTACATTTTTCCAAATTTTAGGTTTCTCACTGAAATCATTTACAAACATTTTGTGCAATTATGGCACAAATGGTTGTAAATGCTTCTCTGGGATCCCCTTTTTTCAGAAATAGCAGACTATATGGCTTTGGCATTGCTTTTTGGTAATTAGAAGGCCGCTAAATGCCGCTGCGCACTACACGTGTATTATGCTCAGCAGTGCAGGGGTTAATTAGGGAGCTTGTAGGGAGCTTGTAGGGTTAATTTTAGCTTTAGTGTAGTAGACAACCCCAAGTATTGATCTAGGCCCATTTTGGTATATTTCATGCCACCATTTCACCGCCAAATGCGATCAAATTAAAAAAAATAGTCAACTTTTTCACAAACTTTAGGTTTCTCACTGAAATTATTTACAAACAGCTTGTGCAATTATGGCACAAATGGTTGTAAATGCTTCTCTGGGATCACCTTTGTTCAGAAATAGCAGACATATATGGCTTTGGCGTTGCTTTTTGGTAGTTAGAAGGCCACTAAATGCAACTGCGCACAACACATGAATTATGCCCAGCAGTGAAGGGGTTAATTAGGTAGCTTGTAGGGAGCTTGCAGGGTTAATTTTAGCTTTAGTGTAGAGATCAGCTTCCCACCTGACACATCAGACCCCCTGATCCCTCCCAAAGAGCTCTCTTCCCTCCCCCACCCCACAATTTTCCCAGCCATCTTAAGTACTGGCAGAAAGCCTGCCAGTACTAAAATAAAAGGTATCTTTTTTTATATATATATATATATTTTTTTAGCACATTTACATATGCTGTTGTGTAAGATCCCCCCCTTAGCCCCCAACCTCCCTGATCCCCCCCAAAACAGCTTCCTAACCCTCCCCCTCTGCCTTATTGGGGGCCATATTGGGTACTGGCAGCTGTCTGCCAGTACCCAGTTTGCAAATAAAATGGTTTTTTTTATTTCATTTTTCTGTAGTGTAGCTTCCCCCCCCCCCCAAGACCAATCCCCCACCCGCTCCCAGATCACTTAGATTTCCAAGTACTAAATATTTTGCACCCCTTTCTCCCACTTATAAAAACATTTTTTTCTGTAGTGTAGCGGTTCCCACCCGCTCCCTCCCCGTGCACGCGCCCGCCCGCCTCCTCTCGTGCACATGCGTGCGCCCCCGGTGATCCCGTCCCCGATCCCGCCCCTCTCTCTGACAAGGACTGCATCAATGGCCGCCCACCCGCCTCCCACTTCAGCTCCCACCCACCAACAAATGTGGCCATCGATGCCCGGTGCAGAGAGGGCCACAGAGTGGCTCTCTCTGCACCGGAGGGGTAAAATTTATTATTGCAGAATGCCTCGATATCGAGGCATCCTGCAATAACCGGAAAGCAGCTGGAAGCGATCAGGATCGCTTCCAGCTGCTTTCCAAACCGAGGACGTACGCCATACGTCATCAGGCGTTAACTGTATTTTTTCTGAGGACGTATGGCGTACGTCATCGGTCATTAAGGGGTTAAAAAAAAAAACTAGAAATTTGACTGTGAAATAATAGCAGTCAGTTTCCTTCACACGTCTGCGTTTCAGGGCCTGCCAGGGCACACTGTCAGACCAGTGCAACTCATATCTGGTGTAACAGTAGTGTACATTAAAAAAAAACTAGAAATTTGACTGTGAAATAATAGCAGTCAGTTTCCTTCACGTGTGTGCGTTTCAGGGCCTGCCAGGGCACAGTGTCACACCAGTGCAACTCATATCTGGTGTAACAGTAGTGTACATTAAAAAAAAAAACTAGAAATTTGACTGTGAAATAATAGCAGTCAGTTTCCTTCACACGTGTGCGTTTCAGGGCCTGCCAGGGCACAGTGTCACACCAGTGCAACTCATATCTGGTGTAACAGTAGTGTACATTAAAAAAAAAAAAAATAGAAATTTGACTGTGAAATAATAGCAGTCAGTTTCCTTTACACGTGTGCGTTTCAGGGCCTGCCAGGGCACAGTGTCACACCAGTGCAACTCATATCTGGTGTAACAATAGTGTACATTTAAAAAAAACAACACTTTTTTGACTGTGAAATAATATCAGTCAGTTTCCTTCACACATGTGCGTTTCAGGGCCTGCCAGGGCACAGTGTCACACCAGTGCAACTCATATCTGGTGTAACAGTAGTGTACATTAAAAAAAAAAATAGAAATTTGACTGTGAAATAATAGCTGTCAGTTTCCTTCACACGTGTGCGTTTCAGGGCCTGCCAGGGCACAGTGTCACACCAGTGCAACTCATATCTGGTGTAACAGTAGTGTACATTAAAAAAAATAGAAATTTGACTGTGAAATAATAGCAGTCAGTTTCCTTCACACGTGTGCGTTTCAGGGCCTGCCAGGGCACAGTGTCACACCAATGCAACTCATATCTGGTGTAACAGTAGTGTACATTAAAGAAAAAATAGAAATTTGACTGTGAAATAATAGCAGTCAGTTTCCTTCACTCGTGTGCGTTTCAGGGCCTGCCAGGGCACAGTGTCACACCAGTGCAACTCATATCTGGTGTACCAGTAGTGTACATTAGAAAAAAAACTAGAAATTTGACTGTGAAATAATAGCAGTCAGTTTCCTTGACGCGTGTGCGTTTCAGGGCCTGCCAGGGCACAGTGTCACACCAGTGCAACTCTCTGCACCGGAGGTGTAAAATTTGTTATTGCAGGATACCTCGATATTGAGGCATCCTGCAATAACCGGAAAGCAGCTGGAAGCGATCAGGATCGCTTCCAGCTGCTTTCCAAACCGAGGACGTACGCTATACGTCATCAGGCGTTAACTGTTTTTTCTGAGGACGTATGGCGTACGTCATCGGTCATTAAGGGGTTAAAAAAAACTAGAAATTTGACTGTGAAATAATAGCAGTCAGTTTCCTTTACACGTGTGCGTTTCAGGGCCTGCCAGGGCACAGTGTCACACCAGTGCAACTCATATCTGGTGTAACAATAGTGTACATTTAAAAAAACAAAACACTTTTTTGACTGTGAAATAATAGCAGTCAGTTTCCTTCACACGTGTGCGTTTCAGGGCCTGCCAGGGCACAGTGTCACACCAGTGCAACTCATATCTGGTGTAACAGTAGTGTACATTAAAGAAAAAATAGAAATTTGACTGTGAAATAATAGCAGTCAGTTTCCTTCACACGTGTGCGTTTCAGGGCCTGCCAGGGCACAGTGTCACACCAGTGCAACTCATATCTGGTGTAACAGTGGTGTACATTAAAAAAAAAACCACTTTTTTGACTGTGAAATAATAGCAGTCAGTTTCCTTCACACGTGTGCGTTTCAGGGCCTGCCAGGGCACAGTGTCACACCAGTGCAACTCATATCTGGTGTACCAGTAGTGTACATTAGAAAAAAAACTAGAAATTTGACTGTGAAATAATAGCAGTCAGTTTCCTTCACATGTGTGCGTTTCAGGGCCTGCGAGGGCACAGTTTCACACCAGTGCAACTCATATCTGGTGTAACAGTAGTGTACATTAAAAAATTTTTTTAAATTTGACTGTAAAATAATAGTAGTCAGTTTCCTTCACGCGTGTGCGTTTCAGGGCCTGCCAGGGCACAGTGTCACACCAGTGCAACTCATATCTGGTGTAACAGTAGTGTACATTTAAAAAAAAAAATACAATTTTGACTGTAATAGATTGAATAGCAGTTAGTTGTCTGCAAGCATGTGTGTCAGGCCTACAGCGTCTACTCTGCCAACGTCTGCCAGTGCACAGTGCCACTCATATCTGTTGTCACAGTAGCTTGCACGCATAGTACCACTAATCGAAAAAACGTGACAGGCAGAGGCAGGCCACCCGCAGGGGCCGTCGTGGTCGTGGTGCTGTGATTCCCTTTGGCCCTAGAATAATGCCCAGTGTTCAGAGGCCACTTACCCTGAAGTCGAAAAGTTCTGAGGACATAGTTGACTGGCTAACACAGGACACCCAATCTTCTACAGCTTCCGCTCGGAACCTTGACGCACCATCTTCCTCCAGCTTAGCTTCGGGCACCTCTCAAGTTACCACTCGCCCGCCTGCCGCTACCACCAACATTAGCACCACAGCCGCTTCACTTGATCTTTCAGAGGAGTTATTTACACATCAGTTGGAAGAAATGAGTGATGCGCAACCATTATTGCCAGAGGATGTAGATAACAGGGATATGTCTCAGTCAGACAGCATTACACATATGGACGTACGGTGTGATGATGATGATGTTGTACCTGCTGCTGCTTCCTTTGCTGAGTTGTCAAAGAGGAGGAGGAGACGAGTTGGAAGCAGGGGGAGGTCGTCGCAAGGAGCCAGTGGCACAGTCAGACAGCATGCATCGGCACCCGGGGTCAGCCAGACAGCACGCCAATGAAAGCATTCTGTTGCCACCACCAGAATGCCGTCATTGCAGAGCTCAGGTCCAACCTTGTGCAAATGGGTAGTTTGTGGTTGTGTAAATGGACTGTTTGCGGTTGTTTGCGGTGCGTTAAACGGGGAGTTTGGTCTGTCATTGTGAAGCGGGCGTAACCCTTATACTACCTGATCGATACAACATCATACCTGATGTTTTAAAGCACGTTATTCCAAACAATTTAGGAATGTTAGGTGATTTATGCCCTTTATGGATTAAAACCAGACTCTGCATCAACTATGTCATTTTCCATGGGAGTTTTGCCATGGATCCCCCTCCGGCATGCCACAGTCCAGGTGTTAGTCCCCTTGAAACAACTTTTTCATCACTATTGTGGTTTTAAAATTCGCCTGCCTATTGAAGTCTATGGCGGTTCGCCTGGTTCCCCGGTTTGCGAACATTTGCGGAAGTTCGCGTTCGAACATTAAATTTTAGGTTCGCGACATCACTACTGGACATGAACATTGGAACTTGAAGGTGAATAACACATAGTTTTGTTAACTGTGGAACACGGAAGAAATCAGACTCGTTCAGCTATTTTCAAAACCATATTTCTTATTTGTGAAAGTGCAACACACTAATGATCCGGATTTGCACAGATCTTAGTGTGATGCATTTTCACAAGAAAAAATTTGGCTCCGGAAAGAGCCACAATCGGCTGCCTTCTTCTGTACTTGGCAGCTAACAAAACTGCCGAATGCACATTCCTGCATGTAATCATATTTGGATTAAAGAGTGTTCTAGTAGACAGGGTACAGTTAAAGAGACATTAAATACAAAATGTAATTTTCAAAAATATTTTTGCATGCAAATAAAATATTGCGGTGTACTTTCATTATTTATCTTTACTTAAACATTTAAAATATATTTTCCGTGATAGAAGATTAAGTCAAAGCTGTTTATTTTGATTTTTAGTCTTGAGTGCATGTCTGTACACAGCTGGTCTGGCGAACAGAAGCTCACTGGCTGTTAAGAAAGATGCTCACAGTTCCATTGGAGGATGGTGACACACCCCACAAGACTAAAAAACGTAGCATATTGAACAAAACAAACGCAGTGTGATTTAATTTTGGATGTATGTATTTATTTATTGTGGACTGCAGTGATTATTGACAAATGGAGATCTGATACATAGCTTTGTGGCACGTTAGCACTGTAAGAAATGGCTGATTGTTTGTAGTCCCAGGACACTTGCAGAAAGGAGGAGGCATTTGAGTGCTTAGGTATACCTGTGGTAATGAAAGCTGATAAAAATCCCTATTTTACCTTTCCCTTCAGTAGTAAATGGATGTTGATTGTGCCAACATTATTGATTATATGAATATGGCTGGTTCAGCACACTGTCTGCCCTGACCATTCTTGTGTTTTTAATTTTGGAACAGAGATATACATGATGAAGTATGGGAATCAGAATGATATAGGTCTCTCTTAGTAAAACACTGTTTCTTTCTTTCCAGTATTTCTGGATGTGTAGGAGAGACAAACACAATATAATATAGTGCTGCATTGCATTGTAATGCCTCACTTTTGTTTACCTGTGCCATGTTAGTTTTTTGTTTACCTTTTTCCCTTTCATGGCTTTAAATTTCTATGCTCCTACAAGCGGTGGAGGAATTTACATGTTTATTAAACCTGACCTTAAACCTACAATAAAGGAAGATATTTATGATGTTACAGGTGATAATGTAGAGAGACTCTGTGGGTTGAAATGAATCCTAAGAAAGATTACTAGGAACATGCTACAAGCCCCCCAACATTAGTGACATGGAGGAAACTCAACAACTAATGCAATTAGGTAAGGCTGCTAATAATACCAGTGCTGTAATTATGGGAGATTTTAACTACCCTGACATAAACTGGGCCAAAAAAACTAGTAATTCAGCTAAGGGAGGTAGCTTTTTAAATGTTCTCAGGGGTAGCTTCATGTCACATTTAGTAGAGGAGCCAACTAGGAGTAACGCTATATTGGATTTAGTGCTATCAAACAGTACAGATATGGGCCTCTAGTTATGAAGGTCTGGTGGACCTGATCCGACACTGCGGATCAGGTCCGTCAGACCTCGCTGAATACGGCAAGCAATACGCTCGCCATATTCAGCATTGCACCAGCAGCTCACAAGAGCTGCTGGTGCAACACCGCCCCCTGCAGACTCACGGCCAATAGGCCGCCAGCAGGGGGAGTCAATAAACCCAATCGTACTTGATCGGGTTGTATTGTGGCGATGTCTGTCCGCCTGCTCAGAGCAGGCGGACAGGTTATGGAGCAGTGGTCTTTGTGACCGCTGCTTCATAACTGCTGTTTCTGGTGGGCTTGCAGGCTCGCCAGAAACACGGGGTATCAAGCTCCCTATGGAGCTTGATAGATAGGCCCCATAATATCAAACATAGAAGTCAAAGAACATTTGGGTAGCAGTGATCATAACATGGTCACATTTCAAATCACTTTCCATAAACTGTGTTATAAGGGTTAAACCAGGACTTAATTAACAACATAAAACAGAGAGTAGAAACCTAAAATACAGGATTCTAAAAGTCTAGGCAAAAAAAGCACAACTGTATGTAGAAAAATGAAGAAAATACAACAGATTCTTAAAGTACAAAATAGTTTAATAAAATTACATCACATACATCCAAACTACCAAACATACAAATCACATCCATACAGAAGATCTCCCGGTTGCATAAATTGTAACAAATTGGCCGTGAGGGAGACTGGTGCACCAGTATGCAATGGTAAATGAATGTTCGTAACAATAGTGCATATATCAATTGCATATATTTGTAATCCAAAGATGTAGTACGTGTCCCCAAAGTACACAAGCCAGGTGAGTATAGTCTATACCCCTATGTATATAGTAGAGTGTGATTACGTTAGAGCGTTTGTAAACAAGAAGAGCTAGGCTCCGCCGCGTCTTTTTCACAGGTACACCAAAAAGTAATGGAGAATGGTGTTATGAATAACAGTTCACTTCGATACCTGTCTTTTTCACGCGGTTGCTCTTCCCTCAGCGGTTGCTCCCATAACGTAATGTCTTCTGGGGTAGACTTGGGGTAGACCACAAGCAGGCCAGGGATCCTCTGGAAAGGTGCTGCAAACCGACGAGTCTTAGAGCTCGTTTCACTCCTTTCTTTGAAGCAGCATGGAGCTTCTTCTGGGTGCTGACGTCAAGTCAGTAGCTAAGCTGATTTATAGGAATTTGGCCGCATAAGGGGTTGTTTGAAAAAAGGTATTCCGTATGGACAATTTCTGCGGCTTCGCAGAATATGTTCTGATGATAAAACCTTTAAAATACAAGCAAAAGAGATGGCGGCCCGATTCCACGACAGAGGCTATTCTAAATGATGTGTTAAGAGAGCTTTTTTTAGAGCCTCCCAACACCAAAGAAATGACCTGTTATACAAAAGAAAAAATATGGATGATAAAACTGAAGAAAATAAGATCAGGTTTATTACAAAATGCAATGCCCATTGGAGCAAAGTAAAAGACACCCTAAATAGAAATTGGCATCTATTAACTAATGATACAACACTGCATCAACATGTAGGTGACTATCCCCAAATGACCGCAAGGCGATGTAGTAATTTAAAAGACATTCTGGTTAAAAGTGAATTTAACAAAGTCCCAACATACAATTGGTTGGAACAAAATGCACAGAAAATTGTAGGCAGTACACCATGTGGCCACTGTGTCTGCTGTCAATATATGCAGAGACGCAAAACTTTTGATACGAATACAGGGCATACATATAAAATTAACTCTTTCATTAACTGTTCCACAAAAGGAGTTATCTATCTACTCTATTGCTCCTGTAAAAGTTTTTACGTTGGTAAAACCTTTAGAGAACTCCGTTCTCGAATTTCAGAACATAGGGACGATATTAAAGACTGCAATATTGACAGCCCAGTAGCAAGACATTATGCGCAATTTCATAACTCAAAAACCGATGACTTGTATTTCATCGGAATTGAATCTGTAAAACTCAGCATGCGTGGCGGGGATATTGATAATATCCTGCTACGTAAAGAAACAAAATGGATATATAAACTTAACACCTTAGTACCTTATGGTCTAAATGAAAAACTAGAGTTTGCTTCATTTTTAGGCTAATCCTCTGCCGATGAATGCACATCTCTTTTGTAATAATGTGGTCAGGTATAATATCAAAATTATGTATCTCAATTTGAATAAATGTAATTTATATCAAGTAACTTAAACAAATATATATATAGTATTAAAGTAATAAATTAGTTGTAAGTAAATCCGTTTAGTGTATCGAATGGAAGCATGAGTGTGTGAGTGTTAATCTAAAATGTATCCCTTTAAATAATCTTTTGCTGTTCTGGCCTATAAGTGAATATATTGTTGCGATAAGTATCAAAGTCGGCACTTTAGCCGTTTTTGAGTGACAGACTTCTCCGCTAATGGCAACAAACCCTTATGCGGCCAAATTCCTATAAATCAGCTTAGCTACTGACGTGACGTCAGCACCCGGAAGAAGCTCCATGCTGCTTCAAAGAAAGGAGTGAAACGAGCTCTAAGACTCGTCGGTTTGCAGCACCTTTCCAGAGGATCCCTGGCCTGCTTGTGGTCTACCCCAAGTCTACCCCAGAAGACATTACGTTATGGGAGCAACCGCTGAGGGAAGATCAACCGCGTGAAAAAGACAGGTATCGAAGTGAACTGTTATTCATAACACCCTTCTCCATTACTTTTTGGTGTACCTGTGAAAAAGACGCGGCGGAGCCTAGCTCTTCTTGTTTACAAACGCTCTAACGTAATCACACTCTACTATATACATAGGGGTATAGACTATACTCACCTGGCTTGTGTACTTTGGGGACACGTACTACATCTTTGGATTACAAATATATGCAATTGATATATGCATTATTGTTACGAACATTCATTTATTGTTGCATACTGGTGCACCAGTCTCCCTCACGGCCAATTTGTTACAATTTATGCAACCGGGAGATCTTCTGTATGGATGTGATTTGTATGTTTGGTAGTTTGGATGTACGTGATGTAATTTTATTAAACTATTTTGTACTTTAAGAATCTGTTGTATTTTCTTCATTTTTCTACATACAGTTTTGCTTTTTTTGCCTAGACTTTTAGAATCCTGTATTTTAGGTTTCTACTCTCTGTTTTATGTTGTTAATTATTTATCTATCTAGGATGCACCTGTATATCTTGTATGATTAATTAGAGTGCTACTTACCTCACTTGTGTTGTTTTTTATAAACCAGGACTTAATTTAACCCCTTAAGGACACGGCCATTTTTCAATTTCTTTCCCTGAAGGACCAGGGCTATTTTTAAATTTCTGCGGTGTTTGTGTTTAGCTGTAATTTTCCTCTTACTCATTTACTGTACCCATACATATTATATACCGTTTTTCTCGCCATTAAATGGACTTTCTAAATATACCATTATTTTCATCATATCTTATCATTTACTTTAAAAAAATTATAAAATATTAGGAAAAAATGGGAAAAAAAACACTTTTTCTAACTTTGACCCCCACAATCTGTTACACATCTACAACCACCAAAAAACACCCATGCTAAATAGTTTCTAAATTTTGTCCTGAGTTTAGAAATACCCAATGTTTACATGTTCTTTGTTTTTTTTTTGCAAGTTATAGGGCCATAAATACAAGTAGCACTTTGCTATTTCCAAACCATTTTTTTTCAAAATTAGCGCTAGTTACATTGGGACACTGATATCTGTCAGGAATCCCTGATTAACCCTTGACATGTATATATTTTTTTTTAGAAGACATCCCAAAGTATTGATCTAGGTCCATTTTGGTATATTTCATGCCACCATTTCACCACCAAATGCAATCAAATAAAAAAAAATGTTCACTTTTTCCCAAATATTTTCACAAACTTTAGGTTTCTCACTGAAATTATTTACAAACAACTTGTGCAATTATGGCATAAATGGTTGTAAATGCTTCTCTGGGATCCCCTTTGTTCAAAAATAGCAGAAATATATGACTTTGGCGTTGCTTTTTGTTAATTAGAAGGCCGCTAAATGCCACTGCGCATCACACGTGTATTATGCCCAGCAGTGAAGGGGTTAATTAGGGAGCATGTAGGGAGCATCTAGGGTTAATTTTAGCTTTAGTGTAGTGTAGTAGACAACCCCAAGTATTGATCTAGGCCCATCTTGGTATATTTCATGCTACCATTTCACCGCTAAATGCGATCAAATTAAAAAAAAACTTAAAATTTTTCACAATTTTAGGTTTCTCACTGAAATTATTTACAAACAACTTTTGCAAGTATGGCATAAATGATTGTAAATGCTTCTCTGGGATCCCCTTTGTTCAGAAATAGCAGACATATATGGCTTTGGCGTTGCTTTTTGGTAATTATAAGGCCGCTAAATGCCGCTGCGCACCACACGTGTATTATGCCCAGCAGTGCAGGGGTTAATTAGGTCATTTGTAGGGAGCTTGCAGGGTTAATTTTAGCTTTAGCGTAGAGATCAGCCTCCCACCTGACACATCACACCCCAGGATCCCTCCCAAATAGCTCTCTTCCCTCCCCCATCCCACAATTGTCCCCGCCATCTTAAGTACTGGCAGAAAGTCTGCCAGTACTAAAATAAAAGGTATATTTAAAATTTAAAAAAAAATTGTAAAGCATATTTACATATGCAGCTGTGTAGGATCCCCCCTTAGCCCCCAACCTCCCTGATCCCCCCCCCAAACAGCTCTCTAACCCTCCACCTCTACCTTACTGGGAGCCATCTTGGGTACTGGCAGCTGTCTGCCAGTTCCCTGCTTGCAAATACAAATGGGGTTTTTTTAGGTTTTTTTAATTTTTTTTCCATTTTTTCTGTAGTGTAGCTTCCCCCCCCCACAGACAAATCCCCCACCCGCTCCCAGATCCCTTAGATTTATTTTTGTTGGGGATTGTATCCCCCCTTACTGCCAGTCTTATATAATTATTTTGCTGTAGTGTAGCGGTTCCCACCCGCTCCCTCCCCGTGCACGCGCCCACCCGCCGGCCCCCGTGCACGCGCACGCTCCCGTGCACGCGCCCAACAACCCCGCCCCCGATCCCGCCCCCGATCCCGCCCCCCTCTCTCTTCAAATTGTCACCGATGGCCGCCCACCCGCCTCCCACGGTCAGCTCCCACCCACCAACGATTGCGGCCATCGATGCCGGTGCAGAGAGGGCCACAGAGTGGCTCTCTCTGCATCGGATGGGGGGAAAATGTTATTGCAGGATGCCTCGATATCGAGGCATCACTGCAATAACCGTAAAGCGGCTGGAAGCGATCAGGATCGCTTCCAGCCGCTTTAATCCCCAAAGTCGTACAGGGTACGTCGCTGGTCTTTAAAGACCAGGTTGTGTGCGACGTACCCTGTACGACTCGTGTCGTTAAGGGGTTAAAGAAAGCAAAATTCAATGATTTAAGGAAATCATTAAATAACATAAATTGGGACAAAGGTATTTACTAATAAAAATACAGAGGATAAATAGATAACATTTAAAACTTTGTTAAAAATAATATTAATATCAACACATACCACATGCTTATAAAAGTAAAATAAATAAATCCAAGCCAATGTGGTTAAATAAAACTGTGTTAAAAGAAATTAGGAAAAAACGTCAGGCATTTAAAATATTCAAAGAAAATAGTACAGACCAAATATATAAGGAATGTAACAAAAGCATGTAAAAAGCAATACAATTAGCCAAAAATGAAATTGAAAGATTAATTGCAAAGGATTCTAATTCACACCCTAAAAGGTTTTTTAAATGACCAGTCAACAAAGCACATAACCAAAACCAAAATAAATGTACAATTGTATAGCTGATTAAATGCATCATGTATATGGGTACTCAAATGAAAAACTATCGGCTAGATTACGAGTTGTGCGTTAGGTTAAAAAAGCAGCGTTAAGAGGTCCTAACGCTGCTTTTTAATGCCCACTGGTATTACGAGTCTTGCAGGTACAGGTGTACTGCTCACTTTTTTGGCCAGACTTGTAAATACCGCAAATACATTTACGTAAATTGCGTATCCTCTTTTTTCAATGGGACTTGCATAGCGCCTTTATTACGAGTCTGACAAAAAGTGAGCGGTAGACCCTCTCCTGTCAAGACTGGTACCGCATATTAAAGTCAGTAGTTAAGAGTTTTACACTACAACGCCGTAGCATAAAACTCTTAACTAAAGTGCTAAAAAGTACACTAACACCCATAAACTACCTATTAACCCCTAAACTGAGGCCCCCCACATCGTAAACACTAAAATAAATGTTTTAACCCCTAATCTGCCAAACCGGACATCGCCGCCACTATAATAAATATATTAACCCCTAAACCGCCGCACTCTCGCATTGCAAACACTAGTTAAATATTATTAACCCCTAATCTGCCATCCCTAACATCGCTGACACCTACCTACATTAATTAACCCCTAATCTGCCGCCCCCAACGTCGCTGCCACTATATTAAAGTTATTAACCCCTAAATCTAAGTCTAACCCTAACACCCCCTAACTTAAATATAATTTAAATAAATCTAAATAAATATAACTATCATTAACTAAATTATTCCCATTTAAAACTAAATACCTGTAAAATAAACACTAAGCTTGCTACAATATAACTAATAGTTACATTGTAGCTATCTTAGGGTTTATTTTTATTTTACAGGCAAGTTTGTATTTATTTTAACTAGGTAGAATAGTTACTAAATAGTTATTAACTATTTAATATCTACCTAGTTAAAATAAAGACAAATTTACCTGTAAATAAAACCTAACCTAAATTAACTATAATTAAATTAATTCCCTAAATCAGCCAATAGGATTGAGCTTGCATTCTATTGGCTGATTGGAACAGCCAATAGAATGCCAGCTCAATCCTATTGGCTGATCGCATCAGCCAATAGGATTTTTTCTACCTTAATTCCGATTGGCTGATAGAATTCTATCAGCCAATCGGAATTGAAGGGACGCCATCTTGGATGACGTCATTTAAAGGAACCTTCATTCCAGAAGAGCCATCGGATGAAGAGGATGCTCCACATCGGATGTCTTGAAGATGGACCCGCTCCGCGCCGGATGGATGAAGATAGAAGATGCCGTCTGGCTGAAGACTTCTGCCCGTCTGGAGGACCACTTCGCCCGACTTGGATGAAGACTTCTCCCGGCTTCGTTGAGGACTTTGGCCCGGTTGGATGAAGACTTCTCCCAGTAACGTGATCTTCAAGGGTTTAGTGTTTTTAAGGGGGTATTGGGTGGGTTTTAGAGTAGGGTTGGTTGTGTGGGTGGTGGGTTTTAATGTTGGGGGGGATTTGTAATTTTTTTACAGGTAAAAGAGCTGATTACTTTGGGGCAATGCCCCGCAAAAGGCCCTTTTAAGGGCTATTTGTAATTTAGTGTAGGGTAGGGCTTTTTTTTATTTTGGGGGGCTTTTTTATTTTGTTAGGGGGATTAGATTAGGTGTAATTAGTTTAAAAATCTTGTAATTTGTTTATTATTTTCTGTAATTTAGTGGGGTTTTTTGTACTTTAGATAATTTAATTTAATTGTATTTAATTTATGGAAATAATTTAATTATAGTGTAGTGTTAGGTGTAATTGTAACTTAGGTTAGGTTTTATTTTACAGGTACTTTTGTATTTATTTTAGCTAGGTAGTTATTAAATAGTTAACTATTTAATAACTATTGTACCTAGTTAAAATAAATACAAACTTGCCTGTAAAATAAAAATAAACCCTAAGATAGATACAATGTAACTATTAGTTAAATTGTAGCTAAATAAAGGTTTAATTTATAGGTAAGTATTTAGTTTTAAATAGGAATAATTTAGTTAATGATAGCAATTTTTATTTTGATTTCTTTTAATTATATTTAAGTTAGGGGGTGTTAGGTTTAGGGTTAGACTTAGGTTTAGGGGTTAATAACTTTAAAATAGTGGCGGCGACGTTGGGGGTGGCAGATTAGGGGTTAATAATATTTAACTAATGTTTGCGAGGCGGAAGTGCGGTGGTTTAGGGGTTAATATGTTAATTATAGTAGCGGCGATGTTGGGGGCAGCAAATTAGGGGTTAAAAAGTGTAGGTAGGTTGCAGCAACATTGGGGGCGGCAGATTAGGGGTTCATAAGTATAATGTAGGTGGCGGCGGTGTCCGGAGTGGCAGATTAGGGGCTAATAATTATAATGTAGGTGTCGGTGATGTCGGGGGCGGCAGATTAGGGACTAATAAGTGTAAGATTAGGGGTGTTTAGACTCGGGGTTCATGTTAGGGTGTTAGGTGTAGACATAAAATGTATTTCCCCATAGGAATCAATGAGGCTGGGTTAAGGAGTTTTATGCTGCTTTTTTGCAGGTGTTAGACTTTTTTTCAGCTGGCTCTCCCCGTTGATTCCTATGGGGAAATCGTGCACGAGCACGTTACAGCAGCTCACCGCTAACATAAGCAGCGCTGGTATTGGAGTGCGGTAATGAGCAAAATTTTGCTCAACGCTCACTTCTTGTCTAGCTTGTAAAAACTCGTAATACCAGCGATGTCTGTAAGTGAGCGGTGAGCATAAACTGCTCGTTGGCACCGCACAGCCTCTAACGCAAAACTCGTAATCTAGGTGATTGAATGTAAAATTAAGAGAAAAGCTTGCTTTTATCCTTTCCGTATTAAAAATGGCTCTGTGGCTTGCCTGCCCACGTCTAGAGGAGGATGGGCTTACTATGACTGACAACTTCTTGCAGCCAATCGGATGTTAACTAATTTCCATAATTTTTTTCAAAGTGCTCATGCGGGAACTCAGGAGACCTACCGCTCTCATGCGTGTCACCCCCACTCGCGAATGCATGTGAAACACCCATCCCCCTTGTGAGCACCGTTACTTTTACAGGAATTCAGAGTAAGATATTGAACATAAGACACAGGGAGACCAAACGCCCTCCAATGTCTCCGCTCACAAGGTTTATAAATGAGCTGTACAGAGCATAATACATGTCAGATGAATAACAGAGCTTCAGGCATGTTTGTGGATCCCTATATAACCTGTATATTCTTTAAAGTTTTTTAAATTTATGGTATTCCCAGGGACAAATTTCTCTTTAGGAAAGGTAGGCAGTAGGATTCTTTTTTTTCTGGTTGATATCTGTCTAACAATAAACAAACTGCAAATAAAAGTTCCTGCTCTGAGAGGTTGACAGCCACACACACGCTCTGTATTCTTCTTCTCTAGCATGCAGGCGCTCTTATGCTTCTGTGGACAGTGCATAATCTTTTATGTGCACTGCTCCACCAAAGAAGTGCAGTCCCGCTGTGCCAGTGATGTTATGTGTGACGTCACCACTTCCGGTTTCGCATGGGCAGAGGCAGAAAAATGCATATACGTATATGCATTTTTCATTTGGCAACCTCACCCACGTGACACAGGAGGACGGGGAAATCTTAAAAAAAATTAAAAAATTATTGTGATTAAGAGATGCAACTTACACAGGTACAGCTCTACCTACTTTATTTTATATTGTGAACGCATTTATGATGGTATCCTATATTGTTGACTGGTCCTTTAAGCACATAAATGGCAAAACATCTAAGAAGGACATTAAAATGTGTGAAGGGTAGCATGATTAACAGTGACCGGGAGAAGGCGGAGGTACTAAACCAGTTCTTTTCTTAGTACACACAAGAGACACGGTACACACAAGAGAGGAACCAATGGGAGATACTTTGAAACAAACTAGAACATACAAGCCCATAACATTAACTGAGTTATCTCTAGAGGAGGAAAAAAACTGGATAATATTAAGGTAAATAAAACTCCAGGACAAGATGGAATACACCAAAGGGTTTTATGAGAATTTAGCACTGTTATAGCCAAACCTCTACTCTTAAATTTTCAAAACTCATTATCCTCAGGCATATAGTACCTCAGGACTGGTGTAAAGCTGATGTTTTACCACTTTTTAAAAAGGGAAGCAGGGCTGATCCAGGAAGCTATAGACCAGTTAGTCTGACATCAATAGTGGGAAAGATATTTGAAGTGATTAAATTGATGAGTATATTCGTGTAAACAAGTTTATGAGTTCAATTCAGCATGGTTTTATGAGATATAGGTCATGTCAAACTAATCTAATTAGATTCTAAGAGGAAGTAAGTAAAAATGTAGATAAAGTGTAATCAGTTTATGTAATATACTTGGATTTTGCAAAGGCGTTTGATACAGTTCCACGTGAGAGATTAATGTACAAAATTAAGAGAGAATAGCTGAAAATAGTAGCTCATGGATAAATAATTGGATAAAAGACAGGGATCAATGAGTAGTAGCAAACAGATCATACTCAGATTGAACAAAAGTAATCCGTGGAGTCCCCCAGGGATCAGTAATTTACCCTATTCTTTTTAATATTTTTGTTAATGACTTGGAGCAAGGATTAAATAGCAACATCTCTATTTTTACAGATGATACAAAGCTGTGTAAGGTCATAAGGTCAGTGCAGGATGAACTTGCTTTACAAGGGGAGCTACAAAAAAATCAAAAGAATGGGCAGGTAAATGGAAAATGAGATTTAATACCGGAAAGTGCAAGGTTCTACATTTTGGAAGTAAAAATACTAAGTCCCCCATCTAACAGTAAAACTCCCCACCCACTAAACCCCCTAAAATAAAAAAAAACTAAAACTAAATAAACCTAAACTACCCATTGCCCCTAAAGGGGCATTTGTATGGGAATTGCATGTATGGGCATTGTTCAAATCGGCCAATAGGATTTCAGTAGCTCTCATCCTATTGACTGATTTGAATTTGAAGAATCAAATCAGCCAATAGGAGTGCAAGGGACGTCACATTTAATCACGTACCTTAAATTCACTATTCAGTGTACGACGGTGATCGTACGAATAAGATCCTCCACGCTCCATGGTTCCGCGGTAGCTTGTCTTCAGTTCCAAGGTCCTGGATGAAGATAGAAGAGGTCCCCGCTTGAAAGAAGATGTCGGCCGCTTGGAAGAAGACTTCTCCGCTTCTCTGCTGGACTTCAGGAACGGTGAGTACGTATTTGGGAGGTTAGAGTTAGGCTTTTTTTATTTATTTTTTTAGATTAGTGTTTTAATGGCTACTCTTAAAAGAGCTGAATTCCCTTTTAAGGGCAGTAAAAGAGATAAATGGCCTTTTAAGGGCAATGCTCATACAAATGCCCCTATAGGGGCAATGGGTAGCTTCGGTTTTTTTAGTGTTAGGTTTTTTATTTTGGGGGGTTTGGTGGGTGGGGGGTTTTACTGTTGGGGGGACTTTTTTAAAATGCAAAAGAGCTGTTTAACTTAGGCCAATGCCCTACAAAAAGCCCTTTTAAGGGCTATTGGTAGTTTAGCATTAGATTAGGGGTGTTTTTATTTAGGGGGGGCTTTTTTATTTTCATAGGGATTAGGTTTCATTTAAGAGGTGTTAGGTTAGGAGGTTTAGTAATTTAATTAGTTATTTGCATTGTGTGGGTTTGGCGGTTTAGGGGTTAATAATTTTAATTGTATTATTGCATTGTGTGGGTTTGACGGTGTAGGGGTTAATCGTTTTAATAGGATTATTGCGTTGTGTGGGTTTGGCAGTTTAGCGGTTAATAGTTTTAATAAGATTGTTGCGTTGTGTGGGTTTGGCGGTTTGGGGTTAATAGATTTATAAGGTTTGTTGCAATGTGGGTTAATGGCGGATTAGGGGTTAATAGTTTTAATAGGGACTTTGTGATGTGGGTTAATGGCAGATTAGGGGTTAATAATTTTACTAGGTAGATTGGGATGTGGGTGAATGGCAGATTAGGGGTTAATACATTTATTAGGTAGATTGCAATGTATGTGAATGGCGGATTAGGGGTTAATAGTCTAATAAGGCATATTGCGTTGTGGGGGTGTTGTCAGTTTAGGGGTTAATACATTTATTATTAGTTCCAATGTGGGCTTGATGGCGGATATAGGGATTTTACATGTCCGGTTTATTTTTGGGAGCGGGTTGACTTTCACTGGCGACTCCAGAAATTTGTATTTACACTCATTTCTGAACATCTCAAGCATATCCGACTTACAGCAGTTTTTGTAATACCCCGATGTGCGAGGTGAAATTACGGGCGGGTTTCAGTGCTTGTGCTGAAGCCTGCACCGTATATATAATCTTGCCCCAAGAGAACAAAGTTTGATGATAAAAGTAAATATGAAAGTTGTTTAAAATTGCATGCCCTATCAGAATCATGAAAGTTTAATTTTAACTAGACTGTCCCTTTAAATTAAAACTGAAAAATTATCAGCTTCAGTTTCCAAGAGAGATTCATTACTCTCTATGGCCCAGATAATCAAACATTCTCTTGTTTGGAAAGAAATTATAGTTCAGACTCCACAGGGGCAGAACTCACTAAATTTTGTAAGAAAAAGGGAGGAACCTGGAAGCCCAAGAGAGACAAGAGATACCTTCCATAGGCCTAGATTTAGAGTTGGGCGGTAGCCGTGAAAACCAGTGTTAGAGGCTCCTAACGCTGGTTTTGGGCTACCGCCGGTATTTGGAGTCAGTCAGGAAAGGGTCTAACGCTCACTTTCCAGCCGCGACTTTTCCATACCGCAGATCCCCTTACGTCATTTGCGTATCCTATCTTTTCAATGGGATCTTTCTAACTCCGGTATTTAGAGTCGTGACTGAAGTGAGCGTTAGAAATCTAACGACAAAACTCCAGCCGCAGAAAAAAGTCAGTAGTTAAGAGCTTTCTGGGCTAACGCCGGTTTATAAAGCTCTTAACTACTGTGCTCTAAAGTAGACTAACACCCATAAACTACCTATGTACCCCTAAACCGAGGTCCCCCCACATCGCCGCCACTCGATTACATTTTTTTAACCCCTAATCTGCCGACTGCCACCTACGTTATACTTATGTACCCCTAATCTGCTGCCCCTAACACCGCCGACCCTATATTATATTTATTAACCCCTAACCTGCCCCCCACAATGTCGCCGCCAGCTACCTACAATAATTAACCCCTAATCTGCTGACCGCAAAGCACCGCCACCTATGTTATCCTTATGTACCCCTAATCTGCTGCCCCTAACACCGCCGACCCCTATATTATATTTATTAGCCCCTAATCTGCCCCCCTCAACGTCGCCTCCACCTGCCTACACTTATTAACCCCTAATCTGCTGAGCGGATCTCACCGCTACTATAATAAAGTTATTAACCCCTAATCCGCCTCACTCCCGCCTCAATAACCCTATAATAAATAGTATTAACCCCTAATCTGCCCTCCCTAACATCGCCGACAGCCAATCAGATTGAGCTCGCATTCTATTGGCTGATCGGAACAGCCAATAGAATGCGAGCTCAATCTGATTGGCTGATTGAATCAGCCAATCGGATTGAACTTGATTCTGATTGGCTGATTCCATCAGCCAATCAGAATTTTCCTACCTTAATTCCGATTGGCTGATAGAATCCTATCAGCCAATCGGATTTCGAGGGACGCTATCTTGGATGACGTCCCTTAAAGGAACCGTCATTCGTCGGGAAGTCGTCGGTGAAGATGGATGTTCCGCGTCGGCGGGATGAACATGGATCCGGAAGAAAGAAGATTGAAGATGCCGTTGATAGAAGACTTCAGCCGGATCATGGACCTCTTCAGCTCCCGCTTGGATGAAGACTTCAGCCGGATCATGGACATCTTCAGCCCCCCGCTTGGGCTTGGATCATGACATCGGAGGAGCTCTTCTGGATCGATCGGTGAACCTGGTATGGGGAAGATAAGGTAGGAAGATCTTCAGGGGCTTAGTGTTAGGTTTATTTAAGGGGGGTTTGGGTTAGATTAGGGGTATGTGGGTGGTGGGTTGTAATGTTGGGGGGGGGGGGTATTGTATGTTTTTTACAGGCAAAAGAGCTGAATTCTTTGGGGCATGCCCCGCAAAGGGCCCTGTTCAGGGCTGGTAAGGTAAAAGAGCTTTGAACTTTTTTAATTTAGAATAGGGTAGGGCATTTTTTTATTTTGGGGGGTCTTTGTTATTTTATTAGGGGGCTTAGAGTAGGTGTAATTAGTTTAAAATTGTTGTAATATTTTTCTGATGTTTGTAAATATTTTTTTTATTTTTTGTAACAGTTCTTTTTTATTTTTTGTACTTTAGTTAGTTTATTTCATTGTATTTATTTGTAGATATTGTATTTAATTAATTTATTGATAGTGTAGTGTTAGGTTTAATTGTAGGTAATTGTAGGTATTTTATTTAATTAATTTATTGATAGTGTAGTGTTAGGTTTAATTGTAACTTAGGTTAGGATTTATTTTACAGGTAATTTTATAATTATTTTAACTATTTTAGCTATTAAATAGTTCTTAACTATTTAATAGCTATTGTACCTGGTTAAAATAAATACAAAGTTACCTGTTAAATAAATATTAATCCTAAAATAGCTATAATATAATTATAATTTATATTGTAGCTATATTAGGGTTTATTTTACAGGTAAGTATTTAGCTTTAAATAGGAATAATTTATTTAATAAGAGTTAATTTATTTCGTTAGATTTAAATTATATTTAAATTAGGGGGGTGTTAGTGTTAGGGTTAGACTTAGCTTTAGGGGTTAATCCATTTATTACAGTAGCGGCGAGATTCGGTCGGCAGATTAGGGGTTAATAATTGAAGTTAGGTGTCGGCGATGTTAGGGAGGGCAGATTAGGGGTTAATACTATTTATTATAGGGTTATTGAGGCGGGAGTGAGGCGGATTAGGGGTTAATAACTTTATTATAGTAGCGCTCAGGTCCGGTCGGCAGATTAGGGGTTAATAAGTGTAGTTAGGTGGAGGCGACATTGGGGGCGGCAGATTAGGGGTTAATAAATATAATATAGGGGTCGGCGGTGTTAGGGGCAGCAGATTAGGGGTACATAGCTATAATGTAGGTGGCGGCAGTGTACGGAGCGGCAGATTAGGGGTTAATAATAATATGCAGGTGTCAGCGATAGCGGGGGCGGCAGAATAGGGGTTAATAAGTGTAAGGTTAGGGGTGTTTAGACTCGGGGTACATGTTAGAGTGTTAGGTGCAGACGTAGGAAGTGTTTCCCCATAGAAAACAATGGGGCTGCGTTAGGAGCTGAACGCGGCTTTTTTGCAGGTGTTAGTTTTTTTTTCAGCTCAAACAGCCCCATTGTTTTCTATGGGGGAATCGTGCACGAGCACGTTTTTGAAGCTGGCCGCTTCCGTAAGCACCGCTGGTATCTAGAGTTGCAGTGGCGTTAAATTATGCTCTACGCTCCCTTTTTGGAGCCTAACGCACTGAAAACCCAGCCATTCTGTGAACTCTAAATACCAGCGGTATTTAAAAGGTGAGTGGGAAAAAAAGCACAAGTAGCTAACGCACCCCTTTGGCCGCAGAACTCTAAATCTGGGCGATAGAAAGTAATGAAGTTCTCTAGGATACAAAATTTCACATGGGAGAGTGGTAGCTGGAGAATCGCTGGGGCTGATATAAAAGTTCATTTTGTATCAATTACAAAATAAACAGAAATGTTTTCACTACAATATAACTTAATTTTGTCCATAGTTTAGTATATATCACTTTTCTGTAAGTTATGAGTGTATTGTGAAACGTTACCTGCATACAGCTGCTAGAAAAACCAGACTGACAAGCTTGTTTAAAATGCTTACAAAATTTCACAAGACTTGTGAGGAGCTTCAGACATACCCTGGGAACTCCTCTTTTCAGCCTAGGGAACTGCCCTGTTTCTCCCACTCTCTGAAACTGTAATTTTTAGTTTACAATGGAGCAAATACAAAGTGCAATGTCATTTGTAAAAGATACATAGAAATATACAAAGGACTTAACCCTGTCCACCTGTGTTCGATAAATTGAGCCCAATGTATGAACTGAACCTAATTTGCTAAAGTAATACAGAAACTTACAAAACATAATCAGAATTTGTAAAATCACTGCTAGATCTAAATCAAAATGTATTAAAATATAAAAGAGAAAGCTCAAAGCTTAAATGCAATAGTACTGAAAGGACCCAATTTGAAATGCATAGTAATATAAAATACTAATCAGAAAGAGTAAGCGTAACAAATCTCCCTTATCATGCAATGCTATATTGTACTGGGCTTGTTTCTCCATCACATACATAAATGGAAGAGATCTTGCAGGGCTTCTGCCATTCTTCTTTTAAACATTTACTCAGTTTAGCCCCTGTGAAGTCTGAACTGCAACTTCTCTCCAAGCTGGAGAATCCTTTGAATATCAGGGCCTAAGTGTGAAAACTGCTTATGGACCTAACTGTATATACCTGACATGCAATGAAGCAAACATACTTCTGCCTTACTTTTACTGAAATAAAACAGAGTGTGCAAAAGATTGCCGTGCATCCTATTTTAATGTTTCTAGGTGCAGTTTAAAATAGTCTGGAAATGATCATACTTACAAACCATACATACTAGTTTAAGCTAGTGCTGATAAACTTTCCCGTTAAGATATAGAATACAATTTTAAACAACATTCTAATTTACTTCTACAGGGAGTGGAGAATTATTAGGCAAGTTGTATTTTTGAGGATTAATTTTATTATTGAACAACAACCATGTTCTCAATGAACCCAAAAAACTCATTAATATCAAAGCTGAATAGTTTTGGAAGTAGTTTTTAGTTTGTTTTTAGTTATAGCTATTTTAGGGGGATATCTGTGTGTGCAGGTGACTATTACTGTGCATAATTATTAGGCAACTTAGCAAAAAACAAATATATACCCATTTCAATTATTTATTTTTACCAGTGAAACCAATATAACATCTCAACATTCACAAATATACATTTCTGACATTCAAAAACAAAACAAAAACAAATCAGTGACCAATATAGCCACCTTTCTTTGCAAGGACACTCAAAAGCCTGCCATCCATGGATTCTGTCAGTGTTTTGATCTGTTCACCATCAACATTGCGTGCAGGAGCAACCATAGCCTCCCAGACACTGTTCAGAGAGGTGTACTGTTTTCCCTCCTTGTAAATCTCACATTTCATGATGGACCACAGGTTCTCAATGGGGTTCAGATCAGGTGAACAAGGAGGCCATGTCATTAGATTTTCTTCTTTTATACCCTTTCTTGCCAGCCACGCTGTGGAGTACTTGGACGCGTGTGAAGGAGCATTGTCCTGCATGAAAATCATGTTTTTCTTGAAGGATGCAGACTTATTCCTGTACCACTGCTTGAAGAAGGTGTCTTCCAGAAACTGGCAGTAGGACTGGGAGTTGAGCTTGACTCCATCCTCAACCCGAAAAGGCCCCACAAGCTCATCTTTGATGATACCAGCCCAAACCAGTACTCCACCTCCACCTTGCTGGCGTCTGAGTCGGACTGGAGCTCTCTGCCCTTTACCAATCCAGCCACGGGCCCATCCATCTGGCCCATCAAGACTCACTCTCATTTCATCAGTCCATAAAACCTTAGAAAAATCAGTCTTGAGATATTTCTTGGCCCAGTCTTGACGTTTCAGCTTGTGTGTCTTGTTCAGTGGTGGTCGTCTTTCAGCCTTTCTTACCTTGGCCATGTCTCTGAGTATTGCACACCTTGTGCTTTTGGGCACTCCAGTGATGTTGCAGCTCTGAAATATGGCCAAACTGGTGGCAAGTGGCATCTTGGCAGCTGCACGCTTGACTTTTCTCAGTTCATGGGCAGTTATTTTGCGCCTTGGTTTTTCCACACGCTTCTTGCGACCCTGTTGACTATTTTGAATGAAACGCTTGATTGTTCGATGATCACGCTTCAGAAGCTTTGCAATTTTAAGAGTGCTGCATCCCTCTGCAAGATATCTCACTATTTTTGACTTTTCTGAGCCTGTCAAGTCCTTTTTTTGACCCATTTTGCCAAAGGAAAGGAAGTTGCCTAATAATTATGCACACCTGATATAGGGTGTTGATGTCATTAGATAACACCCCTTCTCATTACAGAGATGCACATCACCTAATATGGTTAATTGGTAGTAGGCTTTCGAGCCTATACAGCTTGGAGTAAGACAACATGCATAAAGAGGATGATGTGGTCAAAATACTCATTTGCCTAATAATTCTGCACTCCCTGTATTATCTAATTTGCTGCATTCTTTAGGTATCCTTTGTTAAAGAAACAGCAATGCACATGGGTGAGCCAATCACATGAAGCATCTATGTGCAGCCACCAATCAGCAGCTACTGAGCCTATTTAGATATGCTTTTCAACAACACTAAGCAAATTAGATAATAGACGTACACTTTAAAGTGGTTTAAAATTGCATTCTCTTTCTAAATCATGAAAGCAAAAATTTAGATTTAATGTCCCTTTAATTGCAGCAGTCCCAAACCCAACATTTTTCTTTCTTGATTCAGATAGAGCATGTTATTTAAAGCAATTTTGTAATTTATGACATTTTCTTTGTTTTCTTGGTATCTTTTGTTGAATAGCAGGGACATGAGCTCAGGAGCGTGCAAATATTTAGAGCACTATATGAAAGAAGTTTTGCAAAATTCTTATCCATTTGCAAGAACACTAAATGGCAGCATTATTTCCAGCTATGTTGTACTCTAGACGCCTACCTAAGTATCTCGTCGACTAAGAATATCATGAGATCGAAGCAAAATTGCTAATAGAAGTAAAATGGAATCTTTTAAAATCATATGCTCTGTCTGAATCACAAAGGAAAAAAGAATAGGGTCTTATGTCACTTTAAGATCACTGCTACTATCTAGTGCTAGTACGTAGATTCATAATTGTAGCCCATATTCCAGAGCATACAACTAAGACCCATGATCAGTCATGATATATGCACTGCACAAAAAAAGAAACTTGAGGGAAAATGATACCAGATAGCAAAATCAGCACAAATATAGATTGTTCCCCTTTTGTGGTGTTTGCATTTGGCAAGGTGTTTTGTTTTGTTGCAACCAATAATTAGGTTTTGTATAGAAAATTAAATATTGTAAGTTTTCAGATTGCATATTGCCAGGCTTTTGTAGTTACCACAGTAGAAAATTAACTTGCTAGAACACACTATTTATCATGTCATATGCAAATATAAAAAAGTCAATGTATGATAATACAATAGCATTTGATTATTTCTTTGTCAAGTACAGATACTATTATACAAGTATAAATAACTGTTACAAATTTTTCTTCCCAACACCAAGATTACAAGTTGTGCGCTAAACCCGGTGCGTAAATAATGCAAAAAATGTAGTGGTATCACACTCTCCATAACGCTGCTATTCAGTGGCGTCACTAGAGGGGTGCGGGGGGTGCGGGCCGCACCAGGGTGACACCCTCCAGGGGGTGACACCACCAAAAAAAATTTTTTTTTTATTTTTTTTTTAATTTTATTGAAATTCGAAGAAATACAATGTAGAGATGCGTAGATATTTTTATTAGAGGGGCCAGCATTTGTGAACATTAGTGGGACTGGGGAAGTTGTAGACACTTTTTTTTGCCCCTTGAACCAGCGCTGCAGTTTCCACAAATAGTTTTCCTGGCTGCTTTTGCTTGTTTGTACTTTTCTCCTCCTCTGCCCAATTTCACTATGAATGTTGTGGGCATGCCATGGGGCTTGCAAAGTTGCGCTGTTAGCCTAAACCTGCCTGCCTATCTGTGCTCACTGCTCAGTGACGTGTGGAGCAGTGGAGTCACTCACTGCTGTGCTGTCTCTCTAAACGGGAACTGGGAAATCATGAGGGGGATGCTTGGCACCTGACCGACTGTTTTTGTGTGTGTGTGTGTCTGAGTGCTTTTGTGTGTGTGTCTGAGTTTTTCTGTGTGTGTGCCTGAGTGTTTTTGTGTGTGTGTGTGTGTGTCTAAGTGTTTGTGTGTGTACCTGAGTGTTTTTGTGTGTGTGTGTGTCTAAGTGTTTGTGTGTGTGCCTGAGTGTTTTTGTGTGTGTGTGTGTCTAAGTGTTTGTGTGTGTGCCTGAGTGTTTGTGTGTGTTTGTGTGTGTCAGAGTGTTTTTGTTTGTGTCTGAGTATGTTTCAAAGTGTGTCTGAGTGTATCAGAGTGTTTGTGTGTGTGTGCCTGTGTTTTTGTGTTTGTGTGTGTCTGCTTTCTGGGGGGGGGGTGACACCATAAGTTACTGCACCGGGTGACACCAACCCTAGTAACGCCACTGCTGCCATTACAAGTTGCACAAAAACCTTCTTGTGTTGTGCGGTATGGTGCGCACACAAAAGCCAAGGCCTGACTTGACTTGCTCGTGCACGTTTTCCCCATAGACATTAATAGAAAAAAAGTGTTAGAACAAACACCTGCGATTGCGGAATGGTAATCACTATATCGCATTCCCCATTGATGTCTATGGGGACAAGAAGATTATGTAAAAACCTAACACCCTAACATAAACCCCTTGTCTAAATACCCTTAATCCACCCCCCCCGACATTGCAGACACTAAATAAAGTTATTAACCTCTAAACTGCCTCCCCGACACTAAATAAACGTATTAACCCCTAAACTGCCACCCCCAACAGTAATGTCTCAGTTATATTTTTATTTTTCTTGGTAGGGTATCTAGTACTAATTAATATATATATATATATATATATATATATATATATATATATATATATATATATATATATATATAAAATAAAAAATACACTCAAGCCAGGCACTAACAAAATAAATGCCTTTACATAATCTGCCTAAAATGTGATTCCAAAATGCCATTAAGTGGACAGTAAAATTTACATAAAAAATAAGTCATGTAAAAGAATACATTAGGTATAGCATCATGTTATCTGTAAAAGCCACCAAATTGCATGAACATTATACAATTTAACCTCTAAGGTTCCATTATACTTACCTCCATGGCCGCCCATTGTTCCAATATTTTCATTTTCTTTTAAATTTTAGACAGTAGTCTGTGCAGCCAATCACAAACCATACTCCCCTCACTACTGACAGAATGGACAGCGTGCTCCCGACACCTCTACTATTCCATCTCTTACTTGAGTCATATAACGGTCATATAACGGAGACACTAGTGAACACGAGTATAATGTTAATAATAATTTTCAGATTCTAATGATGTGATGCTCTACTTAAAGGGACAGTCAACACTAAAATTGTTATTGTTTAAAAAGATAGACACCTTTTCTACCCAGTCCTCAGTTTTGCTCAAGCAACATTGTTTTATTAATATACTTTAAAACATTTAAACCTCTAAATTTCTGCCTGTTTCTAAGCCAATACAGACAGCCTCTTATCAGATACTTTTTTATTTGCTTTTCACAGCAGGAGGAATGCTAGTTCATGTGGTCCATATAGATAACATTGTTCTCACGCCCAATGAGTTATTTAACGTTATTTAAGATTTACAACAACACAGTAGTAATTACAAGACAATAGATAAGATAAATAGCCCTGAGATAAGGGGGCAGTCAGCAGAGACTTAGATACAAGAATGTGTTTCCATTGACTCCCTATACCATCTGCAGAATTGAAAATGTATAGGAAATTGTTCCTTTAGGTATATTTTTGTAGATCCTTGTTATCTTATCTATACACAATGAGACCAATACTTAGGGCCGACTGTTCAAAAAGTCTCCGCTCAAGGAAAGTCAGGGTCCCTCAATTAAGATACATACAAAGAGAGAATCGCTCTACCAGTAACGAACAACAGCCCAGTGGCTGGTTCTATGGCAAGGTACCACCTAGGAGCAGCCTCCCTCAATTAAGATACACTAGCTATAGCTTGAGAGATGTTTATCTCACTATGCAGTGTTCTGAATGTATTGGGTAGACTTTATAAGGTCTAAAAAAATTACAAATATTTTGTATGATTTTTCTTCAGAAACCTAGTTTGCTTCTGTAACCAAATTCACTTTGTTCTCTTGGTATCTTTTGTTGAAAAGCCTTTCTAGTTAGGCTCAGGAGCAGCAATGCTCTACTGAGTGCTAGCTGTGATTGGTGGCTACACACATATGTATTTTGTCATTGGCTCATCAGATGTGTTTAGCTAATTTGTAGCAGTACATTGCTGCTTTAGACCTGACTTGTTGTTTACAGGGATTAAACAGACATATGCAAAAATTACAGCATTTTGTTTAAAGAGACAGGAAACCCCAAAAATGTTATTCATGATTCAGATAGAATCATTTTAAACAACTTTCAATCTTACTTTTATTATCAAATATGCTTCATTCTATTGTTATCCTTTGCTAAAGGAACAACATTGCTCTACTGGCAGCTAGTTGAACACATCTAGTTAGCCAATCACAAAAGAGAAATGTCTTCAGGCACCAATCACCAGCTAACTCCCACTAGTGTAGGATATGTGTGTATTTATTTTCAACAATGAATACCAAGAGAACAAAGCACATTTGAAAATAGAAGTTATTTTAAAGTGTCTTAAAATTGCATAATCCATCTGATTCTTGTAAGTTTAATTTCTACTTTCCTATTCCTTTAAGCATTCATATTTCCCTTTAAGAATAGCATTAATAAAATTAACCTTGACATACAATAAACTCATGAGCATAACAGCTGCTTAGTGCAGTAAGCTACAAACACAACCCTGCAGTCAAAAAGTATGCAAAATATGCAAACACACAAGCCGGGATGTCATTATCAAACAGGATAAAAACTGCATAATAAAAATATATGAATTATTCAAATTTCAGTTTGTAAATAAATGCAACATATTATGTTTGTAAAAACTAAACAAAACACACAAATGTCACTGCACTGGAAAAAGCTTCAACATTACATACTTAGGACATATATTATCTTATGCAATATTAGAAATGGGTTGTATCGATGAATTCGGAAGTGTAAAATGCAGGACACTGTATTAAAATGTACTCGGCTTTTAATCTCTTTAAACAATTTGCTAAATATATTGATATATTGAAGATATAGGGGCCGATTTATCAATGTCTGTCTGCCATGATACGTTGCAGCGTATCATGTTGGACAGACATCGCTGAATGCCTACAGCATACGCTGTCGGCATTTAACATTGCACAAGCAGTTCCCCAGAACTGCTTGTGTAATGCCGCCCCCCTGCAGATTTGCGGCCAATTGGCTGCTAGCAGGGGGTGTCAATCAGCCCGATTGTATAGGATCAGGCGGATTGCAGACCGCAGCCTCAGAGGTTCATAACTGCTGGTTCCGGTGAGCAGATAATTCGGCCCAATAGTGATTAAGACAACATGTGATTAAGACAGCTGTAGCGTATCATGTCCGCCAGACATCGCTGAATGCGGACAGCATACGCTGTCCATACTCAGCATTGCACAAGCAGTTCTAGTAAACTGCTTGGGCAATACCACTCCCTGCAGATTTGCGGCCGCTAGCAGGGGTGTCAATCAGCCTGATCGTATACGATCTGGCGGATTGCTGTACGCAGCCTCAGAGGTGGGGAATGAGTTAAGGAGCAGCGGTCTATAGACTGCTGTTTCTTAACTCCTGTTTACAGCGAGGCTAAAGGCTTGCGCGGAAACAGGGTGAATTGGCCCAATTCGGCTAATAATAAATTGACCCCTAATTCTCTGTAGTCACATTCTATGTTTATAGGACAAGATACTAACAAATAAAATACTTAAGAACATTATTTAACACTATCTCTACATATATTTCACACGTGGGATAACAATAACACCCTTATGGTTTAACTACTACCTCAAAAAGCTGCAAGAATAAAACTGAAATATTTGTTTTTAAAGTTTCAACATTTACTCTATATTTTTTGTTACCATCCACTTGTTTTCAGTAAAGCTCCCTGGGTCAGCAAGTAGGGAAATGAAAGACAAAAACATAATTTATGTAAGAACTTACCTGATAAATTCATTTCTTTCATATTAGCAAGAGTCCATGAGCTAGTGACGTATGGGATATACATTCCTAACAGGAGGGGCAAAGTTTCCCAAACCTCAAAATGCCTACAAATACACCCCTCACCACACCCACAAATCAGTTTAACGAATAGCCAAGAAGTGGGGTGGTAAGAAAAAAGTGCGAAAGCATAAAAAATATGGAATTAGAATAATTGTGCTTTATACAAAAAAATCATAACCACCACAAAAAAGGGTGGGCCTCATGGACTCTTGCTAATATGAAAGAAATGAATTTATCAGGTAAGTTCTTACATAAATTATGTTTTCTTTCATGTAATTAGCAAGAGTCCATGAGCTAGTGACGTATGGGATAATGACTACCCAAGATGTGGATCTTTCCACGCAAGAGTCACTAGAGAGGGAGGGATAAAATAAAGACAGCCAATTCCGCTGAAAAATAATCCACACCCAAAATAAAGATTAAATGAAAAAAACTGAAATTATAAGCAGAAGATTCAAACTGAAACAGCTGCCTGAAGTACTTTTCTACCAAAAACAGCTTCAGAAGAAGAAAACACATCAAAATGGTAGAATTTAGTAAAAGTATGCAAAGAAGACCAAGTTGCTGCTTTGCAAATCTGATCAACCGAAGCATCATTCCTAAACGCCCAGGAAGTAGAAACTGACCTAGTAGAATGAGCTGTAATCCTTTGAGGCGGAGTTTTACCCGACTCGACATAAGCATGATGAATTAAAGATTTCAACCAAGATGCCAAAGAAATGGCAGAGGCCTTCTGACCTTTCCTAGAACCAGAAAAGATAACAAATAGACTAGAAGTCTTTCGGAAATTCTTAGTAGCTTCAACATAATATTTCAAAGCTCTAACTACATCCAAAGTATGCAATGATCTCTCCTTAGAATTCTTAGGATTAGGACACAATGAAGGAACCACAATTTCTCTACTAATGTTGTTAGAATTCACAACCTTAGGTAAAAATTTAAAAGAAGTTCGCAACACCGCCTTATCCTGATGAAAAATCAGAAAAGGAGACTCACAAGAAAGAGCAGATAATTCAGAAACTCGTCTGGCAGAAGAGATGGCCAAAAGGAACAAAACTTTCCAAGAAAGTAATTTGATGTCCAATGAATGCATAGGTTCAAACGGAGGAGCTTGAAGAGCCCCCAGAACCAAATTCAAACTCCAAGGAGGAGAAATTGACTTAATGACAGGTTTTATACGAACCAAAGCTTGTACAAAACAATGAATATCAGGAAGATTAGCAATCTTTCTGTGAAAAAGAACAGAAAGAGCAGAGATTTGTCCTTTCAAGGAACTTGCAGACAAACCTTTATCCAAACCATCCTGAAGAAACTGTAAAATTCTCGGAATTCTAAAAGAATGCCAGGAAAAATGATGAGAAAGACACCAAGAAATATAAGTCTTCCAGACTCTATAATATATCTCCCTAGATACAGATTTACGAGCCTGTAACATAGTATTAATGACAGAGTCAGAGAAACCTCTTTGACTAAGAATCAAGCGTTCAATCTCCATACCTTTAAATTTAAGGATTTGAGATCCTGATAGAAAAAAGGACCTTGCAACAAAAGGTCTGGTCTTAATGGAAGAGTCCACGGTTGGCAAGAGGCCATCCGGACAAGATCCGCATACCAAAACCTGTGAGGCCATGCTGGAGCTACCAGCAGAACAAACGAGCATTCCTTCAGAATCTTGGAGATTACTCTTGTAAGAAGAACTAGAGGCGGAAAGATATAGGCAGGTTGATACTTCCAAGGAAGTGACAATGCATCCACTGCTTCCGCTTGAGGATCCCTGGATCTGGACAGATACCTGGGAAGTTTCTTGTTTAGATGAGAGGCCATCAGATCTATTTCTGGAAGTCCCCACATTTGAACAATCTGAAGAAAAACCTCTGGGTGAAGAGACCATTCGCCCGGATGTAACGTTTGGCGGCTGAGATAATCCGCTTCCCAATTGTCTATACCTGGGATATGAACCGCAGAAACTAGACAGGAGCTGGATTCCACCCATACCAGAATTCGAGATACTTCCTTCATAGCCAGAGGACTGTGAGTCCCTCCTTGATGATTAATGTATGCCACAGCTGTGACATTGTCTGTCTGAAAACAAATGAACGATTCTCTCTTTAGAAGAGGCCATGACTGAAGAGCTCTGAAAATTGCACGGAGTTCCAAAATATTGATTGGTAATCTCACCTCCTGAGATTCCCAAACCCCTTGTGCTGTCAGAGACCCCCAAACAGCTCCCCAACCTGTCAGACTTGCATCTGTTGAAATTACAGTCCAGGTCGGAAGAACAAAAGAAGCCCCCTGAACTAAACGATGGTGATCTGTCCACCACCTCAGAGAGTGTCGTACAATCGGTGTTAAAGATATTAATTGAGATATCTTTGTGTAATTCCTGCACCACTGGTTCAGCATACAGAGCTGAAGAGGTCGCATGTGAAAACTAGCAAAGGGGATCGCGTCCGATGCTGCAGTCATAAGACCTAGAATTTCCATGCATAAAGCTACCGAAGGGAATGATCGTGACTGAAGGTTTCGACAAGCTGATATCAATTTTAGACGTCTCTTGTCCGTTAGTGACAGAGTCATGGACACTGAATCTATCTGGAAACCTAAAAAGGTTACCCTTGTCTGAGGAATCAATGAACTTTTTGGTAAATTGATCCTCCAACCATGATCTTGAAGAAACAATACAAGTCGATTTGTATGAGATTCTGCTAAATGTGAAGACTGAGCAAGTACCAAGATATCGTCCAAATAAGGAAATACCACAATACCCTGTTCTCTGATTACAGACAGAAGGGCACCGAGAACCTTTGTAAAAATTCTTGGAGCTGTAGCTAGGCCAAACGGCAGAGCCACAAACTGGTAATGCTTTTCTAGGAAAGAGAATCTCAGAAACTGAAAGTGATCTGGATGAATCGGAATATGCAGATATGCATCCTGTAAATCTATTGTGGACATATAATGCTCTTGCTGAACAAAAGGCAGGATAGTCCTTATAGTTACCATCTTGAATGTTGGTATCCTTACATAACGATTCAATATTTTTAGATCCAGAACTGGTCTGAAGGAATTCTCCTTCTTTGGTACAATGAAGAGATTTGAATAAAACGCCAGTCCCTGTTCCAGAACTGGAACTGGCATAATTACTCCAGCCAACTCTAGATCTGAAACACATTTCAGAAATGCTTGAGCCTTCGCTGGGTTTAATGGGACACGGGAAAGAAAAAATCTCTTTGCAGGAGGCCTTATCTTGAAGCCAATTCTGTACCCTTCTGAAACAATGTTCTGAATCCAAAGATTGTGAACGGAATTGATCCAAATTTCTTTGAAAAAACGTAATCTGCCCCCTACCAGCTGAGCTGGAATGAGGGCCACACCTTCATGTGGACTTGGGAGCTGGCTTTGGTTTTCTAAAAGGCTTGGATTTATTCCAGACTGGAGATGGTTTCCAAACTGATACCGCTCCTGAGGATGAAGGATCAGGCTTTTGTTCCTTGTTGTGACGAAAGGAACGAAAACGATTATTAGACCTAAATTTACCTTTAGATTTTTTATCCTGTGGTAAAAAAGTTCCTTTCTCTCCAGTAACAGTTGAGATAATAGAATCCAACTGAGAACCAAATAATTGATTACCCTGGAAAGAAAGGGAAAGCAGAGTAGACTTAGAAGACATATCAGCATTCCAAGTTTTAAGCCATAAAGCTCTTCTAGCTAAGATAGCTAGAGACATATACCTGACATTAACTCTAATGATATCAAAGATGGCATCACAAATAAAATTATTAGCATGTTGAAGAAGAATAATAATGCTATGAGAATTATGATCTGTTACTTGTTGCGCTAAAGCTTCTAACCAAAAAGTTGAAGCTGCAGCAACATCCGCTAAAGATATAGCAGGTCTAAGAAGATTACCTGAACACAAGTAAGCTTTTCTTAGAAAGGATTCAATTTTCCTATCTAAAGGATCCTTAAAGGAAGTACCATCTGCCGTAGGAATAGTAGTACGCTTAGCAAGAGTAGAGACAGCCCTATCAACCTTAGGGATTTTGTCCCAAAACTCTAATCTGTCAGATGGCACAGGATATAATTGCTTAAAACGTTTAGAAGGAGTAAAAGAATTACCCAAATTATTCCATTCCCTGGAAATTACTTCAGAAATAGCACCAGGGACAGGAAATACTTCTGGAATAACTACAGGAGATTTAAAAACCTTATCTAAACGTTTAGATTTAGTATCAGGAGGACTAGAATCCTCAATTTCTAATGCAATTAGGACTTCTTTGAGTAAAGAACGAATAAATTCCATTTTAAATAAATATGAAGATTTATCAGCATCAACCTCTGAGACAGAATCCTCTGAATCAGAAGAACCAATATCAGTATCAGAATGATGATGTTCATTTAAAAATTCATCTGAAAAATGAGAAGTTTTAAAAGACTTTTTACGTTAACTAGATGGAGGAATAACAGACATAGCCTTCTTAATGGATTTAGAAACAAAATCTCTTATGTTATCAGGAACACTCTGAATATTAGATGTTGATGGAACAGCAACAGGTAATGTAACAGTACTAAAGGAAATATTATCTGCATTAACAAGTTTGTCATGACAAACAGTACAAACAACAGCTGGAGGAACAGATACCAAAAGTTTACAGCAGATACACTTAGCTTTGGTAGCTCCAGCACCCGGCAGCGATTTTCCAGAAGTATCTTCTGACTCAGCTTCAACGTGGGACATCTTGCAATATGTAATAGAAAAAACAACATATAAAGCAAAATTGATCAAATTCCTTAAATGACAGTTTCAGGAATGGGAAAGAATGCCAGTGAATAAGCTTCTAGCAACCAGAAGCAAAAATCAATGAGACTTAAATAATGTGGAGACAAAAGTGACGCCCATATTTTTTCGCGCCAAAAAAGACGCCCACATTATTTGGCGCCTAAATGCTTTTGGCGCCAAAAATGACGCCACATCTGGAACGCCAACACTTTTGGCGCAAAAGAACGTCAAAAATGACGCAACTTCCGGCGACACGTATGACGCCGGAAACAGAAAATAATTTTTGCGCCAAAAAAGTCCGCGCCAAGAATGACGCAATAAAATGAAGCATTTTCAGCCCCCGCGAGCCTAACAGCCCACAGGGAAAGTCAAATTTTTAAGGTAAGAAAAAAATGAATTATTCATATGCATTATCCCAAATATGAAACTGACTGTCTGAAATAAGGAATGTTGAACATCCTGAGTCAAGGCAAATAAATGTTTGAATACATATATTTAGAACTTTATATAAAAAGTGCCCAACCATAGCTTAGAGTGTCACAGGAAATAAGACTTACTTACCCCAGGACACTCATCTACATGTAGTAGAAAGCCAAACCAGTACTGAAACGAGAATCAGTAGAGGAAATGGTATATATAAGAGTATATTGTCGATATGAAAAGGGAGGTAAGAGATGAATCTCTATGACCGATAACAGAGAACCTATGAAATAGACCCCGTAGAAGGAGATCACTGCATTCAAATAGGCAATACTCTCCTCACATCCCTCTGACATTCACTGCACGCTGAGAGGAAAACCGGGCTCCAACCTGCTGCGGAGCTCATATCAACGTAGAATCTAGCACAAACTTACTTCACCACCTCCATAGGAGGCAAAGTTTGTAAAACTGATTTGTGGGTGTGGTGAGGGGTGTATTTGTAGGCATTTTGACTTTTGGGAAACTTTGCCCCTCCTGGTAGGAATGTATATCCCATACGTCACTAGCTCATGGACTCTTGCTAATTACATGAAAGAAATGAAGTTTTTTATGCTTTAGGTCAGCGATGCACAACTTCCTAACAATTGGGTGTCAAAGGTCAATTTTTAGGAGCCTTAAAGGCCTTAAATCAATACCTCTATCGCCAGATATATATGTATGGCTATTAAACACACCAATTATAATATATTTCCCTTGTTACCAACTCACCAGAAGTCCACAAAGCTTACTTTAATAGTTTTACTTTTTCCTGGGGCCACAAAAACTCTGACACACATTCTTATTCTTACTTTATCCTAGAAAAACTAGTGCAGAGGGCCGCATGTGGCCCATGTGTTTCTATTTGCCCATCCCTATTTTAGATAGAGTCTGCAATTTTATGAAACTGATTTCAGTTTACTCCTATTATCTATAATCAAACTTACTCTGCTCTCATGGAATAATTTGTTAAAAGGCATACCAAGGTAGGCTATAAAGCAGCAAAGCACTACTGGAAACTAGCTGTTGCATGGTGGCTGCATATATGCCTCTTGCCATTGGCTTACCCGGTTTATTCAGTCACCTCCTAATAGTGCATTGCTGCTCTGGACTACATAGTTATATGCAAGAAACAGTGCAATAATAAAATGCTTTAGGACAATAGTACATTTTCTAATTGCTTTTATATGCCCCTTAAATTATGTGGTTTAACTTATTTCTGCCTCAGTTCCATATGAATAATATTTTTTCCTGTTTAGCAAGTAGTATGTTGTATTTTGAAGCAGTCTTGCAAATTGAAAGTAAAGGGCTTATTGAATATAGAGAGAATAGTATGAGAGTACCAAACTTGATCCATGAATAATATTAGACTGCCAGTATCCAGTTGTAATGTCACAGCACAAATATTGTATGACTGCTACACAGCCTGGTATTGTACTGATTTGGTGAAAAGGAGTGTGGTGAAAAAGAAGCAGTTAAGCATTCAATTCCAACAAAAAAACCCCAAAAAACCTGGTTTATTCGGCACAGGATTATCCAGTTAAAAAAAAAAAAAACCCGAGTAGTGTAGTACACTTTCAAATTCTCTCTTTTTGATCAAACAAAGAGCATTTTTAGTATTGTGTCCCTTTACCGTTTTGTCGTTAAAGAGACATTGTACACAAGATTTTTTTTGCCTAAATCTTTTGTAGATGATCCATTTATATAGCCCATCTGGTAGTGTTTTTATAACATTGTATACTTTTGCTTATTTTTTAAGAACATTGGGCTAATTTTCAGATTCCTAACTAAGCCCCACAGTGTCAGATGTATACGCGCGTTTACAGACTTCTGCTGGCTCCTGTTTATGTTAGCTGTCTTTTCATATGCAGGGAAGGGGGGGGTCTGCTCTTTTTGTTTACCCAGCCCCTTTCAGTGGGTGTCCCAGACTTCCTCATCAACAGTGCTAAACTTATGGTTAATAGCTAAGATAAGATATGTTACAGTGACCATACTACAGGTCACTATAAAGCATGCAATTGTGTATTGTGTCAGCCAATTAGTGTAAGTGGTTTTGGTTACATACAGCACATACCTCTGGGACTGAGAGGCTAGGGTGGAGTCAAGGAGAGGAGACTCTGTGGGTGGAGCTGTAATAGCATGAGGGTAGAGTCTGGGCAGAAGGGGCAGAGAGTCTGTTGTTGCTGTAGCTTAGAGTATCACATGGTCAAAGTGAAGCTGCATTAGTAATTTTCACACATCATGGACAGGAAATATTCAGCCTACTCACTTATGCTATAAGACTTATTTTAGATTAAATGCAGTATATAGAGAAATCCAAATGTTTCCCATCTTTAAAATGGATATTAACCCTTTGGGTGCTGAGCTATTTCACACAACTGTGCTAGAGCTAGAGAGAAAACGTTTTTTTTTTTCTGTGAGGTACCCACAGACATTATACGTCATTGTTTTCAGCAGGCCAAGCATTTTTAGAAAATAAATTTAAAGAAATAGCATAATATGGAAATTAATAAAAAATAAATTGTATATTATTTTCTATAAAATACATAGTAATCAACAGAACAGTTATTATATACCAAAAAAATACAACATGGAAACAAATATTTTATGGTCCCACTGCATCACTTCATCTTCCCAAAACACCATAATTAATATATTAATATATTTTCGTAACTTTGCGCCATCTTTCAATTTATATAGAAAATGAGTAGGTGCAAAATATCATATTAGAAAAAAATTAAAATGACACAAAATTCTGATTTCCTGGAGTGGTACCATAACTCATTGGGATAATGTATGCATGCTCCAACCCCTGTCTGAACTTATCCCCAGTCTGCCAAAAAGTCTAGTAAAAAAAAAAGAAAATCCCTCTTTCTAGTATTTCACAAAATATCATACAGTTATCCCATTTATTTTGATTATAAAAATGTTTTAATTTGGAGAAACATGAATCTATAAGCACTAAGAACAAGTGATCATTGTTACTATGAGAATAACTTGATAGTTATACTGATTTGAATTTTTTTTTTTTAAATAGTGGGAACTCACTCTTTCAAATGAGGGGTCTTATGATATATTGGTTCTGGTTGATCAAGTACATCTTCATACTGTTTGCCGCCATCTTGGAGTGTAGGTATTGATGCACTCTGTGATAGAAGCTGTGTGCATTCAGTAACGCTACCAGCTTTGTCACAGCAGCATTGTGCACTTTGGGTTAGCATTAGGGATGGGTGAATGTGTAAATTTCCGAATTCGAATGTTAGAACGAATGTTATTACCGAAATTCGAATTATAAACCCGAATGTTGATAAGAACGAATATTCTTAAAAATTCTATAATCGAATGCTGTTTACAGTTTTCGAATGTCACTTTCGAATTCAAATGTTTATAATTATACTGAATGACCACATTCGAAATTTCGAATTTAACATTCTATTTAACAAATACTATTCAGAAGTTCAATAGTTCATGTGGTAGGGAGGGAATCTAGTAAATTGATACATAATAGATACAAATATATCATTTCGAATGTTTCTATAAAGAATATTGCATAATTCGAATATTACATTTAAAGAAAGAATTAGAAATACTATTACAAACATATAAATTTGAATTTTTCGAATTTGAATATTGGATAATTCGAATATTACATTTAAAGAAAGCATTAGAAATACTATTACAAATATAAATTCAAATTTTTCGAAATGAATATTTTCAAATGTAATCGTAAAATTTGAAACCGAACATTCGAAAATCGAATGTTAGAATGTTATGTTAACATTAGAAATTCGATTCGAACGAACAAATGTGTTAAAATTTGTTTCATTTTTGAATGTTGCGAAACATTCGCCCATCCCTAGTTAACATGTGTGATACAGAGTGTGAGCTTAACATTGTGGCTGTATTTCTCTATATTATTTATGTTGTGTTATTTTTTAAGTTAACTTTTAAAATGTGTATAAAACCTACAAAAAGTTAAAATCCTTGTTTCGTATTGTGTGCTAACCCAAAGCACATGATACAGTTGTGAAAAAACATCAATGTCACTGACCTGTTGAATATTATTCACCTCTACTATCATGGCATCATCTAGAATAAAATAACCCACTGGTCAGAAGACCCTTATATTGTTGGGTTATTAATAATTTAGATGACTTTTGCTCTTCCCCATTTACAGGTGCACAGATAAATCAGGTTTTAATTAGGTTAACTGTAAAGTGAATAATTATTAGAAATTTAGATATAACCAGGAACTGCACATCCCAGAAAATGTCCATTTTACATGTCACTATATTTGTATTAATAAGTACAACAATTCGCTCCACATCCACCTGATGTTAGTTATGGGAATATTTGCTTGTTATGAGAAACACTCTTATTTTGCTGAAAAGCTACCTAAATGAAATAATATAATTGACATAACATTAAACACACCTTCTAAACTGAAGTTTTAATTATTAGAATTGCATAGAGTGGGTCAGGAGAGTATGTGTGTAATATCTTGGAGAGAAGTTTTGAATACTTTGTCGAAAAGCATAGATAAGCGCAGGTGCCGCAATGTATTACTACTGGGGGTTAGCTGGTTTGGTGGTTACACATATGCCTTTTGCCATTGGCTTACCAGATGTGTTCATATTACTCCCAGTTTAATCTGTTTGGTCTAACATAAAGCTTCTGAAATGTCTCATCTTATGCAAGGCACACTTATTGATACCCATGATGTTGATTAGCATGGGCTGTTCTCATGTCAAGGCTACTCAACATTTTCTATGAAAACACAGGAATTAAAATAGCTAATGATATTTGTGCATTAAAACAAAAAGTTATGTAAAAACAACATATTGAAATATATAGTAAATGCAATTTTGTGCACAACTGAAAAAACAATTATTAATGCCCATTGGCTGATGGAGACAAAAAAAAGCTGTTTAAATATCACAAAGCAAAAAAACAAAACAAAAACATGACTTAAACATCTTAAAGGGCCACTGTAAGTAAATATTTTCTATGCCTGTTACTAACTAACTACCCCAAATACGCTTTTTATCAATAGCATTTCATTAACATATCTCTACCGTATATATCAGAAATCTTGTCTGCAAATTTAATTGTTTTCCAAAACCACTCCGTGGGTATCCTTTGCTCTGTACCAATCCGTTTACAATACCTAGGTTTCAAAATGGCGCTTTAAACACAAAGTTATTGGTTTAAGTATTTTGAACATGCAGTGCTGAAAATAGTGGGCAGGATAACGTGACATCATCGGCGAATAAAAGATATAACTTTTAGAACGTTATGAAACTTTGTTTTGGAGAAAATATAGGTCAGTAGGTTTTAATTAATGTTTATTAACTTTAATATGTTAGTTGTTTAGCTTAAAAATTATAACAGAAAGTAATCCTTTAAGTGAGATAAACATACTGGGCATTGCCCCAATGAAATTTGTATGAAAGGTTTTACACAATTACAGACAGAAAACAAATACATTGTTTTGTGTCTTCTATTTTCAGTTATTTTACTACAATTGCAAAACACAAATAGCAGTCACATTTGTTACAAAACACATATATTTACACAGGACATTTTATTTAATTAGTCAGAGCTGAGTTCTTTAGAACCTGTGTATTTTCTTAATACAGCGTAATAATAATTGTAATCTTATACTGTATAGCTTAGAGTTTAAGAGAAGCTAAAAGTGTTTTTAAAACCTAATTTCACGCAACAGAAAGATCGTTATATTTATCTACTTCAGTTTGTCAGCATTTTTATGAGGAACTGATATTTTTTCTCTTACTTTATTTTTCTGAACTGCACAAAACTTTCTGTTGCTTTATAAAAGTTTAAGCGTAATTAATAGAAAATACAAATAAAATGACTTACCATTTTAACTGCAGTTCTTCTTTGTAATACTAGTACAGTCTTCTTTCAGTTAATGATTGTCCCTTTGAGACAAGCTGATTCGACATATAACACTTCCCTTTTTTTGATGGTTAACTATGATATCATAAAATCAATTTATAGCTAATGTTTTACATTTATTAAAATCTTTAATACATTTAACTATAAAATACAAATGATAAAAAGAAAGGAACGTAAATGAAACAGTTAGTGTTCAGTTCTGGGCAAATTAATCCTCATCAGGAGGAAGAATTGTGAGTCATTTACTTACTGTCTTTAATCAGATCTGATTACCCTTCTCCATTTTTTGTTTTGTATTTAAAGGGGTATTTGATTTATATATATTTATAGCCCCATACAAAGCTCTCTTTCTATGGTTAACTTTGTCTGAGATTAACCACTTCTGCAACTTCTTATTGTTAAAGGGACAGTCTACTCAACACTTTCTCCCCTTTAATTTGTTCCCAATTATGCATTTTATCTGCATTTTACATGCTGAAAAAGCTAATTTAGCCCCCTCCCATACTGAAAGTTTCTTGATTTAAAGTGAAGGTCAATTTAAATAAATCGGTGCCTGGTTTTTAATAATACTATTAAAAACAAGGGCACGTTAATTCATCAAAATTGACATTTCAATCGTTTTCTTCAAAAACTTAATCCTGACAGCCGCTCCAGTGATTCCCCCTGGCTGTCAGAAGCCTCTACATACGTCAGAAATGACGAATCCGGCTTCCTCCAATCATGGCTTCTCCCCCGGGGGGAATCATGGCCTGAGGCAACGCCATGACTGTAGGAAGCAGGATTCGTCATTTTGGACTGCGAAGAGGGCTTGCGATGGGCGGAGGAAAAGGAACCGCTGCAGTGGCTGTCAGTATTAAAAGCTACGTTTTTGAAGAAAACGAGTGAAATATCAATTTTGATTAATTAAAGTGCCCTTGTTTTTAATAGGATTATTAAAAAACGGGCACCGATTCATCTAAATTGACCTTCACTTTATGTCCAGGCTATTGACAGGCAATGTAAACACAGCCAGCAGAAGAAATTACACTCCCAATGGGGTGTAGAAGAGATAACTAATACAATTATAATTTAACAGCACATAGTCAAGCACAAACTGGGTATTATTTTGTACTTGAGCACAAATCCACTGAACTACTTCCTGTGTCTGGTGGATGAATCAGTATTTCCTCCACAAATCTGAGCATGTTGGTCTACTCTAGACAGATAGAAAAATGACCATTGACACATAGTAAAGTCATCACAGGTATGCAATGATGCCACAGTAATGAGGAAATGCCCAGAAGAAAACCATTCCTCAGTGATCCTTATTAGGGAACAGGGGCCCTAACTTGTGTCCCTTAATACTTGCAGATTTATATAGTTAATTACTGTGAAAAATTTTACTCTTCCTTTAGACAGTTTTGAATTCTGTAGTGAGTGATTGAACAGAAGCAGTGGCATCACTAAGGTTGGTGTCACACGGTGCTGTAAGTTATGGTGTCACCCCCCCCCAGAAAGCAGACAACCACAAAAACACAGGCACACACACATACAAACACTCAGACACACTCAGACACACTTAAAAACACACTCAGATGCACACACAAACACTTGGAAACACACTCAGACACACACACAAAAAAACACACAGAAAAACACTCAGACACACACACAAAAACAAGTACTAAAGATGTGTGGTGATACTATTATCAGGCTCAACTGTGCTACCCCTAATTCTGATTCTCTCAAAATCAGAAAATAGTGAAGAAAAACAAACAAAGGGGGTGGGGTGCACTCGGATAGAGAGCTGTGAGTCGGACTATCTATATTCCGTGATTATAGGAGCCAATCTTTGATTGGAGTCTATATGATGAGTATTATTGAGATATATAATTAGTCTTGTGTTACTGAAAAGTGGAAATCCGTGTAGGTGATAGCATTATATTCGTGATTGGATACCTTGTAAAACATACACCTAGTGTCAGTACTATGTGGCGTGCACTCAGTTAGTCAGTGCACTCAATGATATTTGTTTATGTGTACCTTTACTGACATCTTTTTATTGTATTTTAATAATTCAGTTCTATGTTTATGTATTGCTTGTGTTTTTGCTTCTTTAATTATAGTTTATTTGTATCCTTTATCTTGAAATCTCTTTTCTAATATATTTGCTTGTAGATGAAAAGTTAGATCTTCTGAACAGTTTTTCTTTATTCTGTAAAATTGACCCTTGGGTATGTTATTAATCCATTTATTGAAATGGCAGTTATCGGGGTGTAGATAACTGTTGGTATCAGTGGGCTTAAAATAAGTTTCAGTGGTAATAGTATTGTTACTGATATTTATTTGAACATCTAGACAATGTATGTGTTCTTTACTATATTCGTGAGTGAAGTTTATTCCCCAACTGTTGGAGTTGATATCTTTGAGGAATAGATTAAGTAGTTCTACATCACCTTTCCAGATAAGGAATATGTTGTCTATAAATCGCATATAGAGCACGAGGTTTGCACCCCAAGGGGAGTGTAAGATATGTTCTTCTTCAAACCTCCCCATGAATAGATTTGCGTAACTGGGTGCAAACCTCGTGCCCATAGCTGTTCCTTTTAATTGTAAATAAAATGTGTTATTGAAACTAAAATAGTTATTTTCCAGAATGAATTGTATACATTCTAGAATAAATTTTATTTGCGGTCTTTTCATTTCATAATCCAAATTTAGGAAATATTCTGAAGCTGCAATTCCTAATTTATGTTGAATGTTTGTGTAAAGCGAGTTCACATCGCAAGTGACTAATTTATAATCATTTTGCCAATTTATATTTGTTATAGTATTTAAAAAATCAGTAGTATCCTTTAGATGTGATAATAAATTGTGTACATACTTTTGTAAGAATGTATCTACATATTGTGACATGTTTGAGGTAAAACTACCAATCCCTGTAATTATAGGGAGTCTGGGCGGATGATCTAATGTCTTATGTATTTTTGGGAGGTAGTAAAAAACTGGAGTTTTCGGATGTGTGATGTTCAAAAATTGATACTCGTGGTTGTTTATTATTTCTGCTGTTTTTGCTTCACTCAAGATACTTTCAAACTGTTTTATTTGTTTTTGTATCGAATGAATGTTAATTTTTTGTAGGTATCTGTATCTCCTAATATCCTATTTGCTTCTATTATATAATCTTTGGTGTTTAGTACTGCCACCCCTCCTCCTTTATCTGCTTGTTTTATTATTATTGTTGGGTCATCCTTAAGTTCTTTTAAAATTGATTTGTCTTTCCTAGTTAAATTTGATGGTTTTCTTGTATTGATTTCACATTTCTGTATATCTTCCTTTATTAACTTTTCAAACATCTCAATATGTTTTCCTTTATCTTGTACTGAGTAGTATTGTGATTTGGGTTTAAGTGATGTGTGTATATATTCTGTTTTTACCATTTGTGTTTGTGTTTCTTGAGGATTCTTTAGAAAGTGCCTTTTTAAAGTCATTTTACGTATGAATTGGTTGGCATTGATTAGGGTGTTAAATTTATTCAATCTTGTGGATGGAGCAAAGGATAGTCCTTTTGCTAAAATATGTTTTTGCTCTTTGTTTAGTGGTTTATCACTCAGATTAAATATGCCATTATTACTATTGGAGGTGCCAATATTACTACTGGAGGTACTAGTGTCTTTTATCTTGATTTTTTGTGATTTCCTGGAAATTCTTCCCCCTCCTCCTCTACAACCTCTGGCCTTCTTCTCTTTTGATTTTTTAATCTCTCTCGATTCTCCAACTGAACGTTTTTTGATGTGGATGGTTGTTCTGGTCTTATCTCTAAAAAATGTTGGTTATTTTCATTTTGATTTTCATTTGTAGTTTCTAATATTTCATATCGATTTTTTGTTTCAATGTTTTGGTGTATATTACCAGTTCTTTCATTTCTTCCCTGGGGTCCATTATAGCCCTCATAGTTATAATATCTGTCATCATTGTGTCTATTATGGCTTTGTCTATTATAATTGGGATTGTATTCTTCAGAATAGAAATGTCTATGATCTTCTCTTCTTTGAAAGTGTACATCTAAATTATGTGTAGGTCTCCTCCAGTGGTGTCTCCTATCCCAATCATTAGTATATTGTTCTCTATTTCTCCAATTTGTGGTATAGTTCCCTCTATTTTGTCTATAGCTAGGTCTTTCTATTTGGTTTCTATTATTCCAGTCATGGGTGTAGTTTTGGTGTCCCCTTCTATCTTGGTCCCTCCTATCTCTTTGGTCTGGGGCATGTCTTCTTTCGTAGGACGTATAATTTCTATTATAATACTGTCTATGATTATTCTCATCTAGTTGTAAATTGCGTTTTTCTCTATTGGTCCTATATAATGGCATATTAAATCTGAGTGATAAACCACTAAACAAAGAGCAAGAACATATTTTAGCAAAAGGGCTATCCTTTGCTAGAATCCACAAGATTGAATAAATTTAACATCCTAATCAATGCCAACCAATTCATATGGAAACTGACTTTAAAAAGGCACTTTCTAAAGAATCCTCAAGAAAGACAAACACAAATGGTAAAAACAGAATATATACACACATCACTTAAACCCAAATCACAATACTACCCAGTACAAAATAAAGGAAAACATATTGAGATGTTTGAAAAGTTAATAAAGGAAGATATACAGAAATGTGAAATCAATACAAGAAAACCATCAAATTTAACTAGGAAAGAAAAATCCATTTTAAAAGAACTTAAGGATGACCCAAAAATCACAATAAAACAAGCAGATAAAGGAGGAGGGGTGGTAGTACTAAACACCAAAGAATATATAATAGAAGCAAATAGGATATTAGAAGATACAGATACCTACAAAAAATTAACATTCAATCTGATACAAAAACAAATAAAACAGTTTGAAAGTATCTTGAGTGAAGCAAAAGCAGCAGAAATAATAAACAACCACGAGTATCATTTTTTGAACATCACACATCCCAAAACTCCAGTTTTTTACTACCTCCCAAAAATACATAAGACATTAGATCATCCGCCCGGGCGCCATATAATTTCAGGGATTGGTAGTTTAACATGTCACAATATGTAGATACATTCTTACAAAAGTATGTACACAATTTACCATCCCATCAATAACATATTTTATTTACAATTAAAATGAACCGCTATGAGCACGAGGTTTGCACCCAGTTACCCAAATCTATTCATGGGGAGGTTTGAAGAAGAACATATCTTACACTCCCCTTGGGGAGCAAACCTCGTGCTCTATAAGCGATTTATAGACGACATATTCCTTATCTGGAAAGGTGATGTAGAACTACTTAATCTATTCCTCGAAGATAGCAACTCCAACATTTGGGGAATAAGCTTCACTTACGAATATAGTAAAGAACACATACACTTTCTAGATGTTCAAATAAATATCAGTAACAATACTATTATCACTGAAACTTATTTTAAGCCCACTGGTACCAACAGTTATCTACATCCGGATAGCTGCCATTTCAATAAATGGATTAATAACATACCCAAGGGTCAATTTTACAGAATAAAGAAAAACTGTTCAGAAGATCTAACTTTTCATCTACAAGCAAATATATTAGAAAAGAGATTTCAAGATAAAGGATACGAAGAAACTATAATTAAAGAAGCAAAAACACAAGCAATACATAAAGATAGAACTGAATTATTAAAATACAATAAAAAAGATGTGAGTAAAGGTACACATAAACAAATATCATTCATAACAGAATATAATGAAGATTATAAAATCATAAAAAAGATCCTAGACAAACACTGGCACATAATTAGAAAAGATCCACTCCTATCAGATACTATAGATAAACATCCCAATATAATATATAGAAAAACTAAAAATCTAAAAAGTATACTAGCACCTAGCCAGTTTAATAAAACCATAAAATCAAGAGAACAAGATCTACTAGGTAATAGACTTCAAGGTTTTTTTCCTTGTAATAGCTGCAAAGCTTGCAAATTTGGCAAAAAAGATAAGGAAGTGACATCCTCTAATAATAATTATAAACACCGCATTAGAGAGACAATTAGATGCTCAGACACTAATATAATTTATCTGATACAATGCCAATGCAAATTACAATATTTTGGACAAACAAGCAGGCCTCTACATGACAGAATAAGAGAACATCTCTCAAACATAAAACGTGGTAATTGCAAACATCTTCTTTCCAAATACTTTACAGAAATACATCAGAAGAAACCAATAGGATTCCAATATTTGGGTATAAAAAAGTGATAAATAATAGAGGAGGAGATATGGATTTTTTTTTTACTGCTTAAAGAAGCAGAATTAATATTCAAATTTAACACATTGACAACGAATGGTCTCAATACAGACCTTAATTTAAATCCATTTACCTAGATTAAATCCAGACATAGTTACAATACCATAATTATATAGTGTACCAAATCATACATTATTTTTAGTGTACTAATAACTAACTAGTGTATAGCATCTATTAGTATATATGAACCCCTCCAACCTAATAGTATACCACATCTATTAATATATATGGGCACCCACCAATCTGATATTTTGGTAATTATTACCCCCTCTACCTGATATTTCATTAATATTACCCCCTCAACCTGATATATCGGTAATTATTACCACGATATACATATTCAGAGTTCTATATCCTTTCCCTCTCCCCTCTCATCTCTTTAGATATATACACCTAATAGAACACACATAGATCAATATTATCACTTTTAGGGAGACAGATATATATATAGTCATGTTAGTTGATACCTCTAATCATACGGTCTCTTAATTTATACATATCCCCTGATTTATATTTATATATATTCCACAAATAGTACCATTCAATGAACTAGTGAATATATAGTACAGGGAGTGCAGAATTATTAGGCAAGTTGTATTTTTGAGGATTAATTTTATTAATGAACAACAACCATGTTCTCAATGAACCCAACAAACTCATTAATATCAAAGCTGAATAGTTTTGGAAGTAGTTTTTAGTTTGTTTTTAGTTATAGCTATTTTAGGGGGATATCTGTGTGTGCAGGTGACTATTACTGTGCATAATTATTAGGCAACTTAACAAAAAACAAATATATACCCATTTCCTTTATTTATTTTACCAGTGAAACCAATATAACATCTCAACATTCACAAATATACATTTCTGACATTCAAAAACAAAACAAAAAAAAATCAGTGACCAATATAGCCACCTTTCTTTGCAAGGACACTCAAAAGCCTGCCATCCATGGATTCTGTCAGTGTTTTGATCTGTTCACCATCAACATTGCGTGCAGCAGCAACCACAACCTCCCAGACACTGTTCAGAGAGGTGTACTGTTTTCCCTCCTTGTAAATCTCACATTTGATGATGGACCACATGTTCTCAATGGGGTTCAGATCAGGTGAACAAGGAGGCCATGTCATTAGATTTTCTTCTTTTATACCCTTTCTTGCCAGCCACGCTGTGGAGTACTTGGACGCGTGTGATGGAGCATTGTCCTGCATGAAAATCATGTTTTTCTTGAAGGATGCAGACTTCTTCCTGTACCACTGCTTGAAGAAGGTGTCTTCCAGAAACTGGCAGTAGGACTGGGAGTTGAGCTTGACTCCATCCTCAACCCGAAAAGGCCCCACAAGCTCATCTTTGATGATACCAGCCCAAACCAGTACTCCACCTCCACCTTGCTGGCGTCTGAGTCGGACTGGAGCTCTCTGCCCTTTACCAATCCAGCCACGGGTCCATCCATCTGGCCCATAAAGACTCACTCTCATTTCATCAGTCCATAAAACCTTAGAAAAATCAGTCTTGAGATATTTCTTGGCCCAGTCTTGACGTTTCAGCTTGTTGTGTCTTGTTCAGTGGTGGTCGTCTTTCAGCCTTTCTTACCTTGGCCATGTCTCTGAGTATTGCACACCTTGTGCTTTTGGGCACTCCAGTGATGTTGCAGCTCTGAAATATGGCCAAACTGGTGGCAAGTGGCATCTTGGCAGCTGCACGCTTGACTTTTCTCAGTTCATGGGCAGTTATTTTGCGCCTTGGTTTTTCCACACGCTTCTTGCGACCCTGTTGACTATTTTGAATGAAACGCTTGGTTGTTCGATGATCACGCTTCAGAAGCTTTGCAATTTTAAGAGTGCTGCATCCCTCTGCAAGATATCTCACTATTTTTGACTTTTCTGAGCCTGTCAAGTCCTTCTTTTGACCCATTTTGCCAAAGGAAAGGAAGTTGCCTAATAATTATGCACACTTGATATAGGGTGTTGATGTCATTAGACCACACCCCTTCTCATTACAGAGATGCACATCACCTAATATGCTTAATTGGTAGTAGGCTTTCGAGCCTATACAGCTTGGAGTAAGACAACATGCATAAAGAGGATGATGTGGTACTCATTTGCCTAATAATTCTGCACTCCCTGTATATATTACTTTCTAATCACGTATGTATGTTAAAATGAACTATCGAGGATAATATATATTACTTTCTAATTACGCATGTATGTCAACATGATACCAATCTTTAATAGTACGGACATCAACTTAAAATTCTTTAAATTCATTTTTCACCTTTAATTTCCAGATTGTATTCCATGTTTTCATAATATATTTATGCATATTGTATTCCACATTTCCATGATACACCAATGCTTTATTATTATTATCTCAAGATGCACATAGACAAATAGCCAATTAGGATGCTCAGTTTCAACGATTTGTATTAACACTGGGAGGAGTTTCCCACGCCCATACAACTACAAAAAGAGCCACAAAAACACACAAGAGTATACAGTCTTGATAAAGGCGCACACCCAGCGATGAAACGCGTAGATATCGACTATCCAGTGTGATTAACTTTGGCTCCAGCGAAAAGACAACAGAACTGCTACAGAACCACTCCCCCCACAACCCGGCTACCCGGCTACCCGAAGACCACGTGTATCATCTATGCACACGTCAGGGTAGGAAGGATTGACCGGGAAACTCAAACGGTGAGACGCTGACCAGAGAAAAATATTGCCTTTGCTACCAGCACATACGGCGATCGAAGAGGAGTTCTACATCCCGTGATAAAAACAGCCTTCCCATAACCCACAAAGTCTCTAGAGGAGGTAAGGGATATCGGTAGTCCGGTAAGGGGGAGCAGTGCATCATTCTGTTCCACTATGGGATTTCAACAGCTCTGTATATTGAGCACCTTTTAACAGCAAGATATATCCTATTGGATCAAATATAAATAGTTGTGGCCACAACTTTGTTCTTAACCCCGTTCACCTATAACTTTGCTCATTTATAATCGTTTAAGAACAACTCACGCTGAACCAGCATTGTGAGATCCTGATCAGGAACTTATCAATACGGACATAAGTGTCCATAGTTTTTATATATATATTTTATATTTATTATACACCGCTGACATTTGTTGCTATTTGTGTCTATGTATCCATTGCTGCCACAAATGTGTCATTTTTTTACTTTTGTCTGCTTATGAATTGTCATTCATTCTTTTGCTTTTATCTGCATATGAATGGTTATCCATTTTTATTCTAGCAGGAATACCATGATATAAATCATTTGAACATTTATTTTATAGTAAAATTTTATATATTAATTATTTGCGTTTGTCATCCTTAATATATCAAACATTTGCGTTTGTCATCCATTTTTTAGAAATCATTTACATTAGGATTCATTTCAGGAATACCAATGCTGTTCAGACAACCTATAACTAGTTTATCCGTAATTAACGGATCACACTCACATCACATTGTTTAAAGTACACGCCACTTAGGAACAATACACTGTCACAGACTGACGTCAACATCACTATATTAGAGTTCATATTTGAAGTTTATTCATACTTATACCAAAACTCGTTTATCCGTAATTAACGGATCACATTCACATCACATTGTTTAAAGTGCATGCCACTTGGCACAATACACTGCCTCAGACTGATATCAACATCACTATATATTAGAGTTCATACCTGAAGTTTATTCATACATATTTAACGGCTCACATAATTCTACACCTAACTGAGTGCACGCCACATAGTACTGACACTAGGTGTATGTTTTACAAGGTATCCAATCACGAATATAATGCTATCACCTACACGGATTTCCACTTTTCAGTAACACAAGACTAATTATATATCTCAATAATACTCATCACATAGACTCCAATCAAAGATTGGCTCCTATAATCACGGAATATAGATAGTCCGACTCACAGCTCTCTATCCGAGCACACACACACAAAAACACTTAGGCACACACACAAACACAAAAACACTCAGACACACACACACACAAACACTGAGACACACATACACAAAAACACTGAGACGCACACACACAAAAACACTCAGACACACACACAAAACTCAGACACGCACACACAAAAACTCAGACACACACACATACAAAATATGTAAACTGCACTTCATTAATTATAACGCTCATGCCTAGAGCTGCTCCCTGGCTCAGCAGAGCATCAAATGAAAGATAAACAGAGCACTACCGCTTCTTATGGCCAATCACCTCTGCACTCTGCCCACCCCCAGACCCCCGCCCGCCCTTTCCTCCTACCTCTTCAGTGTGCACTTAATGTACCGTAACTGTACCGGTCTGGTGGGCATCATACAAGGCTCCTTCACTTTAGAGACAGTGTCAGAAAGTCTTGCGGTCAGGTGCCAGGCATCCCCTCATGATTTCCCAGTTCCCGTTTAGAAAGACAGCACAGCAGTGAGTGACACCACTGCTCCACACGTCACTGAGCAGTGAGCACAGATCGGCAGGCAGGTTTAGGCTATCAGCACAACTTCGCAAGCCCTACGGCATGCCCACAACATTCATAGTGAAATTGGTCAGGGAAGGAACAAAGTATAAACAAGCAAAAGCAGACGGGAAACTATTTGTGGAAATTGCAGCGCTGGCTGAAGAGTCAAAAAAATGAAGTGTCTACAACTTACCCAGTCCCACTAATGTTCACAAATGCTGTCCCCTCTAATAAAAAAAAATATGCATCTCTACATTGTATTTCTAAGAATTTCAATAAATTTAAAAAAAAAAAAATATTTTTTTTGGTGGTGTCAGCCCTGGAGGGTGTCACCCGGGTGTGGCCCGCAGCCCCTGCACCCCCTAGTGACGCCACTTAACAGACGATAGGGGATTTTTACTTTTTATGCGCTTCAACACTCTACAGCTCCGCTCTGTGAGCTTTCATAGTCTACCACTTCATGTCTGGGCTGTTTTTGCTCCTAGACGCTTCTACTTCACAATAATAGCACTTAAAGATGACCGGTGGCAGATCTAATAGGAAAGAAATGTCATGAGCTTACTTGGCATGACATTGTATGTGGTTCTAGAGAACTGCAACTAGATTTATAGATACAGGCTACACTATAAAAGACCCCCTAACTGGATTTTGGATTCAAAGTACCGAAAAAAGGAAATAGGAGCGCCAAAGTAGGCTAAAGTATATATACAACAGGATAAATCAGGAACAAAGCTGACTGAAAAGGAGGGTGATATTGAAAATGGTATATCTAAAAATGTATAATATATAATATAACACCTACAGTTGGTCTTTCTATATAGGCGAATAAGTATAGAAACTGGTAGTTTCAAAATGCTTAAAACTATTTATTTATATTAAAAATTATATAAAATTACTTTTTTCATTATCGTGTTTAACCCTTTGGCGACCGATGACCTGTCATGCACGTCCTCCAACTGGTGTCAGTTAACGACCAAGGACGAGCCTGACACGTCCTCGGGTATCTAAGCTGTGGAAGCGATCGAAATCGCTTCCAGTCACTCAAACAGTATTGCAGCGATGCCTCGATGTTGATGCATCCTGCAATACTGTTCCTGACTGCCGAGCTCCATTTTAATCGCTCCCCCGGAGCGATCACTTCCGGTTTTCACTCCACGTGGAGCCCAGCGGTCAGGCAAAGCATCGGAAGCCATCGGGCAGGCTTCTGTTGCGCTGAAAGTGTGCTAAGTGCCTCAGTGGGTCGAGGCACTTAGTAAAGTAAAATATAAAATAAAAAATATTTTTTTTTTTAATAAAATTAGCCCCATATAGCCCCCCCTCCCCCATGTGAATTCAAAGATGGCGATGCCCAGTGCATCATGGGGCTTCTGGGGGTGTCCCTAGCCTGCCTCATCATACGGACAGGCTAGGGTTATCCAATCTGAGCTTGCCACAATCAAAAAAAATGATAATAAAAAATTCCATTTGTCTGATCATATCAATATTTGTAAATATTGACTCTGACCAGTGTGGATTTCCCTCCCTCTCCTCACTTGTGTTTTTGTGGGAGGGAGAGAGAGATGTGTGTTTAGGAGAGAGCAATGTATTTCATATATTTGTTAAAAATTGTGAGACCCAAAGGTTCTTTTCAGAGCCATTAACCCCTAGCTTGCCAGTGATCACTATAAATCAAAGCAAATTTGCTCTCTGTGCATTTTTTTAGGGGTTAATATTTTTCAGAGCCATTTAGCTAGTTTAAATTAATTTTTGTAAAAAATTGTGAGCCATTAACCCCTAGCTTGCCAGTGATCACTATAAATCACTGGCTCTTGCATAAAAAGCACTTTTTTGCTCTCTGTGCATTTTTTTTAGGAGTTATTTTTTTTTAGTAATTTTTTGGAGACCCAAAGGCTCTTTTCAGAGCCATTTAGTTAATTTAAATTTAAATTTTTTGTTGATTTTTTTTTTAGTAATTTTTTTTCTCCATGACAGATAAAAATAAGCAAAAATAGAAGTAAGGTAATATTCTAAAGCAAGCATGCAGTGTGTATAGCGGGAAAGTAACGGGTCTAAATCATACCACTGTAAGCCCCATAACATCATATGCTGCCATGAAAAAAGTAACAATAGAATTCAGTACCTGTATAGCCGCAATGTACTTGTCCAAGGCGGAATTGAAGGAGCTGTTTGACGATATTTGCAGTATGCAGGGCTCTTTGGTGCTCCACACGGGCTAAGAGATATCACTGCACCCACCTCCAGAGCTGTATTCCAGTCATCGCCTCCGTCCACACTAACAGGAACTCCAGCGGCACAGGTGAATACCGTCACACATGATGTAAAGCAGGGGTGTAAACAAGTGTGCTAGCCCGTAGCCTGGGATACACTGGCGGATAGAAGCCTCCAAAGCTGGTGAGTCAAATAAGGAAAAGAAAGTACAAGGCGTATCACCTAGACTGACATGTTTCGGCAATTACGCCGTAATCATAGTCTATATTGGAAAACAGAATGCTTGTTTAAAAAGCGTGCCAAAGCCGCTGATGCATAATTAATAAAAGCATTAACGCCTACTATACTAACAGCCTAAACAGATAAAGTACAGTTGAACATGATGCAAAGATACAAGGCATAAAATTGTTGATATTATACATATTATATTATACATATTACACCTATTACTGGAACTGAGAATAATGTAATAGCACAATCCAGTGAGTATAATTTACAGATAAAAATAAATCATGTCACAGAGAACATATAGTGCTCAGGAGGCATATGTCTTCCTTGCGTCAGAGTCAGACACCTCTATGTCTGACTCAGACCCCAATTTTTACCCTGTCATATGCTCAGATACATCATTAGATACAGTCTCAACTGATAGTGATATATCTGTGGCTGCTAGCCCCCCAGGTAGCCCCCCTGCCAGAAGGAGACGTGTTGCTCCAGCTGCCATTGCTGCTGAAGAGTGGGTAATGCCTCATCACCAGAGGCCAGATACCCCACCTTTCACTGCAAATCCTGGCATTAATGTGGATGTGGCAGGATTTAGCCCCCAACAGTTTATGGAGGTGTTTCTGGGCAATGATATATTGGGGAACATTGTCCATAAAATAATTTATATGCCCATCAGTTCCATGCTGCAAAGCCTGACACTTTTTTGGCAAAGCAGCAATAGGCCTCCATTGATGTGCCAGAATTTAAAAAATTCTGGGCATTGACTTTGCTGATGGTATCATAAAGAAACCCTCCATCCGCTCCTACTGGATCAGTAGCCCCATTTGCTCTACCCCCATTTTTTCCCAGAGTATGTTGAGGAAGAGGTATGAAATGATTCTACATTTCATGCACTTCAGCGACAACAGCCTGTGCGCACCTAAAGAGCACCCCCAGTTTGACAGGCTGTATAAAATCTGCCCCCTGATTACCCACTTTACTGCCAGGTTTGCAGAGGCTTATACACCAGGAAGGAATATATGCATGGATGAATCCCTGATGAAATATAAGGGGGAATGGGATTCAAGCAGTATATTCCTTCCAAGCGCTCCAGGTATGGAGTAAAGGTGTATAAGCTCTGTACGAGCGAGACTGGGTATACTCAGGCCTTCCGGGTGTACGAGGGAAAGGATAGCCACCTTGACCCTCCAAGCTGCCCAGAACATATGGGAACCACTGGCAAGATTGTCTGGGACTTGATTTTACCCCTAATGAACAAAGGGTACCACTTGTATGTAGACAAATTTTATACAAGTGACCTTTTGTTCAAGCTACTGTTTGATACAGTAGCTTGCGGTACAATTCAAATGAACTGTGCAGATTTCCCAAGACAACTTGCACGCACCCGGCTACGAAAAGGGGGAGACCTCAGCTCTGCGCCAAGAGGAGCTGTTAGCATACAGGTCTCTGTATGTGGCCGAGCTGAGAGCACAATGAAGCCAGTGTGCATCAAGGCTTATAACCGGCATATGGGTGGGGTTGATCTAGCAGATCAGCTGCTGCAGCCCTACCTACTTATGCAGAAGACAAAGGGCTGGTACAAAAATGTTGCAATTTACTTAATGCAGATTGCAACCCACAACACTTTTTTGCTGTTCAAAATACAGTTTCAGCTCCAGATAATTTTGGGGATTTTTTTACCAAGATGCACCTGCTCCCCAGGAGGTGATGGGAGGGAGCAGAGTTGGGGCTTCCCTTTTTATTTTCAAAATCCCCCCCTACTGCGGCGAAGCAGAATCCTCCGAAAAAATGCAGATTCTGTACCAAGAGGGGGCAGAGAAAGGACACCACCTTTTACTGTCCAAAAGTTTGACAAAGACAGGTGGTTGAATTAGTGCATTGAAAGTGTTAAAATATCAGCATTTGTTTAACCGCTTAATAAAGTTGTATACAAACCTACATTTGGATTGGTCCTAGTGTACATTTTAGCACTTAACCTATTTGGACACAACTAGTAATGAGACTGCAGACCTTTTACTCTAGCCATCTCAATCCCATAGTGTTATAGCTACTGTTGCAACGGTCAATATTTTAAATGTATAGGGGTATGATATCGCACCTTGGGCAAAATTTACACCTCACATCGTGCAAATTGATAATGTTGCTTAGGCAATGCTTGCCTAGTGTGTATATAGCATGTATGGCCTTATTAGATTAACTTTGTCTAGCTGTCCAAGCAGGCTACCGCTGCATACTTAATTTCCCGACCATACACTGATAGCTATGTATATATGTTAACGATTTGCGGCCGACGCACCTAGTCTTGCCTCTCTTATATTGTTTGCTCCTTGGGACATATCTTATTGTTATATTGTGTTTGTTAGTATGTGCCATAGGGTCCAAATTTATTTTCTGCTGCTACGGTCGTTAATGTATATTGCGACACATAACTTTGCCCTAAAGTCTCCAACAGGCTCCTTAGGCAAGCTGGACCTGCTTCTATTCTACAATTTGGGATCTTTTTCACTCACTATTTCATAAATAACCCGCATACAATATATGTTAGTTTTGAACGCAGACCTTGGTATAACTTTAGTTCAATATGTGCTTTCTTTATTTCTATTTTTCCCCTACATGTCCCTGAAACTGTATATATGGTTGTGTAACTTTACAAGGTCAGAGCCTGTTTTGTTTGTTGTTTTTTTTTTATCATTGTTGCATTGAACTTACCACCTCCACCCCCCCCCACCGCATCATAATATACCTCCTAGGGTAGGAGGGTTAACTATGCGGCTCATCTAGCCTATGCCGCACCTTCCTCACTTTCCGACAGCAACCCTTGCAGTGCATAATGAATGCTGACTTTATTTTCCCTTTTTCGCATAGCCTGGCAAAATTCCTTATTCATATTAACTACAAATACAATTGTTTAAAATACTCCTTCTAAGGATACTTACAGCGTATTGGGGTCCTTGAGGGACTTAATGTGGCATGAGCGGTATACATATCATATTATATTATATTTTCTAACAAGATGTTCCCATATTGCCTGTTCCTTATTATGATTATTGTGATGCCTATTGTTTTACAGGAATTTAACTAGCTGCATTCTTGTGTACAATACAGTATTTGATAATTCCTTATACTACTACTGCTTAGGAAAGAATTCCTCCTCTATAGTGTTAACTACTTTCTAGGGCACATGAGTGGCCCCCTGGGTAATTGGAGGATATAATGTTAACTTTTGAAAAATGAGGTTTTTACTCTAATACATACAGTAACACTTATGCTGTTCTAATGTTTTTTGCTTTTATTGTTAATATATTATTTCAATGTAACAGTTCGAAATATGTTACCTCTTACATTGTATGTACATGATTATATTATTTGATAACCTCAATAAAAATATTTAAAAAAAAAAAAATATCAGCATTTGGGGGGGGGGGGGGGGGGAGCCTAGCCACGAACAGAGATGGCTGCACATTAACAGAGCTCTGTAGTCCCCTATGGTATTTCGCTGCTAATCAGCATGTTTCCAGAGCACAGAAATTCAAAAAAAAGTAATGGCAACTACCAAACATCATACCTAACCACAGACCAGGTAAGGAGCAGCACTCGGCTAACCGCAAAGGAACACACAGCAAGCGGCTGAGCTGGCAAGTCGCGGTAAACAATGAGTACTAGCCGCTCTACATATACCGAAGAAACTCAGGCTCCTGACAGGATCTCAAGCCTCTGTACCCTGGAAAGCACAGACGGAGCACCCCTCGCTCATCCAGAGTGGCACTTACCTGATAAGAGGCCTTCCCTGTGTAAGTTGTGATAGCGCTGCCTCCTAACCGCATTCCACCGACACAGGCCGCACCCATGTGGCCAGACCAAACGCTGCGCTGCAAAGAACTTCACTGTGAACAACTTCAAACACCACAGCTACAAAACTGTAAGGGCTTCTTGAAGAGCCCCAGCCACTCGTACACAGGAATTAGGGGACTGGACTTCACTGGGGTAAGCAAATATTCACAACTGGGTACGGGGGTATTCATAAAAAGCCCACTATCACCCTTGGGATAAGCAGATATATAAAACTGCATCAGATAACCCTCAGCATCCGCACTAAACACTACCATAACAGAAAAGGGATAGTTTTCTCTAATGTGGGAGGTATAATCAACATACCCAGAAAGGGATCAGTATCTCACATACAAAGAGCCTACTGCATGACATGGCAAGCAAAAGGAATAATAAATTACCCAAAGGAACAAATACCTCAGTTATGGAGAACTACCTTATACCTACAGAATCTTCCTCATCCTCCAGCAGGCCCCAACAGGAAAAAACAATACAACCGGCAACACCCCAAATACATGGCCCTGAACCAGGGACACAGACTTCTAGTTATCTCACAAAAGAAGATATTAGACATCTGTCCTCTTAAAAGGATATAAAAGAGGCTATGCAGGATTTTAAGACCATATTTGGGGAGCTGAGAAGGGACATAATAGTTGTAGATCAGCGTGTTACACAAATTGAGGAGAGGCAGGAAGCCCTTAATACAGATCTTCAACACCAGTCTAGCCACCTTCAAGCTCAGGAAGGCACAGTGCAGACATTAATGGACCGTATAGAAGATTTAGAGAATAGGAGTTGGAGGAACAATCTTCGGTTTAGGGGGATACCTGAAATGGTTGACCCTCCTGCCCTCCCACATTATCTACAAGATTTTTTCAGATACCTCAGAAATGATGAAGCAGCACCAGATGTACAAATAGAAAGAGCACATAGGGCGCTGCGCCCTAAGCCCCCAAGCAGAGCTCCCCCCAGGGACATTATAATGAAGTTTTTATCTTTTAAGGATAAAGAAGAGATCCTGAAACTAGCACGGACAAGACATCCATTGGAGTTTGGAGGTACAGAAGTACAAGTATACTCTGATTTATGCCCAGCAACCCTGCAGAAAAGAAGAGATATGAGATTCGCTACTACCATACTGAAGGAAAAGAAAATCCCCTACAGGTGGGGTTTTCCTACTAGTCTGATAGCTACAAAGAATAACGCGTCTCATGTCCTGAGAACCATAGATGATCTTCCAAACTTCAATCAAGCATTAGGCCTCAACATTAGGCCTCCCCGAGCGCCGGATGCAATCCTGCAACAACCCCTGGGAAGGGGTCCAGATGAAATTCAACAGAATCCTAATTAAAGCACTAGGGACTATGTTTTTGCCTGAACCCGAGCGTTGAGCTCGCTCAACACTAAAAGTACTCCTAATATGTTGGACTCTAACTTAGAGACACAGGAAGAACTTTAAGGTCATATGATGTTAATTATAAGTTTGAATGTTTTATTAATTTAATCTAGAAATGCTATCTTTAATTGTTTCTGGTATATGTTCTTTATTATTTATAATGTATGTTAATATAGGTTTGGTACAATGTGTCCAGCTGTGGTTTCCCACTTAGACACTGCACATCATCCTATTATCCCTATGAAAAGAGTAGGAAGAAATAGAAATCTATATATAGGCGTCGGCTGATCAGGAAATAGCCGACTTTAGAAACGCCACTGACCTAGTAAAACTAAAATAAAAAATAATATGATCTACATAACAATCATTCAGTTACTGAATAGACTAAAACCTACACATAGAAGGAATGCAAATCATATGATAAACACCACAGGGAGGCAAACTAAGGGTAGCGGAACTACCTGTTTTCTTGGGTGGGTTGATAGCTTGCATCATAGGGATCACATACTCTATAGATGTAAGAATACAAAAGTGGAGTCTAGAAAATATGTAGATTTAACGACAAGTCTAGGGCAGTGGAACACACCGGCTCCGCGGTTGAATCTTACTCACACAATCATTTATCCAATCAATACTCTCAATGCTCATCCACCAGAGGAAATATAGCTGTGTTATGAAGGCACAGAGAGCCCTTGCACTTATAACGTTGAAGGGAAAAGTCTTAGACCAACTTAGACATACGATAGCACACCTATACCATATATACCCTGACTCTTCATAAACGGGAGAACATGGCTGGTTACTAAAATAAAAAAAAATAAAAAGTTATGCAACATGCTCATTTACTAAAGATATTGATAAATGTTTATATACTATGCAAAAACCAGGGGACAACTACCCCCCCTGACTGGTTTAAAGTAGTTGATAGTGTTTATTTGAAGTGTGAATTTACTGATTGTGTTCATGCAGTAGTCATATTAAGACTCAAATACAGTAAAAGTTATTATTTCATAGTTCTACTTGCTGTGCTAGGCAAGACTTCCCTCTTCCTCTATTCTCTCTCCCCTTCCACCACTACCTCACTTAACCCCTTTTCTCCCCTCTTTTCTCTCTAACCCTCCTCGCTCTATCCCCCCCCCCCCTAAAAAAGAAAAAGTCGAAAATAATTTTTTTTTCTCTCCCTCTCCCCTGCATTTTAAATCATGAAGGGTCACCGGAGTCAACATAGACATACTGGGGGGTAGTTATCAAGCCGTCAACCTCAAATACGCTGGAATTCCGCAGCGTATTTGTGGCGAGGCTGATTCGCCTTAGTTATCAAGCCCTAGATACCAGCAAAAGTAGAATTTTGTGACGTAAGCTTCGATCCGCCGGACTCAATCCGACACAGATCGATTCTTACGTCACTCCAGATGTTCCGCACACAAGTGCGGCACAATCTGACTACTTTTGCTAGTTATCAAAAAACTAGCATGTACGCTCGGCACTTTTACGGCCCAGCGTACCTGGTTTTCAATCCGCCGCCCTGGAGGCAGCGGATCCCATAGGAATCAATGGGAGTCTGACCATAGCGAAAGTTCATGTTCGCTGCTGCCAGACATCCCATTGATTCCTATGGGAGATGTCTGCACCTAACACCCTAACATATACCCCGAGTCTAAACACCCCTAATCTGCCTCCCCTTCACCGCCGCAACTAAATAAATGTATTACCCCCTAAACCGCCGCTCCCGGAACCCACCACAAGCTATAATAAATATGTTAACCCCTAAACCGCCGCTCCCTGACCCCGCTGCAACTATAATATATGTATTAACCCCTAAACCGCTGCTCTCGGACCCCGCCGCAAACTATATTAAACTTATTAACCCCTATCCTGCCCCCCCTACACTGTCGCCACCTATAATAAATTTATTAACCCCTATCCTGCCCCCACTACACCGCCGCCACTGTAATAAAATTATTAACCCCTAAACCTAAGTCTAACACTAACCCTAACACCCCCTAACTTAAATATTAATTAAATAAATTTAAATAATATTTCTATTATTAACTAAATTAATCCTATTTAAAAATAAATACTTACCTTTAACATAAACCATAATATAGCTACAATATAAATAATAATTATATTGTAGCTATCTTAGGATTTATTTGTATTTTACAGGCAACTTTCAATTTATTTTAACTAGGTACAATAGCTATTAAATAGTTATTAACTATTTAATAGCTTACCTAGCTAAAATAAAGAGACATTTACCTGTAAAATAAAAACTAACCTAACTAACCTAAGTTACAATTACACCTAACACTACACTATACTAAATTATTCCTATTTAAAACTAAATACCTGTAAAATAAACCCTAAGATAGCTATAATGTAATTAATAATTACATTGTAGCTATCTTAAGATTTATATTTATTTTACAGGTAACTTTGTATTTATTTTAGCTAGTTAGAATATTTATTCAATAGTTATTAACTATTTAATAACTACCTAGCTAAAAGAAATACAAAATTACCTGTAAAATAAATCCTAACCTAAGTTACAATTAAACCTAACACTACACTATCATTAAATTAATAAATTAACTACAAATAACTACAATTAAATACATTTACATAAACTAACGCCTAGATTTAGAGTTTTGTCGGTAACGACCCGCGTAGCTAACGCATGCTTTTTTTCCCCCGCACCTTTTAAATACCGCTGGTATTTAGAGTTCACATAATGGCAGGGTTTTCAGTGCGTTAGGCTCCAAAAAGGGAGCGTAGAGCATAATTTAACGCCACTGCAACTCTAGATACCAGCGGTGCTTACGGACGCGGCCAGCTTCAAAAACGTGCTCGTGCACGATTCCCCCATAGGAAACAATGGGGCTGTTTGAGCTGAAAAAAAAAAAAACACCTGCAAAAAAGCCGCGTTCAGCTCTTAACGCAGCCCCATTATTTCCTATGGGGAAACACTTCCTACGTCTGCACCTAACACTCTAACATGTACCCCGAGTCTAAACACCCCTAACCTTACACTTATTAACCCCTAATCTGCCGCCCACGCTATCGCTGACCCCTGCATATTATTTTTAACCCCTAATCTGCCGCTCCGTACACCCCCGCCACCTACATTATCCCTATGTACCCCTAATCTGCTGCCCTAACATCGCCGACCCCTATATTATATTTATTAACCCCTAATCTGCCGCCCCCAACGTCGCCTCCACCTAACTACACTTATTAACCCCTAATCTGCCGACCGGACCTGAGCACTACTATAATAAATTTATTAACCCCTAATCCGTCTCACTCCCGCCTCAATAACCCTATAATAAATAGTATTAACCCCTAATCTGCCCTCCCTAACATTGCCGACACCTAACTTCAAGTATTAACCCCTAATCTGCCAACAGGAGCTCACCGCTACCCTAATAAATTTATTAACCCCTAAAGCTAAGTCTAACTTTAACCCTAACACCCCCCTAAATTAAATATAATTTAAATCTAACGAAATAAATTAACTCTTATAAAATAAATTATTCCTATTTAAAGCTAAATACTTACCTGTAAAATAAACCCTAATATAGCTACAATATAAATTATAATTATATTATAGATATTTTAGGATTTATATTTATTTTACAGGCAACTTTGTATTTATTTTAACCAGGTACAATAGCTATTAAATAGTTAATAACTATTTAATAGCTAAAATAGTTAAAATAATTACAAAATTACCTGTAAAATAAATCCTAACCTAAGTTACAATTAAACCTAACACTACACTATCAATAAATAAATTAAATAAAATACCTACAATTACCTACAATTAAACCTAACACTACACTATCAATACATTAATTAAATACAATGCCTACAAATAACTACAATTAAATAAACTAACTAAAGTACAAAAAATAAAAAAGAACTAAGTTACAAAAAATAATAAAATATTTACAAACATTAGAAAAATATTACAACAATTTTAAACTAATTACACCTACTCTAAGCCCCCTAATAAAATTACAAAGCCCCCCAAAATAAAAAAATGCCCTACCCTATTCTAAATTTAAAAAGTTCAAAGCTCTTTTACCTTACCAGCCCTGAACAGGGCCCTTTGCGGGGCATGCCCCAAGAAATTCAGCTCTTTTGCCTGTAAAAAAAAACATACAATACCCCCCCAACATTACAACCCACCACCCACATACCCCTAATCTAACCCAAACCCCCCTTAAATAAACCTAACACTAAGCCCCTGAAGATCTTCCTACCTTATCTTCACCTCGCCGGGTATCACACCAATCCGTCCTGGCTCCAAAATCTTCATCCAACCCAAGCGGGGGCTGGCGATCCATAATCCTGTGGCTGAAGAGGTCCAGAAGAGGCTCCAAAGTCTTCATCCTATCCGGGAAGAAGAGGCGATCCAGACCGGCAACCATCTTGATCCAAGCGGCATCTTCTATCTTCATCCGATGAGGAACGGCTCCATCGTGAAGACCTCCAGCGCAGATCAATCTTCTTCCGACGACGTCCAACTGAAGAATGACGGTTCCTTTAAGGGACGTCATCCAAGATGGCGTCCCTCGAATTACGATTGGCTAATAGGATTCTAACTTGATTCTGATTGGCTGATTCCATCAGCCAATCAGAATTTTCCTACCTTAATTCCGATTGGCTGATAGAATCCTATCAGCCAATCGGAATTCGAGGGATGCCATCTTGGATGACGTCCCTTAAAGGAACCGTCATTCTTCAGTTGGACATCGTTGGAAGAAGATTGATCCGCGCTGGAGGTCTTCACGATGGAGCCGTTCCTCATCGGATGAAGATAGAAGATGCCGCTTGGATCAAGATGGTTGCCGGTCTGGATCGCCTCTTCTTCCCGGATAGGATGAAGACTTTGGAGCCTCTTCTGGACCTCTTCAGCCGCAGGATTATGGATCGCCAGCCCCCGCTTGGGTTGGATGAAGATTTTGGAGCCAGGACGGATCGGTGTGATACCTGGCGAGGTGAAGATAAGGTAGGAAGATCTTCAGGGGCTTAGTGTTAGATTTATTTAAGGGGGGTTTGGGTTAGATTAGGGGTATGTGGGTGGTGGGTTGTAATGTTGGGGGCGGTATTGTATGGGTTTTTTTGCAGGCAAAAGAGCTGAATTTCTTGGGGCATGCCCCGCAAAGGGCCCTGTTCAGGGCTGGTAAGGTAAAAGAGCTTTGAACTTTTTTAATTTAGAATAGGGTAGGGCATTTTTTTATTTTGGGGGGCTTTGTAATTTTATTAGGGGGCTTAGAGTAGGTGTAATTAGTTTAAAATTGTTGTAATATTTTTCTAATATTTGTAAATATTTTTTTATTTTTTGTAACTTAGTTCATTTTATTTTTTGTACTTTAGTTAGTTTATTTAATTGTAGTTATTTGTAGGTATTGTATTTAATTAATGTATTGATAGTGTAGTGTTAGGTTTAATTGTAGATAATTGTAGGTATTTTATTTAATTTATTTATTGATAGTGTAGTGTTAGGTTTAATTGTAACTTAGGTTAGGATTTATTTTACAGGTAATTTTGTAATTATTTTAACTATTTTAGCTATTAAATAGTTCTTAACTATTTAATAGCTATTGTACCTGGTTAAAATAAATACAAAGTTACCTGTAAAATAAATATAAATCCTAAAATAGCTATAATATAATTATAATTTATATTGTAGCTATATTAGGGTTTATTTTACAGGTAAGTATTTAGCTTTAAATGGGAATAATTTATTTAATAAGAGTTAATTTATTTTGTTAGATTTAAATTATATTTAACTTAGGGGGGTGTTAGTGTTAGGGTTAGACTTAGCATTAGGGGTTAATCCATTTATTACAGTAGCGGCGAGATTCGGTTGGCAGATTAGGGGTTAATAATTGAAGTTAGGTGTCGGCGATGTTAGGGAGGGCAGATTAGGGGTTAATACTATTTATTATAGGGTTATTGAGGCGGGAGTGAGGCGGATTAGGGGTTAATAACTTTATTATAGTAGCGGTGTGGTCCGCTCTGCAGATTAGGGGTTAATAAGTGTAGGCAGGTGGAGGCGACGTTGAGGGGGGCAGATTAGGGGTTAATAAATATAATATAGGGGTTGGCGGTGTTAGGGGCAGCAGATTAGGAGTACATAAGGATAACGTAAGTGGCGGTGCTTTGCGGTCGGCAGATTAGGGGTTAATAAGTGTAGGCAGGTGGAGGCGACGTTGAGGGGGGCAGATTAGGGGTTAATAAATATAATATAGGGGTCGGCGGTGTTAGGGGCAGCAGATTAGGGGTACATAAGGATAACGTAAGTGGCGACGCTTTGCGGTCGGCAGATTAGGGGTTAATAAGTGTAAGCAGGTGGAGGCGACGTTGAGGAGGGCAGATTAGGGGTTAATAAATATAATATAGGGGTCGGCAGTGTTAGGGGCAGCAGATTATGGGTACATAAGGATAACGTAAGTGGCGGCGCTTTGCGGTCGGCAGATTAGGGGCTAATAAGTGTAGGCAGGTGGAGGCGACGTTGAGGGGGGCAGATTAGGGGTTAATAAATATAATATAGGGGTCGGCGGTGTTAGGGGCAGCAGATTAGGGGTACATAAGGATAACGTAAGTGGCGGCGCTTTGCGGTCGGCAGATTAGGGGTTAATAAGTGTAGGCAGGTGGAGGCGACGTTGAGGAGGGCAGATTAAGGGTTAATAAATATAATATAGGGGTCGGCGGTGTTAGGGGCAGCAGATTAGGGGTACATAAGGATAACGTAAGTGGCGGCGCTTTGCGGTCGGCAGATTAGGGGTTAATTATTGTAGGTAGCTGGCGGCGACGTTGTGGGGGGCAGGTTAGGGGTTAATAAAGAATGCAACAAAAGCACAATCCCATTGGAGTAGAAATGCAGGCAGGGAGAGATATCAATGTTAAAAGTCAATTTATTATACTTGCATTAAAAACGTTAACAGCACAGATCACAGATCACAGAGTCCACAGCTGACGCGTTTCCTGCCTTACTGGCAGTTCATCAGAGCTAAAGCCTAAGCCTCCAGCAGCTGCTTTAATCAGAGGTAAGTTGCCGGTATAGCCAATCGCAGGTAGAGCTACAGGTTAACTTTTAGTTAGCCTAAATCGTAGCACATATGTTAAATACCACAATCTAACTCTGTCTAAAACATTGCTAAAAAAGACATTAAAATAATTAATGAATTTCAACCAAGCTAGAACTGGCATACATATAATGTATCAATGCTCATAATGGATACTTTGATTACAAAATGTGAGGAAAAAAGCCCAATGTGAATTACAGTGAACAAAGTAAAATAAAGCGCACAACATTATATATAAGATAAATGCAAACAATAGCACACTTTATATCACTGTAAAAAACATATTCAGCCAAGACCTCACATTCCTAAAGGAAACATGGAAGCAGGCAATTTATATTATGATCTCAAAATTTAAAGTAACGACAAGTTTAGATCGACACCAAGTGTGAGCTAGCTGAGCTATGTCTAATGAAACATATAAATAGCAATATGAAGTACTGCAATATGAAGAGTCAAGTACAGTGATATCTGAGGATGGCTAAAGCACCTATAATACTTTTTATCTATCAATAAATAGCTTTACATCACTTATTTTATTTATTCCTAATGGAAAGCCTGTTTTCAATGTGTGTATCCAAAAAATGCCCTTCCTACTTAGGGCTTGATATCTATCACCTCCTCTCACCCCCAGGGATACTTGTTCTATACCCTGAAATTTAAAGTGATCTAATCTATTCTGATGTATGAAAAAATGTTTTGCAACTGGGGTTTTAGGATTATCTATTGATAAGAGGTGCTCCCTAATTCTATCTTTAAGATTCCTGGAAGTGAGGCCTGTATATTGAAAATTACAAAAGGTACAAGTTATAAGATAGATAACAAAAATAGAATTACAGTTTAAACATTCCTTAATTCTATAGGATTTTCCAGTGTTGCTGGAGGTGAAACTATCACCTGTTAAAGCGTAATTACAACATTTACAGGGTCTACCCCCACATTTGTAAAAACCCGGATCCTTACTTAGCCAATTTGGCTTTTTCAATTTATTAGAAGACACATTAGAGCTGAAATGTTTTCTAACTCTGTCTCCTATAGTGTCAGATTTACGTGAGATAAAGTTACAGTTATTAGATATCGAGATTAAGTCAACATCTCTTTCTAAGAGGGGCATTCTCCTTTTGATAATATTACAAATTTCATCATATTGCCTGTTGTACTTTGTAATAAAATTAATACCTCTTTGTTGGCAATTCTTATTTGTTTGGTCTCTCTGGTTTTTATCCCTCAATAAATTATCTCTTTCAAAGCTAGATACCAGTAAAGATATTTCTTTTAATTCCTCCAGCTTGTAACCCCTATCCACTAATCTACAGGTTAAATCATTTGCATGTATCCAATAATCATGTAAACTAGTGCAGTTTCGTCTAAGCCGAATATATTGACCTTTGGGGATCCCTCTTTTGAGGTGCTTAGGATGCAGCGAATCTGCTCTTAATATTGTGTTTCCAGTGATTTCTTTCCTATAGACCTCAGTGACTACTTGTTGTCCAGAATGTTTAATTAATACATCAAGGTATGGTATACTGTTATGTGAAGTATTATATGTGAATTTCAGATTTTCCTCATTGTGATTCAAACTTTTCACAAATTCACCTAGCTCTTCAACAGTACCTCCCCAAATTAATAGAATATCATCAATATACCTTGTGTAAAATTTGATGTTATTTCGAAAAATATTGGTGTCACTGAAGATTCTCATAAGCTCAAAATTGGCAAGATAAAAATTAGCATGCGAGGGGGCAAATTTTGCCCCCATCGCCGTGCCTCTGAGCTGTAAGAAAAAATCTCCATTGAAAATCTATTGCTTGTAAAATAAATTCAATAAGTTCAGTGTTGTATCCAGAGTACCTCTTCAAAATGATCTTAGTAGAATTAATTCCAATGGAGTGAGGGATGCAGGAATAAAGAGACACTGCATCTATAGTAACAAATATATATTCCTTCTTCCATTGGAAGTCATGAACCAATCTCAATAGATGCTTAGTATCTCTCAAGAAGCCTGGCAAGGATTGTACTATCGGTTGTAGCTGGGCATCAACCCATTGCCCTAGTTTCTCCCCCAGGGAGCCAATAGCAGAAATTATTGGTCTCCCTGGTGGATCAACAAGGGACTTATGTACTTTAGGTAAGTATTTGAATACTGGTACTCTGGGATGTTCTACAAAGATCTAATCGCTGGTTTTGTTTGTAAGTACTGAACTTTCCACCCCCACATCCAATAGATGATCTCCAGAGAGACCAATAATTTCTGCTATTGGCTCCCTGGGGGAGAAACTAGGGCAATGGGTTGATGCCCAGCTACAACCGATAGTACAATCCTTGCCAGGCTTCTTGAGAGATACTAAGCATCTATTGAGATTGGTTCATGACTTCCAATGGAAGAAGGAATATATATTTGTTACTATAGATGCAGTGTCTCTTTATTCCTGCATCCCTCACTCCATCGGAATTAATGCTACTAAGATCATTTTGAAGAGGTACTCTGGATACAACACTGAACTTATTGAATTTATTTTACAAGCAATAGATTTTCTCCTAAATCGTAACTTCTTTATTTTCAATGGAGATTTTTTCTTACAGCTCAGAGGCACGGCGATGGGGGCGAAATTTGCCCCCTCGTATGCTAATTTTTATCTTGCAAATTTTGAGCTTATGAGAATCTTCAGTGACACCAATATTTTTCGAAATAACATCAAATTTTACACAAGGTATATTGATGATATTCTATTAATTTGGGGAGGTACTGTTGAAGAGCTAGGTGAATTTGTGAAAAGTTTGAATCACAATGAGGAAAATCTGAAATTCACATATAATACTTCACATAACAGTATACCATACCTTGATGTATTAATTAAACATTCTGGACAACAAGTAGTCACTGAGGTCTATAGGAAAGAAATCACTGGAAACACAATATTAAGAGCAGATTTGCTGCATCCTAAGCACCTCAAAAGAGGGATCCCCAAAGGTCAATATATTCGGCTTAGACGAAACTGCACTAGTTTACATGATTATTGGATACATGCAAATGATTTAACCTGTAGATTAGTGGATAGGGGTTACAAGCTGGAGGAATTAAAATATTATCAAAAGGAGAATGCCCCTCTTAGAAAGAGATGTTGACTTAATCTCGATATCTAATAACTGTAACTTTATCTCACGTAAATCTGACACTATAGGAGACAGAGTTAGAAAACATTTCAGCTCTAATGTGTCTTCTAATAAATTGAAAAAGCCAAATTGGCTAAGTAAGGATCCGGGTTTTTACAAATGTGGGGGTAGACCCTGTAAATGTTGCAATTACGCTTTAACAGGTGATAGTTTCACCTCCAGCAACACTGGAAAATCCTATAGAATTAAGGAATGTTTAAACTGTAATTCTATTTTTGTTATCTATCTTATAACTTGTACCTTTTGTAATTTTCAATATACAGGCCTCACTTCCAGGAATCTTAAAGATAGAATTAGGGAGCACCTCTTATCAATAGAGGCAGATATTCCTAAAACCCCAGTTGCAAAACATTTTTTCATACATCAGAATAGATTAGATCACTTTAAATTTCAGGGTATAGAACAAGTATCCCTGGGAGTGAGAGGAGGTGATAGATATCAAGCCCTAAGTAGGAAGGACATTTTTTGGATACACACATTGAAAACAGGCTTTCCATTAGGAATAAATAAAATAAGTGATGTAAAGCTATTTATTGATAGATAAAAAGTATTATAGGTGCTTTAGCCATCCTCAGATATCACTGTACTTGACTCTTCATATTGCAGTACTTCATATTGCTATTTATATGTTTCATTAGACATAGCTCAGCTAGCTCACACTTGGTGTCGATCTAAACTTGTCGTTACTTTAAATTTTGAGATCATAATATAAATTGCCTGCTTCCATGTTTCCTTTAGGAATGTGAGGTCTTAGCCTAATATGTTTTTTACAGTGATATAAAGTGTGCTATTGTTTGCATTTATCTTATATATAATGTTGTGCGCTTTATTTTAGTTTGTTCACTGTAATTCACATTGGGCTTTTTTCCTCACATTTTGTAATCAAAGTATCCATTATGAGCATTGATACATTATATGTATGCCAGTTCTAGCTTTGTTGAAATTCATTAATTATTTTAATGTCTTTTTTAGCAATGTTTTAGACAGAGTTAGATTGTGGTATTTAACATATGTGCTACGATTTAGGCTAACTAACAGTTAACCTGTAGCTCTACCTGCGATTGGCTATACCAGCAACTTACCTCTGATTAAAGCAGCTGCTGGTGACTTAGTCTTTAGCTCTGATGAACTGCCAGTAAGGCAGGAAACGCGTCAGCTGTGGACTCTGTGATCTGTGATCTGTGCTGTTAACGTTTTTAATGCAAGTATAATAAATTGACTTTTAACATTGATATCTCTCCCTGCCTGCATCTCTACTCCAATGGGATTGTGATTTTGTTGTATTCTTTGCTATTTTGTTTGCTCAGCAAGGGTTTTTGGAGAGCCCTAGCAATCCCAGGAGGGAGACAGCCTACAGCGGAATACTTACCTGCTGTGAACAAGGAAGGCGTGGACCGCAAGTGCACTGAAATCAAATGGAACAGTGCTGTCTAGGTGAGCTCAGTGTTTGAATCACTTATACATATATATTATACTGACTTCTATGACTCAGGTGCTTTATACTAAAGCGGCAAACCTTCCTTTATACTGATGAGTGGGGACACCTTTTGCTATTTGCATTTTCAATTTTGTGATATTCCGCTATTTGTGGGACCCTAGGACAGGGTAGTATCACTAACATTATACATCTTTCATATTCAGAAATTGGAAGCCACCAAGCAGCGTGTGAATAGGTGTTAATAAATATAATATAGGGGTTGGCGGTGTTAGGGGCAGCAGATTAGGGGTACATAAGTATAACGTAGGTGGCGGTCGGCAGATTAGGGGTTAAAAAAATTTAATCGAGTGGCGGCAATGTGGGGGGACCTCGGTTTAGGGGTACATAGGTAGTTTATGGGTGTTAGTGTACTTTAGAGCACAGTAGTTAAGAGCTTTATAAACCGGCGTTAGCCCAGAAAGCTCTTAACTACTGACTTTTTTCTGCGGCTGGAGTTTTGTTGTTAGATTTCTAACGTTCACTTCAGCCATGACTCTAAATACCGGCGTTAGAAAGATCCCATCGAAAAGATAGGATACACAAATGACATAAGTGGATCTGCGGTATGGAAAAGTCGCGGCTGGAAAGTGAGCGTTAGACCCTTTAATGACTGACTCTAAATACCGGCGGTAGCCCACAAACAGCGTTAGGAGCCTCTAACACTGGTTTTCACGGCTACCGCCCAACTCTAAATCTAGGCCTAAAGTACCAAAAATAAAAAAAGCTAAGTTACAAAAAATAAAAAAAATAAGTTACAAACATTTAAAAAATATTACAACAATTTTAAGCTAATTACACCTAATCTAAGCCCCCTAATAAAATAACAAAGCCCCCCAAAATAAAAAAAATTCCCTACCCTATTCTAAATTAAAAAAGTTCAAAGCTCTTTTACCTTACCAGCCCTTAAAAGGGCCTTTTGCGGGGCATGCCCCAAAGAAAACTGCTCTTTTGCCTGTAAAAGAAAAATACAACCCCCCCAACATTAAAACCCACCACCCACATACCCCTAATCTAACCCAAACCGCCCTTAAAAAAACCTAACACTACCCCCCTGAAGATCATCCTACCTTGAGTAGTCTTCACTCAGCGAGCAGCGATGGAACCGAAGAGGAGATCCGGAGCGGCAGAAGTGATCCTCCAAGGGGCGCTGAAGAAGTCTTCCATCCGATGAAGTGATCCTCCAAGCGGCGCTGAAGAAGTCTTCCATCCGATGAAGTGATCCTCCAAACGGCGCTGAAGAAATCTTCCATCCGAGCAATGTCATCTTCCAAGCGTGGTCTTCAATCTTCTTCTTCAGGATCCATCTTCATTCCGCCAACACGGAACATCCTTCTTTCCCGACGGACTACCGACGAATGAAGGCTCCATTAAGGGACGTCATCCAAGATGGCTTCCCTTCAATTCCGATTGGCTGATAGAATCCTATCAGCCAATCAGATTGAAGTTCAAGATGGCGTCTTGAACTTCAATCTGATTGGCTGATTCAATCAGCCAATCAGATTTTTCCTACCTTAATTCCGATTGGCTGATAGAATCCTATCAGCCAATCGGAATTAAAGGGACGCCATCTTGGATGACGTCCCTTAAAGGAGCCTTCATTCGTCGGTAGTCCGTCGGGAAAGAAGGATGTTCCGCGTCGGCGGAATGAAGATGGATCCTGAAGAAGAAGATTGAAGACCACGCTTGGAAGATGACATCGCCCGGATCGAAGACTTCTTCAGCGCCGCTTGGAGGATCACTTCATCGGATGGAAGACTTCTTCAGTGCCGCTTGGAGGATCACTTCATCGGATGGAAGACTTCTTCAGCGCCGCTTGGAGGATCACTTCATCGGATGGAAGACTTCTTCAGAGCCCCTTGGAGGATCACTTCTGCCGCTCCGGATCTCCTCTTCGGTTCCATTGCTGCTCGGCTGAGTGAAGACGACTCAAGGTAGGATGATCTTCAGGGGGGGTAGTGTTAGGTTTTTTTAAGGGGGGTTTGGGTTAGATTAGGGGTATGTGGGTGGTGGGTTTTAATGTTGGGGGGGGTTGTATTTTTCTTTTACAGGCAAAAGAGCAGTTTTCTTTGGGGCATGCCCCGCAAAAGGCCCTTTTAAGGGCTGGTAAGGTAAAAGAGCTTTGATCAGGTGTAATTAGCTTAAAATTGTTGTAATATTTTTTAAATGTTTGTAACTTATTTTTTTTATTTTTTGTAACTTAGCTTTTTTTATTGTTGGTACTTTAGTTAGTTTATGTAATTGTATTTAATTGTAGTTATTTGTAGTTAATTTATTTAATTAATTTAATGATAGTGTAGTGTTAGGTTTAATTGTAACTTAGGTTAGGATTTATTTTACAGGTAATTTTGTATTTCTTATAGCTAGGTAGTTATTAAATAGTTAATAACTATTTAATAACTATTCTAACTAGCTAAAATAAATACAAAGTTACCTGTAAAATAAATATAAATCCTAAGATAGCTACAATGTAATTATTAATTACATTGTAGCTATCTTAGGGTTTATTTTACAGGTAAGTATTTAGTTTTAAATAGGAATAATTTATTAAAGTATAGTGTAGTGTTAGGTGTAATTGTAACTTAAGTTAGTTTTTATTTTACAGGTAAATTTCTCTTTATTTTAGCTAGGTAGCTATTAAATAGTTAATAACTATTTAATAGCTATTGTACCTAGTTAAAATAAATTGAAAGTTACCTGTAAAATAAAAATAAATCCTAAGATAGCTACAATATAATTATTTTTTATATTTTATAGGTAAGTATTTAGTTTTAAATAGGATTAATTTAGTTCATAATAGAAATATTATTTAGATTTATTTAATTAATATTTAAGTTAGGGGGGTGTTAGGGTTAGTGTTAGACAGGTTTAGGGGTTAATAATTTTATTACAGTGGCGGCGGTGTAGTGGGGGGCAGGATAGGGGTTAATAAATGTATTATAGGTGGCGACGGTGTAAGGGGGGGCAGATTAGGGGTTAATAAGTTTATTATAGGTTGCGGCGGGGTCCGGGAGTGGCGGTTTAGGGGTTAAACTATTTATTTAGTTGCGGCGAGGTGCGTGATCAGCAAGATAGGGGTTAATAACTTTATTATAGAGGGCAGCGGTATAGGGGGGCAGGATAGGGGTTACTAGGTATAATGTAGGTTGCGGCGGTGTCCGGGAGCGGCGGTTTAGGGGTTAATACATTTATAAGAGTTGCGGCGGGGTCTAGGAGCGGCGGTTTAGGGGTTACTAACTATATTTAGTTACGGGGAACTCCGGGGGCGCCGGTATAGGGGGTAGAACAGTGTAGTTTAGTGTGGGTGCTTAGTGACAGGCTAGCAAGAAAGCTGTAAAAAAGCCGAAGAGCAGCGAGATCGGATGAGTGATAACTCTCACAATCCGCTGCTCATCACCCCGTACTTGGTGCGCGGCTTTTTGACAGCTTTTTTGATAACTTAGGCGAATTTTTGCAGGTCCGTAGCGGCGATGTGAGGCGAGCTTAGGCGGGCGTATTGGGCAGGCGAAGGCAGGAAAAGTAGACGCATTGATAACTATCCCCCCTTGTATTCAATCTTGCATCAATTAACGTAAAAGGTTTGAAAAGCCCTAATAAGCACTCCATAGTTCTTAGAGACTTACATAGGCCTAGATTTGGAGTTTGGCGGTAAAAGGGCTGTTAACGCTCCGCGGGCTTTTTTCTGGCCGCACCATAAATTTAACTCTGGTATCGAGAGTTCAAACAAATGCTGCGTTAGGCTCCAAAAAAGGAGCGTAGAGCATTTTTTCCGCAAATGCAACTCTCGATACCAGAGTTGCTTACGGATGCGGCCAGCCTCAAAAACGTGCTCGTGCACGATTCTCCCATAGGAAACAATGGGGCTGTTTGAGCTGAAAAAAAACCTAACACCTGCAAAAAAAGCAGCGTTCAGCTCCTAACGCAGCCCCATTGTTTCCTATGGGGAAACACTTCCTACGTCTGCACCTAACACTCTAACATGTACCCCGAGTCTAAACACCCCTAACCTTACACTTATTAACCACTATTCTGCCGCCCCCGCTATCGCTGACCCCTGCATATTTTTTTTAACCCCTAATCTGCCGCTCCGTAAACCGCCGCAACCTACGTTATCCCTATGTACCCCTAATCTGCTGCCCTAACATCGCCGACCCCTATATTATATTTATTAACCCCTAATCTGCCCCCCTCAACGTCGCCGACACCTGCCTACACTTATTAACCCCTAATCTGCCGAGCGGACCGCACCGCTACTATAATAAAGTTATTAACCCCTAACCCGCCTCACTAACCCTATAACAAATAGTATTAACCCCTAATCTGCCCTCCCTAACATCGCCGACACCTACCTTCAATTATTAACCCCTAATCTGCCGAGCGGACCTCACCGCTATTCTAATAAATGTATTAACCCCTAAAGCTAAGTCTAACCCTAACACTAACACCCCCCTAACTTAAATATAATTTACATCTAACGAAATAAATTAACTCTTATTAAATAACTTATTCCTATTTAAAGCTAAATACTTACCTGTAAAATAAATCCTAATATAGCTACAATATAAATCATAATTATATTATAGCTATTTTAGGATTAATATTTATTTTACAGGCAACTTTGTAATTATTTTAACCAGGTACAATAGCTATTAAATAGTTAAGAACTATTTAATAGTTACCTAGTTAAAATAATAACAAATTTACCTGTAAAATAAATCCTAACCTAAGTTATAATTAAACCTAACACTACACTATCAATAAAATAATTAAATAAACTACCTACAATTACCTACAATTAACCTAACACTACACTATCAATAAATTAATTAAACACAATTCCTACAAATAAATACAATTAAATAAACTAGCTAAAGTACAAAAAATAAAAAAGAACTAAGTTACAAAAAATAAAAAAATATTTACAAACATAAGAAAAATATTACAACAATTTTAAACTAAAATCCGGATGGATGTTCCGCGCTGGAGGTCTTCAGAATCCTGCCGCTTCACTCCGGATGGAAGACCATAGAAGATGCCGCCTGGATGATGACTTCAATCGGATGGAAGATCCTCTTCTGCCCCGCTTGGATGAAGACTTTGACCGGATCATGGACCTCTTCAGCCCCCCGCTTGGGCTTGGATCAGGACATCGGAGGAGCTCTTCAGGACGGATCGGTGAACCTGGATGGTGAAGACAAGGTAGGAAGATCTTCAGGGGCTTAGTGTTAGGTTTATTTAAGGGGGGTTTGGGTTAGATTAGGGGTATGTGGGTGGTGGTTTGTAATGTTGGGGGGGGTATTGTATTTATTCTTTTATAGGCAAAAGAGCTGAAATTCTTGGGGCATGCCCCGCAAAGGGCCCTGTTCAGGGCTGGTAAGGTAAAAGAGCTTGTAACTTTTTTAATTTAGAATAGGGTAGGGAATTTTTTATTTTGGGGGTGTTTGTTATTTTATTAGGGGGCTTAGAGTAGGTGTAATTAGTTTAAAATTGTTGTAATATTTTTCTTATGTTTGTAAATATTTTTTTATTTTTTGTAACTTAGTTCTTTTTATTTTTTGTACTTTAGCTAGTTTATTTAATTGTATTTATTTGTAGGAATTGTGTTTAATTAATTTATTGATAGTGTAGTGTTAGGTTAATTGTAGGTAATTGTAGGTAGTTTATTTAATTAATGTATTGATAGTGTAGTGTTAGGTTTAATTATATCTTAGGTTAGGATTTATTTTACAGGTAAATTTGTTATTATTTTAACTAGGTAACTATTAAATAGTTCTTAACTATTTAATAGCTATTGTACCTGGTTAAAATAATTACAAAGTTGCCTGTAAAATAAATATTAATCCTAAAATAGCTATAATATAATTATGATTTATATTGTAGCTATATTAGGATTTATTTTACAGGTAAGTATTTAGCTTTAAATAGGAATAAGTTATTTAATAAGAGTTAATTTATTTCGTTAGATGTAAATTATATTTAAGTTAGGGGGGTGTTAGTGTTAGGGTTAGACTTAGCTTTAGGGTTAATACATTTATTAGAATAGCGGTGAGGTCCGCTCGGCAGATTAGGGGTTAATAATTGAAGGTAGGTGTCGGCGATGTTAGGGAGGGCAGATTAGGGGTTAATACTATTTATTATAGGGTTAGTGAGGCGGGTTAGGGGTTAATAACTTTATTATAGTAGCGCTCAGGTCCGCTCGGTAGATTAGGGGTTAATAAGTGTAGGCAGGTGTCGGCGACTTTGAGGGGGGCAGATTAGGGGTTAATAAATATAATATAGGGGTCGGCGGTGTTAGGGGCAGCAGATTAGGGGTACATAGG